>NW_025791657.1:14427179-15027179 GCF_921293095.1 Ischnura elegans
AGTCAGTCACCAAAAATATGCGCGTGCGCACTCGCATCGTTTTGAGTCTGCTCCCATCACCCATTTGAACAGCACATACCCCCCCGCTTACCTCGTCCCGCCAGAGCACCCTCAAGCGATCGCACAGACCGAAAATGCGCCCGGCACGATGCCACGGGATCGCACACTTGTAGAGCGGTGAATTCGAAAAGGAGACAGCTGAAGCGTTCGGAGGCTCATTTTTCTTGCATATGCAGACAGGACTTTTATCCTCCTCGTTGCAAAGGAATAGTTTTCTTTTATAATTCATTCATCTTTGGGTGTGCACTTGCTAACATGCGTATACGCACGCGCCGCCACTGGTCCAGAGTGCCTCGTTGTGCGTCATAATAATAATAATAATAATAATAATTTTTATTCACCGAACTGGCAATATACATTGCATGGTTTCGTCACAAAAAATCGTCGCAACGGCGTCATGACGCCGAGGCGGAGCGATGTCCGAAGACACTTGCGATCAGCGACGTAGAGTATGCGCCGAGCAGCCTTTGAGGCGAGTCCAATCCACGCTGGGGCGGCGTAGTCAACGATGGGCCGAAAAATCATCTTGTGCAGCAAAATCCGGCGACGGAGCGGCAGCCTGACGTTTCCAAGCATCGAAGCGAGTTGGTTTCTTCGCGCTAACATGACGGCGGCTTTGCGGCGAGCGTGAGGCAGCATCTTGAGGCGTCTTGTCAAGGAAAACGCCGAGATATTCCATGACGTCTTTCCAAAGCACTTCTGGAGCGCCGACGAGAAGTTCGCCGGGCTCCTTCCGTGCTCTGACGATCGCCTGAGTTTTCGTCTCGTTGACTGCCATACGCCAACGCTCGCACCACTCCACCGGATCGTCGGTCGCCCGTTGAAGATATTCGACAGCTTTGTGCTGCCGCGACGATCTGGCAAGCAGCGCCGCATCGTCAGCATACAATGCCAACATCACGTTCGGTCCGAAATCGCTTGGAAAATCAGCCGTGTGGATGTTAAACAGCAGCGGCGAAAGAACTGATCCTTGCGGAACGCCTGCTATAATTCGCCGATGTCGCCGGACCCCACGCCACGGAGAAGCTTCTTTCCCAAGCCGCGATGATGCGTAGACACCACCGCGAAAATCCGAAGCATTTCAGCTTCCAGAGCAAGCCTTCGTGCCACACTTGATCAAATGTCATACTAACATCGAAGAAGGCTCCAGCTGTGTGAGACTGCGATTAGTAAGAGGACTCATAAAATCGACGCCGCCAGTATCGTACCGTTTCGGAGCATCAGTAGTTGAGAGAATTTTTTTTTCCGAAAAAAACTCCATTGCTTACCACCTCTGTGCCGATCTCTTGGCGCGGAGGCGTATCCATTTCTTACCAAAGGCCAGTCTTCTGGCCCCTTCAAGAGCTGCACGCCAACAAACTATCCCGCCGCAATAGGGCAAGCTCGGGGGGCAAACGTAACTCGGCTCACTCCCGATTTTGGCGCCTTGCACATTTGTGGCACGTCCTGGTTGTCTCGGCCGCTACCCCGGGCTTTCTGAGCCGCTAGTATCGCTCATAGCACCGCCCGGGGGAAACGGCCGGGTCCACTCGTTTGGGTGATTTGCAAGCCCTCCAAGCCCTCCCTGCCCTCGAAAACATCAAGAAGGCCGCCATGGCGGCCAATACCGACGTCGCGGGCTCCCTCTTGGAGTCTGAGGCGCCGTACGGTCCAGAGACGGCGAAGCTGATTGCCGATCTGGAAGCCATAACCGTAAGACTCTGAGAAAAGTCATCAAGGGCTGCTGGGGTCCTTAAGAGGATCATTTCCCGGATCACGAGATAGACCATCAAAGACGGGTCTTCCGCCAGCCGGCCTCCTTCGGACACCGAGGAGGCAACTGAATCTGCTTCCTCTCCTGCGCCGGTGGGTCACACTCTCTCGGCCAGCCAGGCAAATTCATCCGCTCCATGCAACAGCCTAAACGATTGTTCCCCGCTCATTCAAAGAGAGAAAAGAAACGTTCCGCGTAAAGTTTATCCATTAACGGCAATAACTCTAAATCCGACATCATCCCGACGCCAATTACAAATCAGTACTTCATTCTTTCCACCCCTCCCAGCTAAGATAGCGATCCTTCAGATCCGGCAACTTCTTCTTCATCAACTCAAAATGGTCAAGCCACCAAAACAGGTTTGACCAACAATTTCTCCATTTCGAGTTGCTGATGCGGCGAAATGGCCGGACATTCACAAGAAATTAAACTGTTTGCTCATCGCCGCCGATTTTGCATGCGTCCGGCACAAATTCAGCGATAGTTTAATGTAATAATATTGACGAATTTCACAAAACCAAAGCAGCTCTCAATGACCTAAAAATTCCTTTCGCTACCTACCAGTTCGCCGAGAATAGGCGCCGAGAGTTTGCCCTGCGTGGAGTTTTTCCCTCGGTGGCGGACGAAAGAATATTTAAAGATTTATAGGGTAAAGGCTTCCCTGTCCTTTCTGTCACTAGAATAACCTCAACACGGCCTTCCTCAGCTCAGCGACAAAACGGCCGCACTGCCGTGGCAAGGAATAAAACTAATGTTTGTCACGCCGCTGTCGATCCGGCAATTAAGATTTCCCTTTTTATGGAAATCAAGTACGTCGCCGGACTTAATGTCACCATCAGTGATTACCAAAAAAACCTGCCCAGCCGCTGCAGTGTCATCGCTGCCAAGGCTTCGGGCATTCCTAAAGCCATTGCACCTTACCACCAAGATGCCACAAATGCGGATAAAACCATTACTGGCGCGACTGCCTCAAGCCTGTATCCGAACCTGCGAAACGTGCTTCGTGTGAAGGCGCACACCCTGCCAATTACCGCGGTTTGCGCGAAACAAGGAAGCGAAGGCTGCCTTTCTTGCGCGCCGCAAACCTGCCGCTTAGTCTAATTCCGCACCTTTCCCACCTCCTCACACACGTTCGTTCGCCGCCACTGTAAGCCCCAGCACCGAGTTTCCTTCTCTCCCTGCCCAACATCAAACTTCTACTTCCCACATTCCCGCAGTCAATGATAACAGCGGTCCACTTACGTGGTTCACTGGAATCATTCTAACCCTTCCGCTCTCGCAACTGAGAATGAGAAGAAAATCTTTCTTCTCAAAGAGCTGGCGCTTCTCCAGACCACACAATGAACGCACAGATCACGCACACTAACGAGCTTAAGGTCATCTCATGGAACTGCAACGGCATATTGAATAAAAAACACGAACTCTTTCAATATGCCGTCGACAACAACATCGTCATAATTCTTTGGCAAGAAACTCACTAGAAACCGAACCATTCTTTCTATTCACCACATTACCATATAAACAGATTGGACTGCATGACCAGGGGCAGTGGAGTGTCAGTTCTTGTCAGTAAAAAACTCTCCCATTCCCTCCTGAACTCCCCCAATCCTGACGTCTTCGAAGCTCTTGGAGTCACAATCAACAATAAAGACGGTCCCGTAAACATTTACTCTGTTTATCACATGCTCTGCAAACGAATCAGCACTGAGTCTCTTGAACGCTTGTTCTCCAATAGTCCAAATGGACTATTTTTCGGTGACTGGAATTGTAAACATCCCAGTTGGAACAGCAATAAAACGAACGCGAACGGTAAAACTCTGTACTCATTCATTCGAAAAAAAGGATTTCGCTATTATTGCTCCTTTACAGCCATCTCATTACGCCCCACGCTCGTGCGACGTGATATATTTCGGTATTTCATTCAATCTACCTTTTGTTTTCCATCCGTCAATTATTTACTCTTTCACTTCTGATCACATGCCATTATTATTTTCACTCACTCTTTCAAAATTAAATTCTCCGCCTCGTTCTCTTGCTGTTACCGACTGGGATAAATTCCTTTCTTTCCTTGAACAATCTCTTGAAAATGAAGTAGTAATTACCGATCCCTCCCCGGAAACAATCGAGACACAAACCGACATAATTACTTCTGCTCTCAACTCTGCTAAAGAGCGTGCCACCATGTCCCTCCCAGCCAGAATAACTAAAGCGCTTAAATTCTCCGAGTACCTTGTGTCACTCATCAAGTGCCGCGACGCGGCACGTCGTGTTTTGCAATTATCCCGATTGAAATCTGACAAAACAATTTGCAATAAACTGGACAATTCTGTAAAATCATCCATTGCCAAACTGAGCCAGCAAAATTGGGAAAAACATATCAGCAAATTAACTTTTGATATTAAAAAATCCGGCAATTCTGACAATTCACTCAATAATACCATTCCAATTTGGAAAACCATCAATGGTTTAAAAAATAAACAAAATAACTCGCACGCGGCGATCTCGACGGATCGCGGACTAATATTTGATCCGGCATTGAAAGTCGAAATCCAAGCTGACCACTTGCAAAACGGCAATTCCCTTGATCTTTTCCGTTCCTCTAATGAATTTAAAGTCAATTGGTTTTATGATCGGCTCCCTGCAATTAATGATACTATATTGATTTCCTCCCCTTCATGTGTTCGAACAATTCTTGCGGCCTTCCTGCCAAAAAAGCTCCCGGCCTGGATCAAATTAACAACATTCAGTTGCGATTTGCTAGCCGTTTCAATCAGTTTAATATTCTCCTCTCCGATCATTTCAAAATATGTATTCCCTCTCCCATTTCCCTTCCAAATGGAAACATGCAGAAGTCATATTGTTTCAGAAACCAGAGAAAGATCCTAAAATTCCGGGCAATTCTCGTCCAATATCTCTGCTATCAAATTTATCGAAAGTCCTTGAATCCCTTATTCTCTCACGTCTAGAAACCTTTGCCACGGAAAATAAATAAATTTGCCCCGACCAACTGTGGTTTTCGACGGGAAATGTCCGCCACTCACCAAATTATGCGATTGGTCGAGTAAATCAGCCATGGTTTCAGTCGCGGATACACGACGGACACGGTTTTTCTCGATGTCGCGCGTGCGTTTGATCGAGCATGGCACAAGGGACTCCTTTGTAAATTACATCAACTCATATTCCCTCCTTCTGATATTCACTTCCTCGCCAACTACCTTCAAAATAGGAAATTCTTTGTCGCCGAACGCATGGTCAATTCTTCTCTCCGGCCTACGGAGGCCGGCGTTCCACAGGGCTCTTTGCTGAGTCCGCTGCTGTTCACACCTTACGTCAACGACATGCCAAGTACACCTAAAACAACATTACACATCTACGCTGACGACACTGCAATCGCAGCTACGTCACGCACAGGAGACGCAATATACGTAAATTCAACAAACATTTAAAATTCTTCACGCATGGACACAAACATGAAAATAGGAATAAACGCAAACAAAAGAACACATTTACACTTCTCACGACGACAGAAATACTCTCCACAAACAGTCCCACACATTAACAAACAAAAGATTCCAAGAGCTCCCACGCACAAATTTCTCGGCGTCATTCTTGACAACAAATAAAGCTTTACCCAGCATCTCAAATCCGTTACCTCTAAAGCCATCGGAGTCTGGCAGGCAATCCCCTGCCTCTGTTCTCCAACCTCTCCCCTTCCCCACCAGTCAAGAGCCCGATTATATAAATCAATAGTTCGACCAATAAAGCTGTACGCATGCGAAATGTACGCGAAGAATAATAGTATCCGCAAAAAATTGGAAAATTTCCAAAAAAAGTCTATCCATTGCCTTCTCCGCATCAGCAAACTCATCCGTATTTCCGGCGTTCTCTCCGCTCACAATATTCCAACAATGAATGACTTCGTTTCTGCCCTTGTAAATAATTTCAACTCCAGGCTGAAGAGCACGAAAAACACACTTATTACAGACATATGGGATTACGGCCCAAGTATCCCGTCAAAATACACACTGCCTCATCAAATCACTCTTCTATGAGTTTTCCTATTTTCTTATACTTCTTCTAGTTTAATTCCAGTATCCATTTTTCTTTTTTGTGCACTTTAAATATTAAAAACTGTTTCAATGACTCCACATAGCTCTGTTTGATACTTTGCCAAATTAATCAACTGGCTCTCTGTAAAAAAATCTTTGTATGCATATGTCTGAAAAAATACAATAACAAGAGCAGTGGTAAAAAAAATCAAAATACACTAGCTAAAAATACCAAAAAATAACAAAATAATATTTAAAAATCTAACAAAAAAATGACAAAAAATAGTACAAACTTGTACACAAAAAATTGAAAAAATATACAAAAGAAATAAAACCACTGCAAAGGAAAAAAGTATTTATTCCCATATATTATGCACTATCTTTGTATGTTTATCAATAAATTTATTTTTGAATTGTTATTTAAATATCTCTCTTTCGGGCAATTACAGCGCCACAAATATGTCTATGCTTTTATTGTATTCATCGTCTACTTCAAATTTTAATGCCATGTTCACGGTTTAGTTTGTAGTGCAATCTTAATTTTAAGTTTAATTTTAAGTTTCACTCTCTCACTAACATAACACCACACTGACAGTGGGCTCGGGCCCGAGCCCGACGATACCTCCGGGGGAAGGAAAGTAATGGAAGGGAAGGGACGAGCAATCCCACACCGTCACAAAGGCGGGCGGGTCCTACTTCCTAGCGAAACCATAATTTAATGTTTCTATAGAAAAGGAAGATTTTCCTGTGAGGAGGGGAAATCCTACGATTTTTCGTAGATAACACTGCACTGACAACGACACACGCACGCCATTTAGTAATTTCTATGTTAACTGCCTGGTTGGGGTGAGTAAACACCCACCAGTACAGCTCTAAATTGATGTATTTTTCAATTCATTGTGTGTGCCGATTAGCAATAGGCGGATAGCCACCTTACATTATCACAAAACTATTTATTGAATCAACAAGATCAGACAGTTGGGCTGGAAAAAAACTTGACTTGAAAACGAAACTAATTCAATGAATAAACCGCCATCTTCCGTCTCGGACAGAGAAAAGTTTAAAAATCACACCCAATAGTACACACGCGCCTAGAGCGCATTCACCGGGATGGGGAATTTCACTTCCGAGGGAGACAGTAGGGGACGGTGGTATTTCACTTCTGGGGTAGACAGTAAAAGACATTACTTAACACGGTTGATCACA
The DNA here is from genome assembly GCF_921293095.1 of Ischnura elegans. Classification (NCBI taxonomy): domain Eukaryota; kingdom Metazoa; phylum Arthropoda; class Insecta; order Odonata; family Coenagrionidae; genus Ischnura; species Ischnura elegans. The sequence goes on from NW_025791657.1 coordinate 14,434,248, forward strand.
GCTCCGTGGTACTGATTCCTCCTCCTCTGGTCTCTTTCCCTCTCCTCTACTGCCACCTTCTTCAATCACAATGTCCCTTTTGTACACTTGTTACTTTCTCTTCATTTCGGTCTCTCCCCTTCACTCACACATCCGTCCCTTTTATACCCTCTCTTGGGTGCGGCAGCGCGCTGAACTCAAAAATCGATGCAAATTCCGACTCATCGGAATTCGACAGTGCCCGCGGATAAAAAAACATAATGTACTTGTGCTCTAAGCGGGTAGTGGCTATCCGTTAAAGTATGCACAGCTGAGAAGTGTTTTATTCATGGATCCATTTGCAAAATTTGCTGCTCTTTTTATGTCGCTGTAATTGATTTTTGCCTGAATCTCTCATCTTTGTCAAGACAAATGGTGAGAATTGGTTTCCGTGGTTTTGCTTGGCCTCTATAATTGCACGCATTTTGCTAGACGTTTTTGATGGAGTTCAACAAAAATTTCGTTGCAAAATCTGTTTGCAATTGATTATCTTGTTCATATGACTGATTTGTACTTTAAATCATTGCCTTTCAATTATTATTTCCATTCTTGACGTGGTTTTCTTTTTGTTGATGAGACTTCTTCAATTTACATCCATTGACACAAGAAGACATGGAAGTTTTGTGTTTAGAACATATTGAAGAAATTCATGAAAGTTTAACTCGCATGTTTATGTAATAATAATACTTTTTTCCATATTACTAGCTCCTCTATCTCATAATGATTATATCATTGCTGTTAGAAAGGAGAATTTCTTTCATCTAGTCTTAGATGTTTTAACATTTTTGTTTTGAAATTTTCAAAAAATATAATACATATGCACATTTTTTAAACCAAGAGTGAGTATCAATTATGTAAAGCTTACAATGACATATATTGATATATTTTATTGCATCAGATGGTTTTAAATTGCATTGTTCCGCGTTGTATTATTTGAAGTTTATTTCTGCATCATGTTTTTGCATTATGTATTCGATAAGTTTTGAACTATTCTTATTTCCTTTAGGTAATAGCAGCCAGGTTGTGAAAATTTTTTTGGAGCAACTGGTCTTGATTTTGTTATTTTGTTATATTTATACATTTAAATGTGCAATTTTATTAAAAATAAATTTTAATAAAATTAAAATAAAATAAATTTTCATCTTACACCAAGCATATAAATATGCACATATGCTGTTTTCCCCCCCTTAATACTTTCAATCCCAATCATGTTTTTCTCTCACGTGACCCAGATAGCCTTAAAACGTCATTTTTTTCAATCAGAAGCAGATGACATTAGTAGATGTCCCTTAATAAGCGATAAGTTTCGATACGGGGTTGTTTTCCCAAATTTAGGGGTTGCTCATAAAAATGGAGGGTAATAGAAAAAAAATTTCGGATTCAGCGACCCAAAATAAGCCAGAAAAACCCTAAGTTGTAGTCATGCATTTTTTAAACTATTTTTAGCAGAACAGTGTTATCAACCATAGCAGAAGGAAAGGGGAGCATTTGGGAGGAAACTTTGCGAGCACTTCTCGCCAGCAATGGAGATGAATCGTCCATGTCTTATTGCTACTCAGCGAAAAGTTATAACGTATGATCAGTGCTGACTAGTATTTCTAATCCATATTTGAAATAAGTATGTCATTTTGGTTTTTTTTTCAAATACACAACCTGAGTGTTGTAAGGATGTCGCTTGTCGTCTCGTGTCAGCTCAGTTTCGCTCTCCGGGTAACGGAAGGATTAGGACGCCGAGTCACGTTCGAGTGATGGGTCTAGTACCTGAAACCCACAACACCTTGCAACCTCTGGCTAGGGATCCGTCCTCGTGCATATCTCTAAAACCCTACCCCGATTAACACCTTGCATAGTCTCGCGTGAGAATTAGTCTCCGCGTGTTTCTCTAGCACTCTATGCCGTTTAACGCGTTGCAGTGTCTTGGCGTGGGAAGGCGTAGGAGATGCATGGCCATGCGGCCTTTTCCGGCCAACAGGAAGACGCCGGAGGGTCACGGGACGGACGCGACACGGGAGGCAGCCTCTTGGAGGGAATGGAGGGAAAGAGTCTGACGCCGTATGTCGGAGGGGGAGATTGTACCTTTACTCTGTGAATTAAATGCGTGGAACCAGACTTCTGACTTGTCATCTCATTCTGCCTTCTACAAACCTGGCCCTTCCTATTAAGCTTAGCACTAACAGTGTATATTTTATTTTGTATTTAAAATATGTACAGAGTTTCAGTATTTTCCCATTCTAAAATAAAAAATACATTTGTAAAATACTTTTGGAGTAGCTCTGATAACACTTCTGTAACATAATGATTCAAAGATTACTTCTTTTTAGTAATAATAGTTTTCTTCATGTTTCCAACCATCCATAACTAGCCACGAAGATTATATTTTTTTAAGATTCTTTAGTTTCCATAGAAATGTATTTTATATTTTAAAAGGTATTTAAATAGTAATTCGTAGTTTGATTTTCTGACCCCCAAGTCAAAGGTATTAAGTATTTTCCATTTAAAATACATTTGAAGCGGTATTTTGTAATTTTTGTAGCATTTTTCTCGTCATGCCTGTTAAAGATAAACCGCTTATGTGCTACACATTAAATAAACCCTTGATAAAATATCAAGCATATCCTGAATCTTATGCCCTCAAGCCTGTCCTACAGATGTAGGAGTGTTGCATACTATAAGGATGACAACTCGTGGCTGGAAAATTCAGCCCTGTTTGTTCATTCATTTTTTTTTCAATTAAAATGTTAAACATAGGGCATATTTGACCCCTTAACGCTGTGATGTGCACCCAGTACGCTTACTTATTGTCTTCATGCAAACATTTTTCTCATTGAGATGTTTTTTATTTTGAATTTCAACAAAATCGGTTTTTTTTTAAGGTGTTTAAATAGTAATTCATACTTTGTTTTGCTGACCCCCAAGTCAAAACTACTGGGTATTTTCCATTTAAAATATATTTGGAGTAGCATTTTGTATTTTTTGTGGCATTTTTCTCGTTATGCCTGTAAAAAATAAACCGCTGATGTGCTACTCATTACAAAAACCCTTAATAAAACATGAAGCATATCCTGAATCTTATGCACTCAAGCCTTTCCTACGAATACAGGAGTCTTGCAAATCATAAGGATGACAACTAGTGGCTGTATGTCGGAAGGGGAGATTGTACCTTTGCTCTGTGAATTAAACATGTGGAACCAGACGTCTGACTTGTCATCTCATTCTGCCTTCTACGAACCTGGCCCTTCCTGTTAAGCTTAGCGCTTACAGTGTATATTTCATTTTGTACTTCAAATATGTACAGTTTCGGTATTTTCCCATTCTAAAATATAAAAAATATGTTTGTGTCTGATAACACTTCTGTAACATTATGATTCAAAGATTACTTCTTTTTTGTAATAATAGTTTTCTTCATGTTTCCAACCATCCATAACTTGCAACGGAGGTTAAATTTTTTTTTAGATTCTTTAGTTTCCATAGAAATGTAATTTATATTTTAAAAGGTATCTAAATAGTAATTCGTAGTTTGATTTCTTGACCCCCAAGTCAAAGGTATTAAGTATTTTCCATTTAAAATACATTTGAAGCGGTATTTTGTAATTTTTGTAGCATTTTTCTCGTCATTCCTGTAAAAAATAAACCGCTGATGTGTTACACATTAAACAAACCCTTGATAAAATATCAAGCATATCCTGAATCTTATGCCCTCAAGCCTGTCCTACAGATGTAGGAGTGCTGCATACTATAAGGATGACAACTCGTGGCTGGAAAATGCAGACCTGTTTGTTCATTCATTTTTTTTCAATTAAATTGTTAAACATAGGGCATATTTGACCCCTTAACACTGTGATGTGCACCCAGTACGCTTACTGATCTTCTTCATGCCAAAATTTTTCTCATTGAGATATTTTATTTTGAATTTTAACAAATTATTCTGTTTTTTGAAGGAACATTTTTTTCCAATAAATTTTCATTGTGATTTTATTTATAAAAATTTTCTTTTGTAATTTTCCATGACTTTCAATTTCACACTGGTGAGTTGGCGAATTTGGTCTAAAAAGTAAACGCCCTCCTTCATTTGTAGTATCTTGAAAACTGCTGCCTACTCTGCGAGTGAGACGTCAAAAAGTGTCAACTCCTTAAGCATGAGATAAGATGTCTTTCTAATTAGCTCGATGCCCTCTCTTTTTCTTTCGCTTGTGTGTCATCACCTTGACACCCAATATATACATGCAGCTAATAAACCACATGCACCTTAACAACTCTTTTTCTAAGACGGTGGCTAACACAGAAGAATATAAAACAAGTGAACTCATTCAATTGAAAAGTATAGAATATATCTAATACAATGCGAGTACGGAGAACTACCCTTTTCCAAAAGTTATTTAAGACACAAAAGATATGCTAATATTTACTTAAGTGAACAAAATTAATTAATCCAAATTGAAGATAATACTACAACTACGAATTATACTATATGAAAACTGTTGTGAATGTAAAATATTTAATAATAAGCACATTGTTTTAAGGATACAAAATTCTATTTAAGGTACAATATAAATACAATAATTGAGCTATTACAGATGTAGATAGGGTCAACGAAAGAGGCACGAAACCCATTGATGCCGACAAAGAACTTCACATTGCATTCTGGTACTAAGAGACACTGAAAAGTTACAGGGAGGCTAGGCTAACAATTGGGGACTACGATCGTGACATGCTGATGATGACTACCCAGTTTCACGAAGAGTTGACTATAATTTTGTTTTAATTTTCCAGACCACTTAGTGAAAATTTTTAGCTGCCCCACGACTACAAAGCTCCCTTTTTAAGAGACAGGAGGTCGAATAGACACTCATTCAAAATGAACTATCTAATGGAGAAACAAAAAATTGTATTTGATCTAGTTCATCAATTAATTACACACGGATTCCATGACAATTTTCCATGGGGATTCCATGTGGAAAATTTACATGGATTATACATGGATTCCATGCCAATTTTCCATGCGGATTCCATATGGAATCCATGGAATTTAGAGGACTTTTGCCAGTACTTGCCATGGCGTATCCTTATGGATCCACGGTATTTCCATCATGGAATTTCCATGGATTACAGTTGGAATCCGTATGGTTTCCGCTGTGTGCATTCTGGGATAGCATGAGTGAAGTTTTCACGGGTTTCGCACCGGGTCAGGTCCTCCATTTCTCCTTCCAACGTTTCGATGGACAACTCGCCCATCGTCTTCAGGGATTCAGGAATCCAATACCAATCCTCAAAGTCTCGGGGTATATATACAGTTTTCTGAGGGTGAGGGCGGTTCAGCGTCTCCTGATTGGCTGCCAGTCTCCTCGCATTTTTAAGAGGTGGTCCCTTATGTGGCTTACATTATAGCCGCAGTCTCTGTTAATGTTATTGCTTTTTTCGAATCTGAATGGATTCTGTCTGGGATAGTTTGCAGATGTCTGGTCAGTCCAACCACTTCCTGTTTGGTAAGTAGCTGCCATATTTGATGACGGAGGCCTGGGTTCACTGGACTGGAGTGTTGGTAGAGCTGACTGATCATGACGAGGTCTTCCTAGCTGATGTGGGAGCATGGTCATACCTAGAATCATAACTGGGTGTGGGGGGGGGGCAAAACTAGCTGCGGTCGTGCAAGTTGTAACTTTTTTGCATGGGAAAGGTTAATGGAACCAAAATTTAAAGGAAATTACGGAAACGATTTATTAATTTTTAATATCATTTGCCTGAAAAATTAAAATGATTTAAAAATTTAAACTAATTTGTCTTTTTTTCCTTAAAAATTCAATGAAACCAAAATTGTCAAGGTAATTATGGCAGCAATTTATTAGTTTTTTACAATTATTTGTATGAAAAAATAATGATTTTTATTTTAGTTCCACCTATTATGCTATCATCGTTTTCCTTCAGAAGAAAAATTAGTTCATAACTTTTGTTTTTGACTTAATGTAAGGGTGTCGCTTGTCTCGTGTCAGCTCAGTTTCGCTCTCCGGGTAACGGAAGGATTAGGACGCAGAGTCACGTTCGAGTGATGGGTCTAGTACCTGAAACTCACAACACCTTGCAAACTCTCGCGTGGGATCCGTCCTCGTGCATATATCTAAAACCCTACCCCGATTAACACCTTGCATCCTCTCGCGTGGGAATTGGTCTCCGCGTGTTTCTCTAGCACCCTATGCCGTTTAACGCGTTGCAGTATCTTGGCGGGGAAAGCGTAGGAGATGCATGGCCATACGGCCTTTTCCGGCCAATAGGAAGACGCCTAGAGGGTCACAGGACGGACACAACACGGGAGGCAGCCTATTGGAGGGGATAGAGGGAAAGAGTCTTACGCTGTATGTCGGAGGGGGACATAGTACCGGTGCTCTGTGAATTAACCCTTTTACTGCCAGCCAATTTCAGGTGGGATGTACGAAGACTGCCAAGGCTATTTTCTGAAATTAGCATCATTTCAGATTTTAAAATTTTTCAGCTAGTCAATTTTATTTGATACGTCTACGTTTTTTCCCAATTCTTTATTTATATTTACATCTTATAACCATAGATAGATTATGGGGGTTTACATAAATTACAGCCATTGAACAGGCCACATAAGATAAACATTTGACCGGACGTCGGCTCTGGCCGACGCGAGGGAATGGCAGTGACCGCTGAGGTAGCAATAGACCTCAGGACAAAATTTTAATTTGCCATCAAATATGTTCTAAAAATCACCAAGGATAAATATAAGAGATGTGCGAATAGTATCCGCGAATACTAGAAAGTATTCGATATTCGAGGTCTCGAATAGTTATGCGAAAAGTACCGCCTCGAATACCTCGAATGCTTTGAATTTCGCGTCGTACACTGTCGCACGCACGTCGTTGGTAGTCGCCTAGGAAAATGTACAGAACTCTAGTCTTTTAGTGCATGCAGCGCCGTTTAAGCAAGTTGACGAACTAAATCAAATTCGCGGGTCAGAGCGGTGAAAAGAGTTCGACGTGGGGAACCTAAATTGATCCGGGTGAAAAAATCCGAAAATCCCCGGTTTCTCCCACCAGGAAACTCAAGTGCCGTGGGATAGTAACATCGGCGCATTTCCCACGATCTGCTATCCCCCCCATTCAGCACTTGCCTAACACACTCTGACGCTTTCATCTTCTCCGAAATCAAACAAAAGGTCCTCGCTCGGGCAGGGGTCGTATTACGAAGACCTTAGCTTCGAAAAAATATCAAGTTACACGAGAACAATAAAGACGTGTCTCACGCCCCCCTTTTCTAGCCCACTGACCTTTTTCTGCCTACCTGCTTCGAAGTTCCCCATTTCTGGAGCTCAACTGCTGCATGAGTACCGTGGGATAGTAACATTAGCGCATATTCCAAGATCCGCTGTCCCCCTCTGAGGCTTTCCTCTTCTCCGAAATGAAAAAAGGTCCCAGCTCGCGCAGGGATCATATTACGAAGACATTAGCTTCGAAAAAATATCAAGTTACGCGATAAAAATAAAAGCGTGTCTCGTGCCCACCCCCTTTTCTCACCCACTGACTTTTTTTACCTACCTGCTTCCAATTTCCCCCTTCCTGGAGGTCAAATGCTGCATGAGTCATCTACTAGCCCGAAAGGTGTCTAACAATGACTTTCGGCAATTATTATAACACCTTTATTGGATTGAAATATTAGTAATGTGCGCGTAATTTAAAAAAGAACAAGACCAAAGGCGGCGCATTTCTGACTTATATAAGCATTTTACGCGAGGAAATAAATGTCAAAATAGGACGGAAGCTTGGCATTCTGGCGAGACTCGATATGAGCAGCAGAGCTTCTCGGAAGTTGATGTGGTATTTTTTCCGAGAACATATATCAAGTTACAATTTATTAGTGGTGCTATAAATCTTTATTGTTACAGTCCAAGACGAAGGGATATTTTCTCAGGATATTTGGTTTCTCCCTGATAGCAATTCCAATTCATCTTCTTATCTCGTGAGAACTCCCAAAGATGGACTGAAAATAACTGAAGAAAATCCGGTGGAGAAGAGCTTGTGTTTTACAAAATGCCTCAGATTGTCAGCTAGCACTTGGCAGCAGGAGTGGGGGTAAAGCGAAGTTAGTTGAATTAATTATATGCCCAATTGTTTCCATAAAATTAAAATTAGGGATGGGTCGAATAGTAGATTTCTCGAATTCGAATATCAAATCATTGCTCGAATATTCGAATACCTCGAATTTCGAATACCTCGAATACTAAACTATGAATGTGAGAATGTTTGACTTGGTCGCCTATGCAGCAGGAAACCCAAGATTTAGGCGAGTAATTGTGATCGCCTTTAAAGGATTCAAACAGTAATTTAGCTGATTAATGGAATATTTTAATTTAATGTAAACAATACGGTAGTTTCCTTCATTAAAGAAAACGAAAGGCATCGATTGTGATTCGTTACCTACCATTGGTGTATTCATAATATACAAATTATTTGGTTCTAGAAATACCGGTCTAGACCAATGGCAGTGGTCAAGTTTATCCTCATTTGAAAAAGGCCAGATTGGCGCCCATGTGATGCCACTCCACGTGCAATCACAGGGACCTAGTTTCTACACAAGAGGATCGGAGTTTTACATCGTCTGAGGTTACTAATGCATGGATGAGGCACAGAGCTCAGGGAAACATGTCTTAATAATCACTTATTAAAACTGGCTAAGGTCGGAAAGTTTTCTTCGTTTGATAAGGTAAGGTATCAGCGCTCAGAGCCTCGCCCAAGGTCACCTCACAAGGCGGGAGGGGGAACCAGAAATGTGTCACACAGACTTTTCCCCACCATTCCCACTAACGCGTCGCGTTTTCACGCGCTTAAAAATTTTCACCTTTGATTTAATCGCAAAAACTAGATATCGTGCAATAAAAATCCAAAAGCATAAAAGACGTACTCCAGGAGTATTAATATTTCAATTAAGGGAATGAAAAAATAATATGAAAGCACTCTATTTGAGCATTACGCCAAAATGCTAAGCCCCCGTCGTATTTCTTCGTCTTTCTGGCATTTATTTTCCTGCGTAAAATGCTTAAATAAAGTCATAAATATGTCGTGTTTGGTTATATTCTTTCTTAAATTACGCGCATATTACTTATATTTCAATCCAATAAAAGTGTAATAATAATTGCCGAAAGTCATTGTTAGACACCTTTCGGGCTAATAGATGACTCATGCAGCAGTTGACCTCCAGAAAGGGGGAAATTCGAAGCAGGTAGGTAGCAAAAGGTCAGCGGGTGAGAAAAGGGGGTGGGTGCGAGACACGTTTTTATTTTTCTCGCGTAACTTGATATTTTTTCGTAGCTAAGGTCTTCGTAATACGATCCCTGCACGAGCTGAGGTCGGATCCTTTGTTTGATATCGGAGAAGAGGAAATCGTCAGAGTGGGTAAGGCGAATGCTGAATGGAGGGAATAGCGGATCGTGGGAAATGCGCCAATGTCACTATCCCACGGCACTGAGTTCCTCCCTGTGGTAGTTTCATCTCCTGGGGAAGATTCAAAATAAGTGCCTGTCGTTATTAGCCACAAAGGACACATGGTAAACACCTCGTCTTATTTTTATCAAAAGATGGATGCGGGAAAATGGTCAGTGGGGGGAGAAAGAGTGAAGGGTGAAACGCGATTCTGTTATTTTCCGGTAACTTTATATTTTTTCAAAGCTAAAGTCTTCGTAAAACGATCCCTACACGAGCTGGGACCTTTTGTTTTATTTCGGAGAAGAGTAAATCGTCAGATTGGGTGGGGTGAATGCTGAATGGAGGGAAAAGCGGATCGTGGGAAATGCGCCTATGTTGCTATCCCACGGCACTGAGTTACTCCTGACGGTGGACACCTGGGATTCTCGGATTTTTTCACCCTATCAATTTCGGTTCCCCATGTCGAACTATTTTCACCGCTCTAACCCGCAAATTTGATATAGTTCGTCAGCTTGCCTAAAACGGCGCTGCATGCACTAAACGACTAGAGTTCTCATTTTTCTGAGTCAACTACCAATGACGTCCGAGCGAAAGCGTAAGACGCGAAATTCAAAGTATTCAAGGTATTCGAGACGGCACCTTTGGCATAACTATTCGAGATCTCGAATATCGAATACTTTCAAGTATTCGAGGTATTCGAGTATTCGCGGATACTATTCGCACATTTCTAATTAAAATATTCCATTAATTAGCTAAATTCCTGTTCGAATCCTTTAAAGGAAATTAAAATTACTCCCCAAAATCTTGTGTTGCTTGCTGCATAGGAAACCGAGTCAAACATTCCAGAATTTATCATTGAGTATTCGAGGTATTCGAAATTCGAGGTATTCGAAATTCGAGGTATTCGAATATTCGAGCAATGATTTAATATTCGAATTCGATATTCGAGTTCGAGGAATCTGCTTTTCGACCCATCTCTAATAAATATACACGTAAAACGTTTATTATGTGTAATAATTTTCCATGGAATGTTTTTTTAATCGCAAGAAAAGGAAGCTTTTCTCATTAGCAGACACTTGCACCTCAATACGTATTTCCATTGGCTGACGGAAATATGACGTCAGCTCATACAACCGTGCGGCGGTACCGTGAAATCCATGGGGGTTCGGCGGATTTGCAAGATCTTCAGCACGGATCGGCACTTTGTTAGCGTTTCACTTTGAGAAGTGTACATAATATCGCCGCACAGTGGGCGGAAATCGAAAAAAGCTTGACAAAACTAATATCTCCGTTATTATTCAACGTAGATCCACGATTTTTTCGATTTTTAATTATTTTTACCTCCTTAATCCGATTCTAATGTTATTTTTGCTCTCGAACAATCAGGGGCCTCTCTAAAATAAAATGGCGGAAACAGTAAAAATTCCCTAATTTTAATATTAAAAGCGCTGCATGTTAGATGCTTATTATATTCATACAAGTACTATCACTGACTTAGAAACTTTGATACATAACCCTAAACAACTTAACCGTGATGTATCGATACATCATAGAATGTATAGATGCGTGGTATCTATGTAATATTAAGGATATGGATTTTACCAATGTATTCCTCGGAAATTAATGCAAGTATTTTTAGATTATTTTCATTAGAAGTTAAAACCATATTTCTGTTTCTGAAATGAATGACTAATGAAATGGAAATAATGCATACCTGAGTAAATACAGTTAAAGGTCTTCGTTACCTGAATCAATCTCGTCTCCATCTGACTCTGCGTTCTCGTCAATCAGAAGGAGGTTCCTAGCTCCCTTAGGTACCTTCACATTTCCGTGATTCGAATCGATTGATGAGGATACTATTGCGTCCGAAGATAGAAGAAGTCTTAGAAAAATAAAATTTTGCACTGGAAAATTTTCTGGAGTGCTGCTCTTTGAACCTCCTAATATCCTTGTGCCCCGATTCAAGGGCCTCCTTCGACAATTGTCCAATGGGTAGCATTGCTGCGTTTACAATACACGCTCCATGTATTAGAATCTTATGCACAGTTGGGGGTATATAATACCATTCAGAGTGCTCCACATAAAGGGCGGCAGTGGAAGAGCAATACTCGCGGAAACGATCTTCATCAATTAGAAGTCGCTAATTTCCCAAAAAATCCTTTATCTCTGCATCTCCCCCAATACTAAATTTTTTAATAGAAATTTGAATGCCAATAGTTTTTTCGACTCTACCGTCTACACCATTCCTTGGCACATAGCATCGTGCAGTTTCTTTTTGAGTCACTTTCCTCCTCTTCATTTTCTCCCCTGTCGGAAATAAAAGCTTCTAAATCTACACGCCACAAAAAATTGCTACATTTTCTAACGTTGCCTTATCGATATAAAATATTTCTACAACTAGTGGTTTTAATCATACCTATTACCGATTAATGTATTCCCTCCGTCGTGTACGACCTCTCTGTATTAGAGTAAATTCGACAACCGGTAACCAATCGATGGGCTCACCTAGGAGAACTCCTCTGTCAGTAGTCACTGTGGCTAAAAGACGTCGATGTTTCAACACTCACCAGCTAAGGTAGACTGACCGTATAAGTAAAACTGAGGAAGCAAGACATTATCTTAGACAATAGAACGTGTGAAGTTTTGGGAAAACCGCCCGGTAAATCGCCAGCTAACTCGTTCACTAGCGTGTTCCAGAGAAGCGATCTTTTGGAGGGCATTAACCGATGCACGTGCGCTGCGGTGGTAAAACAAATAGCGGCGAGTTTCAAAGAAACAACCTAGCCCCAAACACCAAATTCAAGAGCCCCACATTTTGAAGGAACAATAAGCTGGAGTAGTCAAGAGGTGTTACTTAGAGAACTACTAGTAGTGGAAGCGGATTACCGCCCCAAGGAACAATTGCGGTCTGTCGGTCGTGTGCACTGACCGCGACTGCTTCGATTCTATCCCTCTCCTCAAGGTCGGAGGGATTTCTAGTTTGAAGGGACCTAAAGTGCGGGAAATTCCCTGTACATATGTATGTGAGAATAAGTACGAATAAGGGAACAAAGCACTCTGCCGACGTATGGTCACACGTCCTCATAGGGCTCATGGGTGACCGGCGGCAGCGGCGAATTTTCTACTTTCTATGTGCAACAAGAGAGTACGAAATATTTTTGGACAAAATATTGCCTTTACTTTTAGATTTCACATCTTTCCTAACAATTGGGGTAAAAATAATAGTGGTGGAACCATTATTTGCTTTAAACTGGAGCAAAAACCAAATCAGGGTAATCCGCGGCCGGGCCGGGCGGCAGCGTTGACTTTTTATACATATCCCATCAACAAGCAAGGTAGCAAGTTGGAGCAAGATTTTTCTTTTGGATCATACAGTCAAGTTTCAGGTCTTTATTTACATATGAATTTTAAGATCGAGTCTCGTCGCCCTCATAAAGTTTTTTTCCACTTTATGTCAAAAATAGTCAAAAAACAATGCACTTTTGAATGTTTAATTATTATATGAAAAATTGATAAAAATAAATAAACTAGCCCGTGTAATTCTTAGGAAAGATTTACTCTTTTACAAAATACGCGTTGAGATTTATGGAAAACCATATTAACGGCTCAATAGCGAAAGTAAATACTCGATTTTTGCAGAAATTCAGAATTGACATTTTTTATAATTTTTTCTCGTCTTTAACGGATTCTAATGATTTAATGGGTGAACCAAATATTGAAATAGCCATAGTTCCTTAATCCTTGGACATTATTCTATCATACTGTACCATTTTTGTTTAACAAAAAAATAGTGAAAATTTAGGGTTTTGTCACACTTTTTTCGATTTCCGCCCACTGTGCGCCGTGACGTGCTTTTCCGAAGAGTGAAAAAGTTACTAGGGATATTATTTTGCTTCTGTGGGCGTCGTGGATCCTGGTTTCGATAAGGGAGATGCGAGAAACTTGCGTAAAATTTCAACTGCCTCAATGTTTACATTCATGAGTAGAAATAGTAACTACATAAATTCTGAGACCCGGGTAGTGAAGATGGCTAGGTGAGTATATCGCCACGATTGGAAATTGATTTTCTTAGGGTATAAGTTGATGTTAACGTTTCTAAATCCTTTTTTCACATAGAGTCAGACGAGAAGAATACGGCGATGATGCTATACGTTACGTGCAAGTTTAGCGTGATAAAAATGAATGCATCGTCCGTGCTCGTATTCGTAGGTTAGAACGAAGGCCTATGTTGTTGAAGCCCGTCTTTTGGAGGAGAGCGGCGAAAGCGAAGTTGTGACTCTTTCGTGTAAGGATTGCATAGCCAGTTTGGGTACGTAAGACGTTACTCTAAGTGGTATTGTATCTTTTTTATTTGGCATTATAAGGAAAACAAATTTTCCCGTTATTTATTCGTGTAGAACAACTTGATGAAATTTTTAAGTAGTGAAATCTCCGATTTAATAGACCTAACAATAAGTATTTCCTTAAGTGTGGAAAATATAATATGGAACTTCTTCGAAGTAGCCCACTTGCTCAAAATTTCACTTTTGAGTAACTTAATGGGATAAAAAATTCCCCTATTTCTGTTGCTGTTCCTTACATTCTTTACCTACGGCAAAAATATAGGAGATAAAACTTTCCGCTTATTATTATTACATTTGTTACCTATCAAAGAGCTGTATGGATCTACGGTACTTATTCATTCGGTTTTGTAAGCATATATTCGAGTTACTCTTACATTGCTAACTCCAGTCTTTCCCTAGTTTCAAGAGGGAATTACATCAGTTAATGATATTAGAGTTTTCGTAGTAAGTACCAATAAATCAAGAAACTGAAATTCGTCGGCACTTTTTCATCCGAACAATTCGTCGTTCACCGTCTCGGGGGACCGTGTGAAAATACTTATTTGAGGCATTTCCACTAGTATTACTGCACATAGGCACAATGCAGTACTTATAGCTGCGCTTCGACAAATCGACGAAATACGTACGACAACAAAAACGACGTAATATCCACAATAACACTAATTCTTTACCTCCTCTACAGTAAAGCGCACGGACGCGAACAACACTATTGCATGAGCTGACGTCATTCAAGATGGCAGTGGTGCGAATTACGTTCTTCTTACATGGCAAGTGACAGCTATTTTAAATGCTCGAAATAAAAAAGTGCAAGATTATACGTCCAAAGTGTTACACCACTTAGCTCAATATTTACACGTATTTTTCAGAAAGGTCTTTACCTTGATAGGTGTCCAGAGGTCTATTGTCGGATATATTCAGGCCCGGCCTTAGACCCAGTTTAGCGAGTCCTTAGGGCAACTCCTCTGCGATTAAACCCGATCCTCCCACTCATTTATGACCATACTCACCACAGGAATCCGTTGGATTGTGGTTAGTTTTCAATAGTTTTCATGTTTTTATACTTTCAAATGAATTATTCGTTTTTTCTCTACGCCCGAAGTTTTTAAAACAAATTTTTGCGTTAAAACGTAACGAACTCCCGGAATTATAGCCTTACTACCTTGTATTTACCAACTTTGTTGTTATTAACGCTAGAAACTTGTTTAAAATTCCACAATGCTTAAAAAAAAACGTTAGCAATTCTTTTGGAAGAGTAAATTAATGACAATCAACTACAATGTTTGGTCTTTTGCAATCACTGGGAACGCATTAAGTTAACCGTGAATTCGTGCTATGATAGGGTTGGAGGGTGAAGTCCAGGGACTCCAAATTATGAAAAATTTTTGGGGGGTCCAAACCGGGGATCATGCCCCGGGAAATTTTATAAGTAGTGAGTTTTAAGTTTTTTTAAGCATATAAGAAGAGTCATAAGATAAACATTAGACCCGTGATAATAGGGTGGTTTCCTATTATTTTTTATTGCCTTAATCGAAAGATTATTACTCCTGGAGTACGTATTTCACGATTTTAGATTTTTGAATGACAATATCTATTTTTCGCGATTAAATGAAAAGTGAAAAATTTCAAGCGCGCGAAAACGCGACGCTTAAGTATGAATGCCGGGCAATATCTCCGTACGTCGTATTTCTGGTTCCCCCTCCCGCCCGGTGAGGTGACCTTGAGGCGAGGCTAAGCGCTGATACGACGCAGGCTGCTAGGGGGTAGCTGAGTACCTTGCTGGATGGTAGCGCTTGGCTTAAATAAGGATTATTAATACCTTATCAAACGAAGAAAACTTTTCGACCTTAGCCAGTTTTAATTGGTGATTATTAAGACATGTTTCCCTGAGCTCTGTGCCTCATGCATGAATTGGTAACCTCAGACGATGTATAACTCCTATCCTCTCGTGTAGAAACTAGGTCCCTGTGACGTCATGTGGAGCGGAATCGCATGGGCGCCAATCTGGCCTTTTACAAATGAGGATAAAATTTGACCCTTGCCATTCGTCTAAACCGGTATTTCAAAAACCAAATAATTTGTGTATTATGAATACACTAATGGTGGGTAACGAATCGCAATCAATGCCTTTCGTTTTCTTTGATGAAGGAAACTACCCTATTCGAATATCGATATCTGGACGCTCCGGGGAAAATCGGAAAGCCTGACACATTTTTTCCTCTCACCCATAACGAATTTTTGAGGAGGCTCGGGCGCCCTCAGGCCCCATATAGTCGCCGCCACTGGTGAAGTCAAGTGGCCTGGGTTAGGGACGGTAGGGTTGAGCTGAGCCCCAAATCTGAGGGACGAAAATACCCAGGCAACTCACCCCCCAAAAAAGAGCTCCATACAGAAAGGTTTTAAATATTCATATGCTACTCGTTGCACGAAAATATTTTCATATTGTAGGCGCCGGCAGGAAAGGGTTAAGGTTAGAATAAAAATATTTTGTCATATGATGCTTTACTTCATAGTTTGTTGAAATAAATATTCCTGTTTAAAGGTTAGGTACTCAAATCTTGATAAAAGGCGTTAATCATAGTATTTATAATTCAAGAGTGCTTATTTGATGAAGTTTTGACTGGAAATATTTTTTTGTGATAAACCCGTTAATTAAGGACTTCTTTCACCGATTTTTTTTATAATAGAGTGGTTTCCTATTTTTTAATTGCCTGAATGAAAAGATCAATACTCCCGTAGAACCTATTTCACACTTTTAGATTTTTAAATGACGATTTCTATTTTTCGCAACTAAATGAAAAGTCTCGCGTCTGAGCTGGGTGCGACCACCTAGTGCGTCCACCGGGTTGCGGATGGTGGGTCAACCTCTAGATATAGAGGTTAGCTGCGATATAAGCAAGTTTACTTGTCGAATAAGCAGTCGTGGACAAAAAGCGGCGGTTATCCGAGGTGGTACGGGTCTATCCCTGGGTGAGATAGGCCACCTAAATGATACACTAAACCTGTGAAGATACCGTGACTTGTCGATGAGAGGCCGCCAACAATTATGCCTCACATCACCCGGAGGAGAGGGCAGCAGCTCTTCTTCATATGGGTGAAGGTGGAGATCACGATGGTCAGTACAGCGACACTCATTGCACTTCAGGCGTGGTAACATTTACTTTAACGGCTGTAGTGGTGCGATTTGGAAGGCAAGGAGAAACCACCACATTATTATTCCGAGGAGGCGCAACTACTCCAACTTTAAATTGTCTGACATGATGGAATTCTCTCAGGTAAAAAATTCCGGAGGTCATAGTCCCCCATTCGGATCTCCGGGCGGGATCACCCGAGAGGGCACATCGGTCAATTGTGATAAAGTTATGAGGATAGGTACATGGAACGTGAGATCACTCGGGACTTGCGGTAAGCTAGAAAACCTTAAAGTGGAAATGGAAAGATTGAATATCGACGTGCTAAGAATCAGCGAAATGAAATGGCCTGAGGAGGGAGACTTTTGGAGTGGAAGCTATAGGATTATACACACAGGATCCCTGAACGGTAATGCTGGGGTTGGGGTAATGCTCAGAAAGAGCACCGGAATGCGTGTGAAAAGCTTCCTACAGTACAATGAAAGGATAGTTATGGTGAAGATAGAGACTAAGCCAGTAAATACCGTAGTGGTACAAGTCTACATGCCCACGACAGACTACGAGGATGAAAAAGTTGAAGACGTCTACGATGATATAAAGGAAGTAATCAAAAAGGTAAGGGGTGAAGAAAACCTAATTGTTTTAGGTGATTGGAACGCTGTCGTCGGCGAAGGCCAGGATGGAAGAATAACCGGAAAATATGGATTAGGAAATAGAAATGAAAGAGGAGAAGGGCTGTTAGAGTTCTGCATAGAACACAAATAAGTGGTTGCCAACACTCTATTTAAGATTCACATGCGAAGAAGATACACATGGAAAATGCCAGGAGACGAAAGAAGATTTCAACTAGACTATATTTTAGTGAAACAGAGGTTTAGAAACCAGATAAAGGACTGTAAAAGCTACCCGGGGGCAGATATCGACAGTGATCATAATCTAGTGATGATGAAATGCCATCTGAAATTCAATAAATTGAAGAAATCAGCTAATAACACAGAAAGTATAAGAATACGAATACTGAGGAAGGACAGGCTTGCTACAAGAGAATAAGGAACGAGATTTGCCGCCAACTGAGGAAAGCCAGAGAAGCGTGGATGAGGAACATATGTGAGGACGTACAAAATAACCTCGTCAAAGGGAAAGTGGAAGCGGCCTATAGAATAGTGAGGAACCACTTCAAGGAACGAAACACAAAATGTAATAGCATAAGGGACAGGAATGGAAACATTCTAATTGAAAACGAAGACAAAGCCGAGAGATGGAAGGAATACCTGGAGGAATTATACAACGGGAGCAAACTTAGCTCAAAAGTTCTCGAAGAGGAAAGTGAAGTTGAAAATGATGACATTGGAGCAAGCATCTTAAGATCGGAATTTGACGCTGCAGTAAGATACCTGCAAAAGAATAAGGCCCCAGGAATAGATGACATTCCAGCAGAGTTAATAAAAAATGCAGGAGAAAAGGTCTTAACTCAACTGTATAAAACTATCTGCGATATGTACTCAACAGGAGATTTACCTAGTGACTTCGAGAAGAACATCATCATTCCCATACCCAAAAAGAAGAGAGCTGATAGGTGCGAAGAATTTAGGACCATAAGTCTGACGACACATGCGTCGAAGATTCTGACAAGAATCATTTACAGTAGAATTGAACGAAGAGCAGAAGAATTCCTGGATGAGGACCAATTCGGATTTAGGAAAAGGAGGGGCACAAGGGAAGCAATTTTGGCTCTTAGGACGATCATAGAGAAGAGAATGGAGAAAAACAAACCAACCTACATAGCATTTGTCGATTTAGAGAAGGCCTTTGATAACGTGGAATGGAATTCAATGCTTAGAATTTTGAAAGAAATCCGCGTACTCTACAATGATCGTAGAAGTATTCATAGTTCGCATAAAAACCAAGTAGCTGTGATCAAATGTGGACCAAACGGTGCAGAAGCGAGAATAATAAAAGGGGTGAGACAAGGTTGTGCGCTTTCCCCCTTAATTTTTAATGTTTACATAGAGAAAGCCATCAACGAAATCAAGCAGAAGGCTTCGGGTGTCAATATCCACGGAGAAAAAATTAGTATGCTGCGATTTGCTGACGACATCCCCTATGAAAAAATTGTATAAAACCTGTATAAAATTGTATAAAAATTTTGTATACATTCTGTATAGAATTATATACAAGTTGTGTACAGTCTCTATACAGATTGTATAAAATCTCTATACAGATTTTATACAGTCTGTATACGTTATATACAAAAATGAGTGTATACAATTTGTATAAAAATATACATTTTATACAAATTATATACAGGCTGTATAAGAATTGTATATGGGCTGTATACAATTGTATACGGACTGAATAAGAATTGCATACGGATTGTATGAAAGAAGACCTACCCTATGAAAAAATTGTATAAAACCTGTATAAAATTGTATAAAATCTCTATACAGATGTTATACAGTCTGTATACAAGTTATATAAAAAAATGAGTGTACATATACAATTTGTATAAAAATATGCATTTTTACACAAATTACATACACGCTGTATTAGAATTGTACATGGGCTGTATAAGAATTAAACATGGGCAGCATAAGAATTGTACATGGGCTGTATACGGGCTGAATAAGAATTGTATACAAACTGTATGAAAGAAGACCTAGGAATACCTCATCCAAAATAGGTGGAGTAATACTACCCATTTTCTTCCTCATTTCATCTCAGGTCATAAAGAAACACTCATAAAAATTATTCCAACAGACCATTTCCCTTACCACACTTCCTCTAGGAACCCACATGCATACAAAGGCATAAATAAAAATGGAGTGAATGCTGTCCAAAATATAACATTATAATCCTTTAAACATTGTTAAACTGAAAACTAACCAACCATTCAATACCAGATTTTTAAATGATAAATAGGGGATTCTCAAGTTAAACAGTGGAAATTAAGAATAGCATGTAATTAATTCTAAGTAAAACATCACTTACTCATAAAAGAAATAAACGTCTACAAGGTACTTCCCACACAGCACACGGACACCTTTAACACACGTTTAGGTTAGGACTGAATTTCGTTCGATAATAGTATCTAAATAATAGGTCCAGACAAGAATTTAAATAAATTAGGCTTCAATTCCATACACAATATTTATTGGGCTTCTTTGGTGAAATAATACAACACAAAAAACTACATAAGTATTATGTACTTAATTTTCTTCTCCCCCTGCAACCGTGTTGTTGCTGTCACTTGGCGTGCCTTAGTGAGTTTCTAATAGCCACCTCCACATCTTTTTCAGGGACTGACATGCTCTCCTGCACTGCTACTGTAGTAATGAAGTATATAAAAATTTCATTGTAGCAAGAAATTGTCTCTTGTAGGTAACAAGCAGATTACATAAGACAGGAAACTACAGTCTTATTAGTCTCGTGTTTAACATTCTTAAGGTTTCAAAATTAGGAAACCTGTCCATTTTAGGCCGTAAACATTTTAGAAACTTTTCTTTGGATTTTTCTTCTTCTTAAAAAAGAAAAGATTACAAGTAAAAATATTAATACATTATATATTTATAAATGAAAGTTATAAAATATACTAGTAATACATATATTATAATTAAGAACATTTTTCATAGAGCAATTGTTGCACGACAGATCCGAACGACAGAATACAACGAACACAACTAAAATGCAAGAATTTCCAAAGGAATTGCTGCTACAATATTTTAAATCACCACTTTCAGTCCTGTACATTAACATCATGAAGCCACTTTTAACTAGAAATTACGTCCAAAGAATTTCAGGGAGAAATGGTACATACCTTAATGTTTTCCGTAGGGGTGAAATTGTCTCTTCTTATCGCCAAAATACACCTCTTCTTCAATCCATGAAGATCTATAGGAAAGGTAAAAACTTGAACTTTGGGTCTATAGTCCTGCAGGAGTTTCCTTCGCATACCGGCACCACACACGAGAAAGGCATATTTAACAAAAATGCCTCACAAACAAGTTTCTGAAGCCCACCGAATGAAATTAAAGAATAACGGAAACTTCACTATTCACAAAAACTCTAATTTTCACCAACTTAACCACAAAAATCTAAGGAATATGGTGAAACAACGTAAACCACGTAATCTCCAACGGCGATCCTGGACGATCCTTCCGCGGGCTCTCTTTCTCGGTGGCTATGGCCCCATCCGCAAAAGAAAATAGTCCCACACCGGATATGAATTTTTTTATCCAGAGTATCCAGAAACGAAATGACTACTGTGTCATATATTAAATCACGAGTTTTTAGGAAATTTGGGCGTATGTGATACAACTTTATCGCTGCATATGAATTTGTCAGTGTACTGTTTAACCTTTACCTTCGTACCGCTTCATACAAACGGGACACGGGGACACTATGGAGATATGGACGCCCGCTGGTGACATTGAATCTTCCAAGTGGCATTGAATGGCTAACATTGATGGATCTCCAAGAATCTTGTTTAAAACGCGATTCATGATCTTTAGAAGCAATTGAACTCTTGAATGTGGAACATTATTTTTGTCCCCTAAGTACTAAGTTCATTTTTGGACTTAAATTTTTGACGCCTCGGTTGAAA
Source organism: Ischnura elegans (assembly GCF_921293095.1). Lineage (NCBI taxonomy): Eukaryota > Metazoa > Arthropoda > Insecta > Odonata > Coenagrionidae > Ischnura > Ischnura elegans. Next base: position 14,455,771 of record NW_025791657.1, read on the forward strand.
ATTTTCCAAGTGGCATTGAATGACTAGCGTTGATGGATCTCCGAGAATCTTGTTTAAAACGCGATTCATGATCTTTAGAAGCAATTGAACTCTCGAATGTGGAACATTATTTTTGTCCCCTACTAAGTTCATTTTTGGACTTAAATTTTTGACGCCTCGATGGAAAATTTTCCAAGTGGCATTGAATGGCTAACATTGATGGATCTCCAAGAATCTTGTTTAAAACGCGATTCATGATCTTTAGAAGCAATTGAACTCTTGAATGTGGAACATTATTTTTGTCCCCTACTAAGTTCATTTTTGGACTTAAATTTTTGACGCCTCGATTGAAAATTTTCCAAGTGGCATTGAATGACTAGCGTTGATGGATCTCCGAGAATCTTGTTTAAAACGCGATTCATGATCTTTAGAAGCAATTGAACTCTCGAAGGTGGAACATTATTTTGGTCCCCTACTAAGTTGATTTTTGGACTTCAGTTTTTGAGGCCTACTTTGAATTGCTGTTATACAAATTGTATACATTGTGTACAAATTGTATACATTGTATACAAATTGTATACATTGTATACAAATTGTATATGCTGTATACAGCTGGTGAATTAATACAGTTTATACAATTTGTATACAATGTATACAAATTGTATACAACCTGTATAAACTGTATAGAAATTTTATACGGTTTTATACAATTTTTTCATAGGGGATAGCAGTCATAGCCGAGACAGAGAAGGATTTGAAGAAGACGTTGACAAACATGGAAATGACAATGGCCAGATATCAGCTGAAAATCAACAAAAAGAAGACTAAGATATTAGTTTGCAGCAAAAGAGAGGAGGCTAAAACAAACATCAACCTAGGAAAGCATAAGCTTGAAGAGGTGAACGAGTTCTCTTACCTGGGAAGCCGAATTACCAGCGATGGACGGAGCAAGAAAGAAATACACAGTAGAATAGCGCAGGCGAAGAGGGCTTTCTACAAAAAGAAGAATCTTCTTACAGCTGAAAATACCAGCATAGAAGTAAGGAAGCAATTCATCAGATGCTACATATGGAGTGTGTCTCTATATGGAAGCGAGGCTTGGACGTTGACAGCAGCAGAGAAGTCAAGAGTGGAAGCATTCGAAATGTGGTGCTACCGAAGAATGATGAAGATAAAATGGATTGACCGTGTGAGTAACCATGAAGTGCTAAGGAGAGTAGGAGAAAAGAAAAGCCTCCTAAAAACATTAAGCAGAAGAAGGGACAACTTAGTTGGCCGCATTTTGAGGCACGATGTTCTGATGAAGACAATCGTTGAAGGACAAGTGGAAGGGAAAAAGGGCAAGGGACGGCCCCGAATGAGTTATATCGGACAGGTTATAAAGGATGTAAAAGAGAATAAATACGTATCTATGAAGAGATTAGCGGATAGGAGAGAGAAATGGAGAGCTGCGTCAAACCAATCTTAGGATTGTTGACTAATGATGATGAAATGAAAAGTGAAAATTTTCAAGCGCGCGAAAATGCAACGGCTAAGTATGAATGCTGGGAAAAGCCCGTGTAAGGCCATTCTGGTTCCAGCTGCCGCCGTGTGAGGCCACCTTGGTGTGAGGCTATGAGCGCCGCTACGATGCAGGCTGCTTGCAGTTGGCAGAGTACCGTGATAGCTGGTAGCGCTTGTCGTAAAAAGGATAATTAATACCCTATCAAACGGAGGAAACTTTCCGACCATAGGCAATTTTAATAGGTGATTATTAAGGGATGTTTGCCTAAGCTCTGTGCCACATGTATGCATATTCTTAGACGATGTTTAACTCCCGACTACTCTTCTAGCATCTGGGTACCTGTGACATCACTTGGAGTGGCATCGCATGGGAGCCAATCTGGCCTTTTTCAAATGAGGCTACAATTGACCATTAACATTCATCTAAACTGGGATTTTTCAAACCAAATAATAAGTATATTATAAATACATTAATGGTGGGCAACGAATCACGATCAATGCCTTTCGTTTCCTTTGATGAAGGAACTACCTTATTCGAAGTCTTTAACTGGTACCTTGATTTTCGAATGACCAAAACTCCGCTTTAATGTGTTGTGGTTCGATAATTTACTTGTTGAATTTATGCCTTGTAAGTGATCTGAAATAAATACTTTTGAAATTACCTTTTCCAATGACACTTTCACAGTAGTATCAGGTTGTCATCAATCCTCTGGCGCACGTATGTCATTTAAATAATCTTTTTACACTCAGAATATTGTAAACAAGGCAAATTAATGATAACGCAGAATTTTACACAAAAAGTACCTCTAGTTCAAGCAATCAGTCTTTCCTTATTACACGCTTCATATACTTCAGCTTTATTATAGATGCGATCGTTGAAGGGGGCCCCACAAGCTTGAGACCCTCGGCATTACCAACTAGCCGACCTGGCGCCACCGTCCTTGGATGTTCATGCAAAAAATCAAGTTAGAAGCTACCTTCAGCCTCTGCAACGGTTGAGAGGCATGGTAATAATAAACTTTAATTATCAATGGCGTGGAAAATCACTCAGAGTTGCAGTAAATTTTTGCTGACACCACATTTGCAAAACATTCAAAACACATACATGTATAACAACAAAACATTCAAAACATAGCCATAGATATATCCAGGTCAAACTTATATGGAATTCAGAACAATGGATTACCACATACGAATTTTTGCAGCACATGTTTGAATCTTGAAGTGCTCACTGAGTAGCCTTTGCTTGGCAACTTTTTAAATAATTAGAATCGCAAATTATCACACTGATTCTTGATTATTAATAGTAAGCAGTAAATGATACTGAGGTTATATTTATTATTTATCATTTTAGTGTCATGAGAGTAGAGACAGGAACATATAGGGTTTGATAATTTTGTTTTACGTGCAAAATGGAATACAATGAGGCTGTATGTAGTCAAGATGAGCAGGTTTTTAAGACTAGGCCTTGTGATGAAATCTCTGGCTTCAGAAACCTCATTACTTTTTCCTGCAGATTTTTTTATTTATTTATTTTCCTCTCCCCGAAAACAGCTCATTTAAGGCCTTTTACATCGGGCGAAATAACATATAACGAGTATCACACACAACCATTCTCTGGGTAGGGGCAACCTACCAAGGCGGGACTCGAACCAGCGACCTTCGGTGTGGCAAGCGAGGACATAACCCCACCGAGACCGAGGCCAGCGATCATGTATTCCTCCAGTTTCATGATAATGCCTCCAGAGTCTAATGCCATATTTGTAAGTATATTACGAGAGAAATCAAAATTGACGGATCCCATGTATTTAGTGTTGCCGCGAGACGAGACGAGACGAGACTTTCGCCAGTCTCGTCTCAGTCTCGTTTCCTGACCTCTGGTATCGTCTCAAGTCTCGTCTCGTGAACCCCAGTCTCGTCTCGGTCTCGAGTCTCGGACGAGACTCTCGTCTCGTTTCCCCCATAATAAATTTAGCGTCGATTCCATTGAGTGCTTAATTGCTGAATTGATAGTCTTAAAAATAGGAGAGACATTAATAAAAATTGCAAACACAAATTTATCTGGACACCAATTACATAAAACTGGTGCTACAATCATTGATTTTATTGATAATCAATGAAAAAAATAGTAATTTAAAACGAAAAATGTCTAAAAATAGAATGTAGACATAATCGTAATCGATCACCGGAAAAAATTCAATTCACTAATGGGCGAAATTTTATAGTGGTAAGGATCTTTTTTTTACAACTTCCTTCCTATTTCTATCTACAAAACAGAGAAAGTTGGTGAGCAATGAAAACCTCTTCTTTCCCATTACATTGAGAAAAAATCGAGTCTCGAATACATGTTTTCCGATAAAATACATACTGAAGCTTGGTTTCTAATTTATTCCCATCGATATGAACAAACCTAGAAATAGTATTATTTCCACCAGAGTTGTGGGAACCAACTTTTGAAGGAGCAATTTTTTTGCTTTGGAATTTTCTTTCTAAATTTTCAAGAAACTTTGCCACGTAGCGGTTTGTCTAAGTCATTATGATTGTAATTATTTCATCATAGAAAAATAACTCCAATTCCAAGGATTCTTTTTACACGTATAGGCGATATTTCTTTTCAACTAAATCACACGCAGAGGTTAGAAGCGCGTCTTCACAGCCGATCTCTTCCCAATTATTTTCTTGAAAATTCAAAGAAAAATAAGATGTTATAAGTCTTCGAACCTGGAGTCAAAGGAGTATCCAATTGAAACTTACGAAGTCGTATCAGAACATTCTGCACTCTTTTATTCCCGAAAGTCAAGCACAGTCTGATCGGACCACTCACGAGAGCTAGAAGGCATGGTCAGCTAAGAAGGGGTTCAGATACGGAAGGGGCCCAAGGCCGAAAAAAATAAAATCACCAAAGCAAACGTAAGCGTGAAAAAAACTCCAACCGTCAGCTTCCAACGTCATAAATAAGATACCAGATGCTGGCAGTTCTTCGAGCTTCCGAGAACTATTGAGTAACAATACCTGGACGGTCCAAGCCTTCGCTATCATTGTCATGATGAAAGAGAAAGGAAAAGATGAGACAGAAGATGAGATGATAATGAACCACAGAGGAAGGCATTCAGCGTCCCCACATTGAACACACAATCGCTAAGAAAGCACATAAATCGGAGCGTAAGTGGAAGACTATCTTCCACGAGCGCCCACCAGTCGCCGCTCCTAGAGGAAGCATCCTGGCATCAGCTGGAAAAAATATTCTAAAAAAATTCTAGCACACAAACAAAGGCAATTAAGAGGCACAGAACGAAATCAGGCAGATATGTCTCACATATATACTCACTGAAAGTACATATATGGAAGATTAAGAGATAGGAATACCTAATGAAACTTTCAAACTCATACAGTTTGTCTTTCACGCTTGAGGCATGGCATTTATAAGACGCAGGCGTTGGTTCGCGCAGGCTGAGTGAATGACGGGTATTTAAAGTCACGCTTGAGGGGTTAAATAGCAATAATAGTACTCCCTCGTTTGTACCGGCGAAAAAATACTGGTATACTGGTATATTCGTAATTTATAAAATTTGTTAATAAGTTGAAAATAAACGTTCGTATTAATCTATTATAATTATCCGGTATTTCCGAAAATTAGATTATTATACAGGACGATTACACTGAAAAAGTCATTCACAGGCATTTATACGAAAACCCATCGGAAAAATTCATCGGGAGCTCGATTATCTAATTGTGGAACGGTGATAGCGATGTAGTTGAGAAGGGCAACGTTATACAAACGATTTCGGGGCATACGTTTTAATTTTTGGTGTTTTCCTAGCGAATGATATATTTGAAGTTCTCTTAGGCAAGAGTAAGACACTGTCAGCAGAACGTCCTCTTATTCAAACACCCGACGGTGTCAATCCGACACAAACTTCGGCTACTTATACAACAACCACTCACCTGGTGCCCGAGAAAGCTTTTGTCATTTTAATTTCTGCTGTATTTATGTGTGTAAAAATAATTTTACACTTGTCTCATGTAAAGACATAGTAGTTTTTACATTTATAGAATCGGAATTAGTTATGCCTAAAATACTGCGATCGAATAAAATTAGATGTGTAGGCCACATTTCTGTTTAATTTAGAAAAATATATACATTTTACGGTTCAATAACTTGCCTTCTGCGGCTAAAAAAATATTTTATGGCCATAATGATAAACATTCAAGCATGTAGCCATAGTCAAAACACGTAATAATTTTGAACTGGATATTTGACTAAAATTCTCGTAAAATTACTTTGCAAGTCATATTTAATTCGAATATTTTCATTTATAATTGAGACTTCAAGGTCGTTTAACATACATGCAGAAAAAATCTAAATCGTGTTATAAAATCTTCATGAATACTGTAAATTATGCCGTCATTGTTAATAGTTATGTTCTTTAAGATTAATTTCGCTTGTAATATTATCAACGCTCAATTACTTTAGTAGTTAGCTGATTGACAAAACATAAAATGGCAGCGCTGTCGAAGTACATCCATACAAGTACCGGTATTTCTAGCATCGATAAGGTAGTACCGCTTCTAAATACTGCCAAGTAATACCTAACTCTCGGTACTACCTACGGGTATTTTTTCCTCAACCTCTGAGAGAGACCCTTTTGTTTTTCCACCTTGCTGTCGAATGTGATTTGATTCTGGGAAAGAAGAAAATGGAACAACCAACTAGTTACGTGAAGTGGAGATATCGGAGAGTAACCGGCTAAAGAAAAGGAAATATAACCCTCGAAAACCATAGTAAATGTGATATATGTTATTGCAAAGGGCCCAAAGAAGGAGTGGAAAACTTGATCCCTCATTTCATCAGTTGCGGCTTATGGGAGAATATCGCTTGAAGGGCGCAGCAATATACATTACTGAAGTAATATAAATTTGAATTTTGTGTTGGATTGCAACAAAAAACGGTAGAAAGAAAAAGGAAACTGCAATTTACGAAAGTCATACACGATTTCTGGCGTTCTCGTTATGATCAATTATGTTGTGCAGATTGCTTACCGACGCGGAATAAGTCTCGTCATGTGTCCTAATTTTATATTTGTATAATGCAGTGTTTTGTTTACGATACACCGATGCTTTCACGAGTGCAGAATGAAGACATACTTTGTAACCCTGAAGAAATCGAGAGAAATTTATCCAGGAAATACCCAAAGCAAAAGATACCGAGCGAGGGGCTGACCAACCATCGTAACACATTTTTGTAACACAAGGCTGTGGCTCTCGAAAGTTTAGCCAGAACTTTTTTGCATTTAAATAAAGCTCCAATTTTCTAAGTTAATTATAAGTAGTCAGCCATTAACACTCCCTTACTTGGCTCCATGAGTGCCGCTCATGCATTCATAAATTCGTTTTTCAGCAAATATTCTATTCTTTGATCATCTATCGAAAAGTTATTATTCAGCTGTATTTAAAATATAATGATTAAGAAAAATGTTAAATGTATTTTGTCATAACTGAAGGATATAGTTTTAGGCATAAAACTATACCAAATATCAATTGAGGACGTCCATATAAATTTCGAGACTTTCGAGAGTCTCGTGGAAGTGGTATCGTCTCGTCTCGTCAAAAGGTGGTCTCGTCTCGAGTCTCGTCTCGAATTCTACCCTACGGTCTCGTCTCGAAAACGAGACGAGACTCGAGACGAGACGAGAAAGTCTCGAGTCTCGCGGCAACACTACATGTATTTTTCACACGTATACGTCTTAAGCTCGAATTTATAAGTGTAAAGCCGTGAAGAGATTCTTCTCGGACTTGGAACACGTCTGAATTACATTATTTGTAAGATTTTGCAACAATATTAAAACCTGAAGGCGTAACAGGATAATTGTTTACCTCGACATTTTTACGAAAAACATGTAAGATGTTGAGTTTTGTAATTATTCAAAAAGAGATGATTGGCTGTAAAGGAGAGATGTGGTTTTTCCCTTGCCATTTCGTAAGACGCTGGACGTGGCTAGGGTTATTGCGTTTCCGATAAAGGGTGTTGCAATCGGCAGATATCATGCCGTCCACTGTAAGATTATCAGTTAGGTAGTTGATTAGCAATGGAATAAAATACAAGAAAGGAGTGATAGTTCTTGTGAGCCCTCGCCTCCGAGACTTCAAAAGGGCCAAAGAGAAAAAGGTAAGGGATGGCACAAATAGCGCTCAGGGAAACATGTCTTACAAATCACCTATTAACCTTTTCCCTACCGTACACGTATATATACGTGTGGACGTTTCCTGACCCGGGAGACCACGGGCGTATATGTACGTGTGAGATTTTCCCGGTCAAGAAAACGAAACCCGTATATATACGTTTTCGAGCTCTCCCCTTTCAGGACGGTCGTGGGTTTAGGTCGCCTTTGTCTCGGGACCCAACGCTTCGGGGTTTAGGATTAACCCTCCGAATCCGGGAGCAGGTACCCGGACCCTTCGTCTTTTATAACCCCTCTCAGCGGTAAGGGACAGCGGTCATACAATTGTTTATAGAGTCAGTTTTCGAAATAAATATTTGTTCATTTATCAAGAAATATAAACTAATAATTGAATTGTTTGTCTTTTGAGCAGCGTTTACAATTTTTAAACGAAATTCTACGACAAATATTAACTTATATCTCGAGTAATGTATAAACATCAACGTGGAAATTGTTGCTGCGTTAAATGCTTTGATAATGGCCTTAGAACTTCGTTTAAAATTTGACAATGCTCAGATAAAAATTAGGAATTATATTCAATGTCTGTAACTTACGTGCAAGCAACAATTATCCATTTGCTAAATACATATAAGCAATACATAAGTTGACCGCGAACCAATGCCGCAGGTATGGTCGTAAACCCGGAAAGGAGGGAGCAGAACTACTCTCGGAGTCCGAGATAATACGGAGTCCCACCGTGGAGGGGTCGAAAAAGGTTCAGCGAGACCCTTCTTAACGAATGCCCTCCAAAAATGCTCTGTACCACGAGAAAAAAGAGTCTCTTGGGGCTCGGTACAGCAGTCAAGCTAAGACGAAAACTCCGCGGTCTCGAAAGGGTTAAAACTGGATAAAGTTGGAAAGTTTTCTTCATTTGATAAGGTATTAACTATCCTTACTTAAGCCAAGCGCTACTAGCTAGCAGGGTACTCTGCTACCTGCTAGCAGCCTGCGTCGCAGTGGCGCACATATCTTCGCCCAAAGGTCACCTCACTTGCCGGCAGCGGGAACCAGAACGACGTCACACGGCGTTTTCCCAGCATTCATACTTAGCCGTCGCGTTTTCACGCGCTTGAAATTTTTCACTATTCATTTAAAATTTCGCGAAAAATAGATATCGTCATTTAAAAATCTAAAAGCGTGAAGTACGTACTCCAGCAGTAATAATCTTTCGATTTAGGCAATAAAAAATAATAGGAAACCACCCTTATTGCTGCTTCTTATATACCAGGACGATGATGCAATTTTTCTTAGATTTTTATTTTTTGTGCTTTGTATGTGTTGTGTAACCTTGCTTCCATGAGCCTAACCACTAATGCATACGTTAGGAGCGGTTCCAGTGGTCGCAGGTATGGGACAGGGAATGCAGGTAGCCAATAAGCAGTTTATTGTGTAAGGAGTAGACAGTTGGAAAGAGCAGAGCCAAATGTGACCTGGGAATGTCAGAGGCTCCTCCAGTGCAATATTTTGTAACGGATGAACAACTAGGTGTCACAACTTTGCAATGAAGGTGAATACGGTGGTTTCCTAATATTTTTTACTGCCTAAATCGAAAGAATATTACTCCTGGAGTACCTATTTCACGCTTTTAAATTTTTAATGACGATATCTATTTTTCGCGATTAAACGAAAAGTGAAAATTTTCAAGCGCGCGAAAACGCGACGGCTAAGTAGGAATGATGGGAAAAAGTCCGTGTGACGTATTTATGGTTCCCGCCGCCGCCGTGTGAGGTGACCTTGGGGCGAGACTTGAGCGCTGATACGACGCAAGCTGCTAGCGGGTAGCCGAGTACCCTGCTAGCAGGTAGCGCTTGCCTTGAATATGTATGATTACTACCTTATCAAACGAAGGAAACTTTCCGACCTTAGACAATTTTAATAAGTGATTATTAAGAGATGTTTCCCTGAACTCTGTGACTCATGAATGCATTGGTACTCTCAGACGATTCAAAACTCCTATCCTCTCGTGTAGAAACTAGGTCCCTGTGACGTCACGCGGAGCGGAATCGCATGGGCGCCAATCTGGCTTTTTCAAATGGTTGACATTCAATGGTTGAGGTTGAGATTTTTCAAATTGACCGTTGACATTCGTCTAAACCGGTATTTCTACAACCAAATAATTTGTATATTATGAATACACTAGTGGTGGGTAAGGTATCGCAATCATTGGATTTAGTTTTCATTGATGAAGGAAACTACCCTATTTTACATGTGCTACCTTCATCACAGAAGTTCCTCGGTGGGCATGCATTGCATTGAAGTCACTGCCGGCGTAGGAACACTCGCAGAATATTTGGTTGAGAGCAGAAAGATCTTTGCTGTTGAGTTTCTGTGAATAGCGGCGTATGGATCATGCAGTGAAATCTCCAATCGTTGTTGCAATAGACACACCTACAGCCTTTTTTACCTGGATATGTGGACGTGATAGCTGTATGGAGCAAGAAAAGGCCAACACAAGGACACTGTCGTAAGCCTTCTCCTAGTCATCTCGGAAAACATGACAGTTTCGCGGAACATGGATGTCCTTTTCCATAAATATACGTATTTTCATGAAAAAGTTTGAACATATACAATACAAAGTCAATCAATTTCAGCTCAAGTAAAACTTTCTCCCTTGAAACTTGACTGAAACTGGCCTGAAACTACCTTGAAACTCACTGCCTTGCTTCTATGCTGAAACTGCATTGAAATTGAAACAAAACCAGTGGAGTTTGGAAGAGGGATGGCAGTGCAGTAGCAGTGCAATTAAGAACTCCAGCTACTCCAATGAAACTCCCTTGGCCGACTAAACTGAAACTCCCTCGGCTAGCTACACTGAAACTCCCTTGGCTACAACCAAGACTGAAACTCCCTTGGCCAGCTAGACTGAAACCCCATTGGATAGTTAGAGAAGGTTGAGCATGCACAATATTTGGAAGAGGGATGGCAGTGCAGTAGCAGTGCAATTAAGAACTCTAGCTACTCCAATGAAACTCCCTTGGCCGACTAAACTGAAACTCCCTCGGCTAGCTACACTGAAACTCCCTTGGCTACAACCAAGACTGAAACTCCCTTGCCCAGCTAGACTGAAACCCCATTGGATAGTTAGAGAAGTTTGAACATGCACAATAATAAAATCAACCAATTTCAGTTTAAACGGTTTTGTCCAGCAACATGTAATAAAAATATTGATTAATACCCAGTTACAAAAGATGTAGGCCTTAACTGAACAGAATACTAATAAAACAAAGCTCTAACTAGAAAATAAATTAAAACTATGGATCAAATTTCTTTTGAGGGATTCGAACGAAGGATAACTTGGTTCATCAAGCTGGTTCCAGAGCGCCCATGGAGGAGTAGATGCAAGGATGAAACCACAATGGCATATATGCATCTGCATGCCAAACCAGGTAGCAGCCACACGATCATGGCCTATGGACACTGAGACTTTTAATAAATTGCCATTACAATAAATATTTAGTAAAAATTTCAATTTAATTCATTTTTATTTGATAGCATTTCATTTTTCAATTTTACTATAGTCTAAAAATATATTATATCTAGATGCATTAGTAGCCATACATAAGCGAAAATCTTAAAAAACATACTTTCTAATGCAGTAGGGATCGAATAAACTGAGATACCAGTGAACTGTTGGAAATTCTTCTGAAAATGAAGTTCCCTGCATCTTTCAGAGGAATCACTTTTAAGTACTTACATTGGTTGGCTAAGTTTTGAAAACAATTGCAGTTTATTGTCATTTGTTTAACACTGATAGTTGCATCTTTAAAAGAAGACACTTTATCCCAAAACACACCAATCAAAAGGATATAGAGAAGCATATAGTACCAGAAACAATCATGTCCAATCCTTAATTCAGGTGGCTGATGGAAGACTTCCCTTGTCAGTCATACTTTATCACTTAATTGATCTCTAAAGAGAAAAGTACTCTTGATATGCAGTCCAGAAAATCTAAATGATAGACTGACAAAGGATTGATAACATTTAAATACCTACAATGATCTGCAAATGGAACATTTTTTTAGAAAAAAGGTTAAGAAACATGACGTTAATTTACTATTGAAAAATTGCTATAGTAAACATGATTGCATATTAACTTCCGTAACATATCTCTTAATACAAATTATCTGTTCACTGCTGTCACAATATTTTTAAGTTATTGACACAATTAGAACAATTAAAAACCAGCAAACCTCCTTGCATTCATTCTTAATTCACAATAAGACATACATATTAAGGATATCAGAAGGGTATCTTAAAAAAGGAGAACAGACCTTCAGGAGACAATTTTGAGTAAAAGTTACTAGTATACTGCCTCTTTAAGAGAGTCGTAAGTGGGCAGCCTTTCAATTTTTTGCTATAAAGCTACATTAAAGTACAAAGACCATGACTTCTTCATGCATGCACTACGATGTGTCGTCATCCCTATTGAATATTTCCTCATCATAATGAAACACTACTTGTGTAAGCGAGAATGAATTACTAGGCTCATCAGTACAGATTTTCTTAAGGTGAAATGAAAACAATTGTGAAATGTAGAAGACCTATCCTTCCTGTGAGTATGCGTGATGCTTGCCTGTAAGTAACGAATCTGAGTGAACCAATCATACCCGTAGCTGGAAGAATAATGTCCCTCACATGTGTGTATGGAAATGCCTCACGAGGTCGCCTTTCCGAGAGAAAGATTTCCCACATTCGCTGCATGAATAGGGCTTCTCCTTTGTGTGGGTACGAAAGTGAAGGTCGAGGGTGATCTTCTGAGTAAAGGATTTGCTGCAAATTGTGCATGAGTGAGGTTTATCCCCTGTGTGCACTCGCATGTGTACAGTTAGGTGGGAACTGTGAGTGAAAGATTTGTTGCAGACACTACAGAAATAAGGTCTTTCTCCTGTGTGGATGCGATAGTGTGTGGCTAGGTGGGAACTATGAGCAAAAGATTTACAGCAAATGCTACATGTATAAGGTTTCTCCCCCGTGTGTGTACGAATATGGACGTTGAGGGAGCTGCTCTGATTGAAGGACTTTTTGCAGACACTGCAGGAATAGGGTTTATCTCCTGTGTGCACACGCATATGGCTGGAGAGGGAGTTGCTTTGAGAGAATGACTTATTGCAGACACTACAGGAATAAGGTTTATCTCCAGAGTGTATGCGAAGGTGCCCTGTAAGGTTTGAATGATACCTGAATGATTTACAGCATATTTTACATGAATAAGGCCTCTCTCCTGTGTGCTTAGGCATATGAGTGTTGAGGGAGTCCCTCTGAGAGAAAGACTTATTGCAGACACTACAGGAATATGGCTTATCCCCAGTGTGCACACGCATGTGATTCTTGAGAGTAGAAGATTTAGTGAAACACTTATTACACACACTACATGTATAAGGCCTCTCTCTTGCACTTGAACACTTTCCCTTTTTGATGTCTCTAGTACAAGGGGAGGAATTTGAGGAATCACTTTCTACACACGTGTCAGCTCCTACAGCAAACCTTCTCCCTTTTCTATCCTTTCCTTTCTCCAGAGTCCCTCTGGATACTTCCTTTATAGGCCCATTTCCTTTTCGCCTCAGCCCTTGTCTTTTACTATCTGCATCTTTTATATCTAGCACATTGGATGACTCAGCATCAATGTCCAAATTGCTGGCACCAAAATGTGTTTCAAGGTGTTTGATGAGCTCCCTTTTGCTGCTGTATCCACCGGTGCAGTGGTAGCAATTATATGAATTTGCGTTTGATCGTTGACCACTAAGAGGATTTTTAGCCCCACAATTACTAAACTCATCTGTGTCCCCCATGACTGCCTCAGTGCAACTCCTCTTCTTTTTACTGGTTCTGACCATCCTGAGAGCATAAGGGATAATTGGTGCATCACAACCACTTCCACCCCTCACCTCACCCATTGTGACTCTGCCTCCACTGATGATGGATGCTTGTTTGTCCATCGTCAGGAATTGAGCAAGATGTTAACTTATCAGCAAGAACGGTTCCACATTTTTCCAAGTCTTCATTCATCATATTCCTTCATTCCCCTGCATTGGATGGTCCACTCTCAGATTGAACGACTGTCAGTGAGGCTGAGGAAGGAATATAGTCACCACTTAGATGTTTCCCTCAACTTCCTTCCACCAGCTGGGAGCCCTAGAAAAAAATTTAATATTTTAACCGCAATAGAAAGTTATGCTGATCTAACTTATCAAAGCACTTTGGTTGATTACCACAGCCATTTTATAGAAAGCAATATACCTGCTTCAAAGATTCAAGATGTTCTGCCCCTTATGCTCGTTTAGAAGTAAATTGTGAGTTAAATGCTAATCTAATATAACAAACAAAAAGATACCATAAAGCGTAACCTGCATCAAGTTAGGTGACCAGAATTAGAAATAACCTCAGCAATAGGAATTAATAAATGGTGTAAGCACAAAAGAGGAAAGGAGCAATGGATGAGGAAAAGGAGCACTCACTATCAACTATTCAAGAAATAAAGATCTGGATTGAATAAAATGAGGGAGTTAAAGGATGGCCATCCAATCTAGCACTTAAAATTATGCTACTTAAAGGAAAAGCAAAGCAATCTGTGGGATATAAGAAGTTTTGAGTTTCTATAATTCTTATGAGATAAAGGTGAGCAAATACACTTTTCTTTTGCTGTATTACGTGGATATTTATTACAGATTTGAAAGAGTACAGGATTTAAAAAAGTCACTTGTCATTTCAAAGGGTGACAATAAAATAATCAATTGTAGAGATTACAACAAAATAAATCATGCTGTCATTATTCTGAAGTTCCTTCTGAGCCAATTCTGGGGCTAGCAAGTCTTTTAGATGTGAATTGTTTTGGAAACTGCTGAAAGGATTCTGAAAAATTCAACTCAGCAACCAGTATATGAGTAACGTTGCAGGAATGTCATATCCTACCATCCTCTATTAAACTATCCTTTTCTAGATACATAAGGCTACTTTATCTGGGATTCTTTTCGTCAGTGGTGATCACCCAGTCCTCCCATTAATAATTTACTCTGGTTTACTGTGCACATGGTACCACCACAAAATAGGAACTTGGGAATCATAATGGTCACTTAAAGAAAATAACATGTAAACTACTGTGGCCAAGATTCTACCCAGTGAGCAGAGAAGGAACTATGACCACCATACTCCTTAAGAGTGAAGCACATGACTAACTGTGGCTCTTGGCTCCATAAGTCTCCCTTTCTGAGAAGATATCTAGTTTTTACAAATCAATACATTTTTATTTATAAACAGTCACAGTTAACTTTTCACTTAACAACAAGCATTGTCCAGTTCGAAGGTAATGTCAGGCAGTGTTCTAACATGCCAGGTTCTGGGTGTAGGTGTACAATTAAACTGTAAATGACTGGTAGTTATGTTTAACTAAAAACGTATGCATAACTTAGTATGTAATCTTAGAATGCAGAATTAAGTCAAAATTCATAACAATGAAAGCAGAGATGGCCCATAGGTATACATCAGTAATCCATGTAAACATTAAAAACTACTTGACACCTATGATGAAACCTTGTACTAATTGATATATCTATACTTAAAATGCCAAATTTAGCAAAAATCAAATGATATTGCAAGAAGGGTTTACTTTCAGACAAACCACAGTCATTCACATAAACATGAAAACATAATTAACATGTTAACCTTATTACATAATGCAATATTAAAACAGAAAGCATCATATTGTTGGCAGGGGTAACGTTCAGGCATACCTCAGTATATCATTAATATAAATACCAAATTGACAGAAGTACCTAATGTTAGAATGCAAGCTGTAGTCAAAATTCATCATATTCGAGGCAGAGATAACCGTCAGGCATATCTCAGCCCTTTGTGTAAACAATTAACTCTAATTAACGTATATATTTTACATGAAAAAGTCACACTTGTTGTTACCCAATGCATGGAAAACCTACCAGGCATACCTTAGTCCTCCATGTAAATATTAAAACTAGAGATGGGTCGAATAGCAGATTTCTCGAATTCGAATATTTAATCATTGCTCGAATATTCGAATACCTCGAATTTCGAATACCTCGAATTTCGAATACCTCGAATACTAAATGATGAATTCTGGAATGTTTGATTCGGTTGCTTATGCAGCAGGCAACACAAGATTTTGGGGAGTAATTTTGATTTCCTTTAAATGATTCGAACAGGAATTTAGCTGATTAATGAATATTTTAATTTTATGGAGACAATTGGGCATATAATTAATTCAACTAACATCGCTTAACCCCCACTCCTGCTGCCAAGTGCTAGCTGACAATCTGAGGCATTTTGCAAAATACAAGCTCTTTTCCACCGGATTTTCTTCAATTATTTTCAGTCCATCTTTGGGAGTTCTCACGAGATAAGAAGATGAATTGGAATTGCTATCAGGGAGAAACCAAATATTCTGAGAAAATATCCCTTAGTCTGGGACTGTAACAATAAAGATTTATAGCACCACTCATAAATTGAAACTTGATATATGTTTTCGGAAAAAAATACCGCATCAACTTCCGAGAAGCTCTGCTGCTCATATCGAGTTTCGCCAGAATGCTAAATCTCCGTCGTATTTTGATATTTATTTCTTTGCGTAAAATGCTTAAATAAACTCAGAAATACGTCGTGTTTGGTCTTATTCTTTTTGAAATTACGCGCACATTACTAATATTTCAATTCAATAAAGGTGTAACATCAATTGACGAAAGTCATTCTTAGACACCTTTTGTGCTAATAGATGACTCATGCAGCGGTTGACCTCCACAGAAATAGGGAACTTCGAAGCTGGTAGGAAAAAAAGGTCAGTGGGGGAGAAAAGGGAGGGCCCGAAACACGTTTCTATTGTTCTCGTGTAACTTGGTATTTTTTCGAAGCTAAGGTCTTCGTAATATGATCCCTGCGCGAGCTCTGACCTTTTTTTTATTTCTAAGAAGAGGAAAGCCTCAGAGGGGGCGGGCTAGCGCTGAATGGAGAGGGATATCGGATCTTGGGAAATGCGCTAATGTAAGTATCCCACGGTACTCACACAGCAGTTGACCTCCAGAAATGGGGAACTTATAAGCAGGTAGCCAGAAAAAGGTCAGTGGGTGAGAAAAGGGGGGAGGGCGTGAAACACGTTTTTATTGTTCTCGTAACTCGATATTTTTTTCGAAGCAGGGGTCTTCGTAATGCGATCCCTGTGCGAGCTGGGGCCTTTTGTTTGATTTTGGAGAAGAGGAAAGCTTCAGAGTGGGTGAGGCGAGTGCTGAATGGAGGGGGATAGCGGATCGTGGGAAATGCCCTAAGGTTGCTATCCCACGGCACTGAGGTTCTCCTGGTGGGGGAATCGGGGATTTTCGGATTTTTTCACCCGACCATTTTCGGTTCCCCTCGTAGAACTCTTTTCACCGCTAAAATCCACGAATTTGATGTACTTTGTCAACTTGCGTAAAACGGCGCTGCGAGCACTAAATGACTACAGTTCTCTACATTTTTCCAATTCAACTACCAACGACGTACGTGCGACAGTGTGTGACGCGAAATTCAAAGTATTCGAGGTATTCGAGACGGTACTTTTCGCATAACTATTCGAAACCTCGAATATCGAATACTTTCTATTATTCGAGGTATTCGAGTATTCGCGGATACTATTCGCACATCTCTAATTAAAACCCATTTCATAGACCTAACCCTAGGATGCAAAATTAAGCCAAAACTCTTAACACGTTGCGGACCGGTCACTGAGATCTCCATGTTTTGCGTGCTGAAGGCTGACAACCGGCCACAGAGATTTGTGTTTTCACATATAATAATAATACTTACTCTGCTTCTTTTAATATAAGTTACTTATACTAGCATTTTCTTCAGGTGCATTTCAGAATGTGTTTTGATTGATATAGATTAGGCTTATACCATTCAAGTTATAAATTTATCAATATTTCTTCAATGAACGTAATCCACTTTTAGAGATTACTAATGTATAGGAACAAAATGTCACTTAGCCTTAACATGTGAAAAAACTCGAATAAACATTCATTTTTCTATAACAGCAACTCTCTAAATTCTACAATGTTCTGAAATTACGAATTATTGTATTTCGGATTATTAGGAATAATTTTGGTTGGATTTCTTAGATCCTTTCATATGGCTCAAACAAAATCTATTGTTGGTAATTCTATCATCGCCTACTTTGTGTGAATAATGCCAAGCGAATAATGCATATGTCACTTAAGAGTGCATTTGGCTTTCCTTCACACGCACCATGGTCTGGATTCTCCCAAGACATCCTATCTTCAGCACTCAATGTAAACACATCACCGAGTCTTGAGGGCCAAGGACAATGAGGTTCATTTCAGCAGGACCCTATCTTTCGGTCCTTGATAGAAAAGGACCAGATGGCCACAACGCCTATCTTTGTTAGTCTCTAATGTTTCCCTTTGCTAATAATGCATATTTGTCTCCTTTGGGGCGTTCTTGTTTTGTTTACTCTCTTTGTTAGAGATCTGAAGTCACGTAGTTTAGTGAGGAATCAATTCCTTGGATGAAAATTGGTGTACATTTACCCTATGAAAGTGCATGCATACATGGCCTATGTATATTTCATTAATTTACAGCAATAATTCCTGTGTACTTTGCCAACTGAAAAATTATTCCAAAAAAATAAGACCTTATCTATAGTAATGGCATCAACTAGTGGTGGTACTTGCGGAATGACGGAGAAGGATGTATACGAAGAACTTTGTGTTGATGCATAATCAGACATGCCCGATGATTGTGCAGACAAGTGTGAGAGCTCAGAGAGTGAAATTGGTTTTGATATTGGTGGAAGACGACCTAAAAGAAAAGCTGCAAAGTTAGCTTACACTGATGATAATGACTGGCATGCAAGTAATAGCGATGGTAGCTTAGTGAAAGACACCTCCGTTACATGGAATAAAATTGACCTTCCAAGAAGTTTGGTAGATTTTCAGGGAGGGGCAGGAATCATCAATAATAATCCTGATAATTGTGAATGTGTTTTAGAAGTGGCAAAAATGTTTTTTTTGGGATGATATTCTCGAAATGATGTGTAATGAGACCAATTTGTATCAAATGCAGAACAAAGGCAGATACAAGTATTCGCAGAAAACTGGGAAGTAGAAAAATGTAACAGTGAGAGAGATGAAAGTTTTCTCAGCTATTATAATTTTGATGGGAAAAGTCAGGAAAGATTCAATCAAGGAATATTGGAGCACTGATGAATTTATCAATACAACCCATTTCTATTAATTTGCTCAGCAGGAACAGATTTTAACAAATTTGGAATTCTTGGCATTTCCGTTAAAACAAATCAAATTCTGAATCTTCCGATAGGCTACATAAAATTAGACCAATACTATCATATTTCTTAGAAATTTTTAAAACTCTCTGTATGCCTAAATGTGATGTTTCCCTTGACAAAGGAGTTACACATTGGAGGGGAAGATTGAGATTTAGAACATGCAATCCACGGAAATTGGTGAAGTGATTATTGGTGCGAATGGTGTGTGAGATTGGAAGTGGTTATATTCGCAGCATAAAAATATACAAGGCTGAAGGAAAAAAATTTGAGGAAACCATATTGACCCTTTTAGATCTGTATTTACACCGTTGGCATCATGTCTTCCAAGATAATTATTTCAATAGCGTACAAATAGCTCAAAAGTTTCTAGCGAAAAAAACTCGAGCTTGTGGAACCATCTGTGCCAACAGAAACTTCAAGCTGAATTTAGGCATGAAATAAAAAGTAAAAAGAAAGGTGACTACTCATTCTGTACACGGGGGAAGTTCTGCTGCTTGCATGGAAGGACAAGAGGGAGGTGAGGATGATTTCCACAGTCCGCAACCTGAGTATGGGCAAAGGAAAGCAAAACAGATGGACGGGACAGATACATAAAAAACCTATTTGTATTTTGGAGTACAATAAGTACATGGGAGGACTAGATAAGGCTTATATGAGCTTGGCTTACCTTTCAGTACTAAGAAAAACTATGAAGTGGACAAAAAAATGGTGTTGTGGTTGATCAACTGTGCCCTATTTAATTCTTTTGTGGTATACAAAACATTGAGCACTTCTACCCGTTTAACCTTCAAAAAATTTGTTTTGGAAGTAGCCAAGGGGTGGGATAAATGTGAGGAGGAAAGAAGTGCGTCTTCCAGCGATGATGACACAGAGGGCGAGATAGAAAGGACGACTAAGTGAGTGCCTCGTAGATAGCCCTGCATGGCTAGCAGAGGGAATGATGAAACACACTCTAGAGAAGATAGTGGGGCATGGAGAGAAGACATATCCACCGCGGATATGTCGAGTTTGTTCTGCTAATAAACTTAGGAAGGAAACTCGGTACATCTGTGGATTCTGCAAGGTTCCCCAGCACAAAAGGATCATGTTTCACCAAATACCATTAAAAAACTAAATTTAAGTACTAACACCTCTGGTAAGAAAAATGCTTCAAATTTTATTAAAATACTTTTAAAATTAAACATTTTATGAGGGTTTTCATGTATCAGTGTTGTAACATAACATAAACAAGCCACCATATTGTTTTTATATAATTTAAAACTGACAATGGTAGTGAGGGACGGGCGGATTGTTGTGAAGGAAAAGGGAGTTGTGTATGGAGAGTCGAAGCAGGCAGACGTGTTTAAAGTAAGATTCGGGAGAGGGACTAAGAAAGGTGGCGGTGTAGCAGAGAAAGGAAGAGAAAGCAGAGAAGGGAAGGCGCCTACGAGAGGAGAAGAGAGCGGGAGGAGGAGATTACAGCGGAACTCAGGATCCACGCGAGTGCAGTTCATGGCGGTGGTTCAGTGAATGGTGGTGGTAGATATAAATGGAATTGTGATATCATGGTGGCTTTTGATGTTGGTTTTATGCTCTTAGTTTCAAAATATAGAGTTTGTTTCGAATTGTATTGGAATTATTTGTTTATAAAGTAGCGAAGATTATAAAAAACGTTACAGTGTCATTTAGGTTAAAGCTCCTTTAAATGCCCGGTCCTACCCGATGAGATTGGAATTAAATACCCAGTCCCTAACGTGTTAATAATGGAGGCTAATATAACATTCTAGGCATATATCTCCTTCATGGTAGCAAAAATAAAACCTATTTCACGTAAGTACCTGATCTAAAAATGGGGCATTTTATAAGAGCTATAGCTATTCGAGGCTTGGTTAACCCACTAGGACTATCTCACTTCTTCATAGAAACATTAAAACCAATTTTGGCATACCTTAGCCCTGCTTCAGAGATTCAGCTAAAGTACGAAGAAAATGGTAAAGTAGTAAAATTTAAAGCCAGAATTGTTGCCCAAGGTTTTTCTCAGATACCTGGTGTGGATTTTGATGAGATGAATAGTCCTGTTTTAAAGAAGAAATCAGTAAGGATACTAATTGCATTAGCTGTGGAAAACAAATGGCATTTAATCATCTAGACGTCAATAGTGCTTACCTTAAAAACCCCACCCACGATGATGTTTATGTCGAACAGACTGAGGGTTTTCCTGAACAGGGCAAGTGTTCCAAGCAGTTTGTGTGCTAATTGAAAAAAGATTATATAGACTACATCAGTCAGGAAGAGAGTGGAATACATATATCGATGGATTGTTAAAGGGCATGTTATTGAAAGAACATGTGACTGAACCATGCGTTTATTCGTCTGAAAACCTCATAATTGGTATGCATGTAGAGGATTTATTGGTAATTGGGGAGGAAAATAAGATTAAAGGGTTCAAGAAATCATTGGGTAAGTTGCTACATTTTAAGGATTTAGGTCATCCCAATGATATTTTATCAATGAGTATTTCCAAGGAAAGGAAAAATGTTGTCCAAATCAGTCAAATGAATTATATGGAGAAAATTTTAAAAGGGTTTCAAATGGATAATTCCAAGAGCTGTTCTGCTCCATTGCTAGTGGGAGGTGAGCTAAAAAGTATACAAAATGATGAGGCTTTTAATAAGCATTTATATCAAAGAGCAATTGGGAGCCTACTATACCTATCAAATTGTACCAGACCAGACCTAGCATTGACAGTATGTAAATTAAGTCAAAAATGTAGTTCTACTTTGAAAAGTTATTGGACGAATGTAAAACATGTACTTAGATATCTTGTTGGAACACCAAATTTAACTTCGATATATTTCAGAAAACCGGAGCCTGTTGTGGTTAATTCGGATGCTGACTGGGCAAACGATCCAAGAGACAGAAGAAGCATAAGTGGCTTTGTGATTCTTCTCGCAGGTAGACCAATTGTTTGACAAAGCAAAAAGCAGTGAATGGTGGCAAGTTCCACAGTAGATGCTGAGAATAGAGCACTATATGAAGCAGTTAAGGAGGTGTTGTGGTTAAGACAATTTTTATTGGAACTTAATCAAGAAAATTTTCTGACATTACCAATCAATATTTTGGTTGACAACCAGGGTACAATGTGTGCGGCCAAAAAAAAATTATCTTAGGAAACTACACATAAAGACGTTAGGTTTCATGCCATTAGATAGAAGGTAAATGATGGGGTCATTGATTTAAAATATGTGATATCAAGTGAAAATATAGCAGATATGTCAACTAAATCTCTCTCAGGACCAAAGACATTGGAAATAAATAAAATCTTACGACTGTCATCATCAAAAAATGTAAAGTGTAATATTGTATGTTTAAAAAGAAAAAAAGTGTTTAGACTGATGATATCCCATTGCTCGTCAAGGGGAAGTGTTAGAAGCTAAATTAAAAATGTGTGTGCCTGGCATTGGTTGTTGCTTGTTTATTTTTTGTAATGATGATTTGCTTGTTGTTGGAGAAGCCATATTACTAAATAAAGTGAGACATAGAGAAACTGAGTGAGACAGATATTTTTGAAAAATTTAGACAAAACATATGCCATGAAAATCCCCCAACGACAGCACTAAAAGTAGCAATTAAAACAAATGAATATAATCACTTAATTAGGGCAAATAGATAGAGTACATCGAAGTCATAAGGATAATCACAAGCAAAAAATAATCAGGGAGCTTCAAAGGGATTGTCACGATAATCCCCCAAAACTCAACGTTGAAAGAAGTATTATGAAGTAATGGAAATAAATAGTACATGATTTCCATAAAAGAGAGCATCTATCAACACTAGAAAAACATGGTGAGAAGCACAAAACAAACAGAGGGCCTAAAATGAAATGTCTTTAGAACAGCACAGTTTTTGGAACTTAGCATTATTATTAATTGGAAATAGGTAGTACTTGATTGCCATTTAAGAGACAGTGAAATAAGCATGGCTTAAGCAATCTCACAGGCACAAATTGATCAGACAGCTTTAACAGAATGTTAAGAGCATTCACCAATACTCAGCACTAGAAGAAGCATTATAAACAGATGGATATTGGCAAATTGCATATAAAAAAAAGGGCCTGACATCACTCGAAAAAAAATGTTCATAAGTACAAATTAATCAAGGGGCTTCAAAGGAGTATCACTCAATGGTGAGCACTTACAAATAATTATCATTAAATAGAAATAAGCTCTTCATGGTGGCCATAAAAGAGAGCGACTATAGTATATATGACAATTGAAAAGCATTTTCATCAGCACAAAACCATTAGGCAATTTAAAAAATATGAACATTCCCCAATGGTCACCACTAAAAACTTTCTGAACAAATGCAAATTGGAACTTGATCAACACTCAAAAAGGAAATTCAGAAGAACAACACAATAAAGAATCTTCAAAGGATATGTCATGATAATCCCCCAAAACTCAGTGCTAAAACTATTAAACTAAATTAGCTTCACAAACATATTGAAATAGGAGCTTCATGATGGCAATGAAAGAGAGCATTTATCAGCACTCGAAGAGGATTTTCAAGAGCACTAAGTAATCATGCAGCTTCAGTGCATACACGTTCAGCATTCCCCACTAATTTGCACTGAAGGAAGCATTATAAAGAAATGAAACTACGCACTGTAAAATGGCAGTCAAAGATATCATTCATCAGCACTTAAAAAAGTGATCCTCAGCACAAATAAATTAGGGATTCTGAAAGGAAAAGTCAAGAGATTCTCCCAATACTCAGCACTAATAAAGCATTGAGAAAAAATGTAAATAAGCAATTAATGATATCGTCTATCCGCTATAGAAATGCTAACTCACAAGCAAAACAATTAGGCAGCTCCAAGAAATTGCCATGAGCGTTCACCAATGCCCAGCACTAAAAGAACCAGTACGAAAAAATGGAAAGAGATACATAATTCATGATAGCAATTACAAAGGGCGTTCATGAGCACTCATTTACCTAACCAACATTGCAGCCAATGAATGAAACATAGGATGAGTCGACCATCACACTGAATTGTTTACGATAAACGAACCTATATGCTTATATCTTTCACGTCAACTATTATGTCATCTTATTTGATACCGAGTCAGCGTAAATTATGAACTGAGACATCGAAACAGGTTGCCCTCCAACGAAATAATGTTGATACAATAGGCCGGATACATAAAAATTATATTTTCTTGTTGATAAGAGGACTTTCGTATTACGTCATACTAAACCACAGCGTCACTCATAAATTTCTCAAGTAAAAAAACAAATTTTAAGAGCTATAATATATAAACGTTCGAAATAGGGTCGAAATTATTTAATTCTTATTTGACATCACATTCCAGAACAGATCTTTGGCATTCACAATCCTCTAAATAACAAACAGACGTCAATTTTTAAATTGCAAGTGAATTGATACGTTGATATACAATTGTAGTTGCAACCGTTAGAGGTTTCCTGCCTTTACACTTACGATAATTTATTTTCCCAAATATTATATACATAGCTAATACTTAAAAGTAGGTACTGAAATTTTAAACGATTACATTGTGAGAGTGAAAATATCTCCACGACGCTGACTGAGAAGAATGATGAACTAGAATCGTCACAAGAGGTACTTAAAACAAATCTATCATTCATCGGGAGTATAAACACAAAAGATTCATGGTTGGTAGAATGATTTAAATACCAGCGAACGTTTAGAAAACATACTCAAAATAGCAAGAGGACAACACAGAAATGTATACAGCATACTCAAACATGTAGACTAGCTATTCACACCAATAAATTAAATTTAGGACAAGAGAAACTATACGCATGATGTTACTATGAGGTTCTAATATGAAATTGTTCATATTTAAGAGACCTATCATCACAAAGACACAATAGCCAATGCTCATTACTCACCGTCAAAAATATGGATTATATACACGAATACTAATTCCGTACTAGGACATTAGAGTACAAGATTATGTTTAATTTCCTCAAATTAAGACAGGCATCAATGGAGCCAGCACCAACTCAAAACCTATATAGCAAATAAGTAGGAAAACGTTAGGTCTTTCGATTAAGGCCAACAAAAACATGTCAACATATATAGCGTAACAACTGACTTCCTTACAAACAAAAACTAACCTCGAGTAATAGAATGTCCGGCATCAATATGAATGCTTAATTATGAGAACAATACCTCCCAAAGCACACAAAACAGAATTATTATTCTCCAGGATAACAATGTCCCTGCACGCGCCCGCTCAGGAAGAAATCGACGGTCGATGGCGTCGCCAGGCTCGACACTATCGACTCAAATGTCGAGATGCAAAGACATCAACAGATCGATATCAAAATTCGCGCGGCGGTAATTTTGGAATGGATGTACGGGATATACCTTGAAGCGTTGATTTCACATAAGTCATGATTTCTTCAGTTTAACAATTAAAGTACCCATTAGTTGTTTAAATGCACTAAAATTTAATCTTACTGTCATAAAAATGGCTTCGAATTGAATAATAAGTCAGACTGTTCCCATACGAACAAAAGATAGTATTGGTGCTAACATTAGTTTAGTTCCTAATCTGATGTTATTTCAACAAGGCTGCATCTTAAAATCAGCCGTTTAAAAATTCACCTGTAGTTGCTAAGCTATCTTTGAGGACTAGGGCCTAATTTTTGACGGAGACTCTATATTGTAATATATTATATGTTTCTTTTTCATACCCATCTCATGTAGTCACCGTAAGGTTAATTTAAAATGAAAAATTTCTTCAAGATGAATCGAAATCGTTATTTTTTTGCTTTAAAAATGTTCAATTAAGAGGGACATATTTCAGACGGAATACAAACCTCATTTTCATTTAATTTACAAAGGAAACACGATCCTATAAGTGATATATCAACAAAATTGGTTGTTCGATACATTATAAATTTACTTTTTTAATTAATTCATTTCATAATAATTCTTAAATGCATTTAATCTTGGTGATAAATTTCATCATTTCCGAAACTTCTGTTCTTTCTACAATCTTGCATTTTTGAACGGATATTACGCTTATTCATTTGAACTAGAGTCTGGTCGAAAAAATAGGACCAAAAGCTAGTTGGATGAAATTTTTACTGTGGGAGACGGTGCACATCAGTTGAATTAAAATTTAATTCAAACATTATGACGCAAATTTGATTGTGAGACAAAGGCTAAGTAAGCTACCTTTAAGGTTAGGGCCTATGGAATATTTATTTTAATAACTTCTGGTTTTCCTCATACCCTAAGTTACCCTCTGCTTAATTACAGATCATTTAAGTTTCCTACACGATTTTAAAACGTTATTTTTTCCTTTATAACTGTTTGATTGGGCAGGCACATATTTTAGAATGACCAACAACATTATTTCTATGCAATTCACAAAGGGATACCCAGTACTATATGCTATTAACTATAATTGTATTTAATTACATTACAAATTCTTATTAAAAAGGTTTCTCCATCAGCAAAGATGTAAATTCAAAAACTAGTAAGTATAGTAAGATTTTCTTTCTTCAGAAACATGCCATATATGTATCTTACCAACTTTTCCCCACAAAGGATTTTGTAGACACCACTTCATAAAAATCACCTCACATCCATAACACTGTACCTTTGATGGCACAGAATTCTTACCTTGTTCAATTCAAAGCCATTTCCACGATAATTTCTCTTACACTTTCACCATATTCATCAGAACCATCTCAACACTTTGCAGTCCCTTAGCCATTCTTATGAGATTGTGTGTAATGATTTGTCCTACGTCCTAAATCATTACAATAACATAACGTATTTAAACGCTACCTCACAGGCTATTTGTCATTAAATGCAATCAAATGGTTGGATGAATCAAATGAAGTTAATATTCATTCATTCTTTTGCCTATCAGCTCTTTATAATTGTGCATCTCTAAATTTATCTTATTAATTTTTTTGCATTGCATGAATATATCTATGACTAGATTATTTTTGTTAGCCTATAATTTGCTTGTTCAAATTACAGCAAAATAAAATTAGAGCAATTGAAAGTATAAGAACCACACGGCATTGACGTCCACCGTCTCAGTACTAGGTCTCTGCAATTCACATTTGGCAATCACCTCAACATGTCATATTACCTAGCCTATGTAAATAGGTACTCCTTATGGACAGTAATTTTTCTTTTTATCCATTACATCATTCCCATCAGATGAAAAATCTTGCCTTTCTTTCTGTAGCTTAAAACTCAAAACATAAACTCATGATAGTCACTGAATATAAACTGTATTGAATTTCTCATCTTCAAAATAATGAAATCCACCAATAAGTTTCATGGAGTCATGTTGTAGTTACAACTACAACATGACTCCATGATAATCACTGAAGATAAGCTGCATGAATTATTTCTCCCACAAAATAATGAAATCAACCAAAAAGTTCAACTAATACCATTTTCATTTGTATGCAACAACAAAGGAAGCCATGTCAACATATACACATGATTCAATTGAAATTAATTATCTATACTTGAAGTTCATGTTGTTGGAAGAATTTCAGCTGAAGGAGAACAATTTTTCAAAATAACTTAATGAACCACGATTATAAAACTATATTATTCATAGAATTACTCGCTATCAATGGCCACAATTGGTAGATTGAAAAATAAAGTACGGAAACCATTACTTTGAAGTGTTGAAAGGTAATTAATGAATTTTGGTGAAGAAGAGTGGTATGTTTTTGAGCTTCTTGCCAGTTAGAAGGACTATGTTCTTACAGCCAGAGTTTAGTTAGGGTCGCAGTGCTATTGGATGCCATAGATTTCCCAAATTTTAGGAATGTTTACCTTGATTTTCAAGAGAGCTGAACAGATGTGCAGATCATTTGCCAATGGCGGTTCGTAATATACTAGGATGCTGATGCAATTTTTTGGAAATTTTTATTTTCTGCGCTTTGTATTTGATGTAGGTGTGTTCTTGCCATCATAAGCCCAAACTGGTGATGACCACTTTAGGAGTGGTTTCAGCAATTGCTGTGAGCAGGATAGAGACTAAAAGAGGCTTCTCGTGAATTGATATCAGATGCATGTAATGGAAGCAGCACTGTTTCACGTAATATTCAATGAGTGATGGTGTGAGTTTGAACAGTGAAAACGACGCGTGGAAAGAATACTGTATGTACCCTTTTATCTAACCCCTCAAGCCTGACTTTAAATCCCCGTGGTCTATCTCTCTGCAAGTACGACGCACCGTCTGCATCCTTTGAATGCCATTCCTCAAGTGTGCACGACACACCATATGCATCCAAGTCTTTCATTTAGAATACCTATCTCTGAAGCTTCCATATATGTTTATAGAAGCCTCTGATGGGTGCTCTATTGATATATTCTTCCATTCACGCTCCGATTTATGTACTTTCTCAGCGATTTTGAGTTGTGTGTGCGGGTGCTGCATGCTCCTCTTTGTACATCATTATCATCTGCTTTTCTGCCTGATTGTTTCCTTTCTCTTTCATCATGGCAATGATAGTGAAGAAATGGACCGTCTAGAAATTGCCAATGCATCTTGTACCCTCGAAGACCTATAAGCATCTGGTATCTAAGACCGTACATTTCCATAGCGATGGTTTGATCTCTGCATTTCTTCAGGGTTTTCCTCCTCCCTTCACAGTGACTGGGAAAGTTAGCAACGAGAGAGCCTATCAAAGAGAAGCGCCAAGTCAGACAGCCAATCACCGTGCAGCTCCCATCCAGCCAACGGCATATAAATGAGGCAAACTGTTGTCTTCAAACAAGCTGACACAGAAGAAAACCCTGAAGAAATGCAGAGATCATCTGGTATCTTATTTACGAGGTTTGATGGTTAGGGTTGGGATAATTTCACGTCTACCTTTGCTTTGGATGTTTTATTTTTTCCGGCCATGGGTCCCTTCCATATCTGAACCCCTCATTAGTTGATCATGCCTTCTGGCTCTCATGAGTTGTCCGATGAGCGGATTCTTGATGCCCTGGAAGAAAAGAGTGCAGGATGTCTTGATACCACTTTGGAGGTATCAAATGGATACTCCCTTGACTCCAGGTTTAAATATTTCCACCAACTCAATCTTCTGAGAAGATTCAAGGAAATAATTGAGAACAGCTCAGCAGTGAAGACACGCCGCTGATCTTTACATGTGATTTAGTCGAAAAACAAATATCGCCTGTTCTGTGTAATTATGATCCCATAACATATTTTGAGATATATTTTGATTGTAAAATAATTACAATTATGGTATAGTTTCTTGAAAATTTGCAAAGAAAATTTCCCAGCAAAAAATATCGAACTTTCAAAAGTGGGTTCCTACAACTCTGGATGAAGGTTCAGGAGCATTTTTAGGTTTGCTAATATTGGAGGGAATAATTAAGAAATCAAGCTTAAGACTTACAATTAGATTTCAGAATTTTAGGAAAAATTTGTATCACAACTTGAATTTTTTCCAAATGTAATGGGCAAAAGGAATGGTTTTCATTGCTAACCATATTTTTCAGATCTCTACATAGAAAGAAGGAAGTTGTAAAAAAAGATCCTTAGCACTATAAAATTTTGCTAATTAGTGAATACTTGAATATTAGTGAACAAAATCACTGCGAAACAGAGTTAAGATCAGTGCAAGGGGTGCAACTGATAAGAAACATGCTTGATCAAGCAGACAGCATTTTGTTCAACAAAACCCACTAACTGAAATATTTAAGTTTAAAAGAAGAAATTGTGTTTTAGTGAGGAAAACAGAAAGAAAAGTGAGACAAGGTACTGACGTTAAAACTTCTCAGAACCCTGTCTTTAAGAAACAGCACACACACGTCTACTACTGACCACTGGACACAGGGAGCAGGCAAAAGTAAACGACTCAGAAAATCGTATGTATGCATTAATAATTATCAAGTTTGCAAATATTTTATGGAATTTACCATTTTGGAATTATTTTGGAGGGCCATTACTACGCTAAAAATATTGTACCAAATGACTGCACCAGTGGTACATCGAGGGGGGGGGGGTTGGGGATAAAACCCCCATACACTTCAGAAATGATTTTAACTTAAATCCATTTTACTTAATTGGATTAATGTTACTTAAAGAATAGTGTAAATATTATTAATGTATTATTTAATCTCCATGCCAAAGTCGTAAAACTTTTGGAACTGGAACTGTTTTTCTTGAAACTTTTCTGAAGGATTGTCCCCGCACCTCCCGCTTACTCTGGTGGGTATCTCAAGTAAAAATTTTTTCCTTGAAACAGAGCTGACTCTGGTCTGAAACTCCACTGAATGCGTGGAAACTGCCTTGAAACAACCTTGTAACTGCACTGCACTGCCTTGTCCCCAACAAGAAAAAGTCACTCAACTGAAACTCTGATGCCATTCTCCCTTGCAAGTCCATTGCATTTGAACTGCTTCTCCCTTGCTGCATGAGTGCTCCACTGATACTGAACTGGACAATAGCCTCAGGTCAGGCCGAATTTATGGCTCCACTGCATCTTTCTTGCCGAATGTCTTTACTGCCCTGCCACAGAGCCGCTGCAGTATTTGGGTATCCCCTCTCCCTCAGAATTTGAACTGCTTCTCCCTTGCTGCACATGAGCTCAACTGACACTGAACTGGACGGTAGGCTCATAGGCCAGGCTAACTTAATAACTCCACTGAATCTCTCTTGCCGAATGCCTTTACTGCCCTGCCACAGAGCTGCTGCAGCATTTGGGTATCACCTCTCCCTCATGAATTTGAACTGCTACTCTGCTGCACGTGTGCTACCATAGAGCATCTGGAGAGGGCGTTAGCTGAAAAAAGTGAAGCCAGCAGAAACCTGTTTACCCGATGCGCTTTTGTTCGTCCGCCATATTCCTTTACCTCGCTCGCTCGTTTTCCCATAAAGGTACGTGTTACGAAAATCACCTAATTTTCAGTATACCGAGGCTACTGAAGCATTCTGAAGGTATGCTGATATTCTAAATTCATCTTAATACTGGTATATTATTATCTCCGTTAAAAAGTGAGTATTTAATCTAGAAAACGACATGTTTATTCAACCTTCGCAGATGGTTTGCTGCGCGGCTTACGGGTGCAGTAATTGCCCCGGTAAAAAGATACCTGGACTCACATTCCACCGGTAAGTTGCAAAATAGTCAAATATTAGTAATATCTATATCATTTGCTTGAAGTGCATGGTCAACCTTGTTCATTGTCTATGTATGTGCCGCGTGCAGCAGGTGGACTCATGTGCGGCAGTGTACTGGTTATTTGTTACTTATCCTTATCAGTGCTAAAATTGTATTATACTATGTTGAATTTTGTCACGAGTGATAATGCTTATCGTAATGAAGTAAGATATTTAAAAAAATATCCGTTCTTTTTCGGAACTCTTTTCATCCCTGCGTACCATCGCCGGTGAACATTTTTGTGTATTGACGTAATGCTACAAAATTTTTTGTGCCAATTCGCGGTACAAGTTGTGCGATGTGAGTGAATTTCGTGCTTCATTGAACAATTGGTGTTCAGATATTAGGTCTATTTAGAGCGGAGATACGCATGGCACTCTTAGCCACCGAAATTCGACATTAGTTAAAAATCATAACACATGTACAGGGATTTGTGGTTCTCAACCAAGCATTGGCACATAAATGTTGTTTTCTACAAATTGTGGAAATTAGATCTAAAATGCAAAATTGCTAAGTTATTATACTGGCCTTACAATTGCGTCTCATGTTTTGAAAGGAATGCTTAGAAATATTTCAATTATCGACCGAAAAGTTATTATGATCATTAGCGATGACCAGTAACAGGACTTTATCAGCAAAAGAATAACACGAACTTCTTCCTCTGTTGATGGGTTGACATACACCTTAATTGATCTTATTTAGAAATAAAATGCTCAGTCATAAAAATATTGTTGTAAAAGCATAAGTTGATATGTATTAATGAACCACTTTACATGCCCAGAATGTGTTTTTTCTTGTTTCATAGCCCATTCATGTCACCTAAACTCTTAGAAAGTGGAGGGAACATGTTCTAATTAGTTTTTGCTGAGTTACTGCAATCTACTCTGGTTAATATCATTTTTCATTTGGCTCTTGTTCATCTTTTTTTGCTCGTAGGTGTTGTTTATATTTGTTTTTGTGATTACAACTTTGCTGAAGCAACAGCTCCTTTATCTATGCTATGATCAAGTTGGTGCCTCTTTCATTTTTTTCAAGTTAGTGCCCCTTTCATTGATTCTTTGTGGATGTGTTCATCATGATCAATCATGTGTTCGTCTGTTTTGCAATTTGAAAAAATAAGTAATTACCCTGTATAAGGCGATGAAAGTTTGTGGCACATATGGTGGTTTCCTACTAACTACTCGCCCAGAACTCATGATCTGTCAATGAATTTCCCCATTTGACTCAACATATCTGTCTTTCGTTACAATTGTCACTTCAATTTTAATCAATGTGAATAACACTCATTAAGGTTATTGCTTACGATACAATAAACAATCTATTTTAGACTATATGTACACTAGGTGCACGCATATGACACACCACTACAATACATAGCAAGCAAAAGTATGCACCTATTTTGTACCACACATGTACACCATAATGTCAAGTTACTCAAATACTAGCTTTTAAAAATTCAATTTCATTACTTTCATTGTTTTGGCATTAAAGGGCGACAAAAATATTGCCAATTTTAGACAACATTAAATGGAATAGGATTATTTTGTATATTTGTGGTAAATTGTTCCCAATTTAATAAGGACCAACTCTGTTTACCACCAGTGTGGAAGTGCGGTGGCCTAGTGGATAGACTATTGGGCTACTCCTTGAAGCGTGACACCTTTTGACACATCCAACAGAAATTCTTGCATTTTGTGGTGGTCAAAGAAAGTAATCAGCCCTTCTATTCTGAATATCTTGCATTCAATCACTTTTTTAATTAGCAACGAACTTCAAACGAACTCGAAATTGAAATTTCTCATTCATTGTTCTCCTGATGAAGTAGAAACTTAAGTGATAGCATTTTTCATAAACATCTAGAGGTTTATTTTGATTGGTGATGCTAAGCATTTGATATATCACACAGATTCTGCCCATTGAAATTGTCAAATAATTCCTATTTAGGTGTAATATAGCTAAAGAATTTATACATATTTTTAATTGCAGATTTAGCTAATCCAGTAGCCGATGTAATAGGGAACTTGCATACATTTCAGAAACAGTTGTGATTTCCAAAATCATGTAGATATACATGTTTGCGTTTCACAGTGAAAAGGTTTTATTACTTTTTGATGTCGTTAGCGATATTTTATTCATTAAAGTTCAAGAGAATTTTCAAATACGAGTGGGACTCGAAAACGCCCGATGATTGGCTAGCGGCAAATTGACGTCATAGTTCAGTACGAGGAAGCGAAGGAAGCAGCATAGGCATTTGGACACAAGGGACGGCTTGGTTGTGAGGCATTTCTTAGTTCCAGTACAGTGAGTCCTCGTTTAACGTTCCTGAAAAATGTGACGATAAACGAAATGACGTTAATCGAAACATATATCCCATAAAAAACAATGTTAAAAGTGAATATCGGCTTCTATACGCGAAAAAAATTTAGCGTATCATATCTGGGGCATTTTTTACGATGGGTATTCGATATGGTGGTCGCCCGGGCAACATCGTCGCAATTAAAGGATCCAACCGATGTGCATCTGAAATGTTTTATAGTTCATAACAAAGTGAGACTTGCGTATAACATTGGCGAAAGCGTATACTCGTGTGAAATGTGTATCCTTTTGGCAGTCCGGTAGAGAGTCTTACGGTGAACTTATTTCCACCTCGAAGCTGTCGATGATACTTTCAACTTAAAAATACCTTGCCTGGAGGGCGACAGGAAGCTCTGAGGAAGCCAGACTATTAATGTTTCAATTTAGTAGCGATAATATAGACGAACTTCCAACACAATCTACCATCTTGTAACTCAAAACCACGAAACCACTTCCTATTCTGCAGAAAGAATCGGTCAATCGCATTTCGATTAATATAATAAATACAACGTCTTCAGGTGTTAATAAGTTACTTTTGTAATTAGAAGGCCTTCCTAAAGTAACATTAAAATTTTAATATTTTCCAAACAGAGTCTTTAATACATTTTGGGAGCTTTCTCACGATATATCTGAAACCTACTCTAAAGGCGAGCTCATCGTCATTGCGATCGGTTGTCACTTAAAAATTCCGTATCGGAAATCCTAGAGGGATGACCTTCGACGATGACCATGATCACCTGCACTCTCACTATCACTGGAACCCGTGGTGAAAATATCATCCCAATCCAATTTCTATTTGGTTTTAACTGGGACAGAGCAACATAGAACTGCACATTCTTTGGACAACTTTGGGTTTGACTTTCCCTCAAACATCCCATTTCCCCTGTGGTGCACATCAGTCCTATCTTTATACGATAGCCTAACAACCTTTAAATGGATCCTTGGTTTATCCTGACAACCAACTAAATGGAAATTGCTGATCCACACGTCTTCCTCTATCTCCACAGTTTCCAAATCAAGGGCCGCGGAACATTCCTCATTGTGACTCAACTTTTTCTGAAAAGCAAGCCGGCGTAGAATAAAATCAAAGAATGCTGCGATTCATTTTTTGTGACCACCTCTGGATTCCATTTTTTTCCATCTACAACTTCCTTTATCTTTGGGACAAGACGATGTTTAAATATTTTCATTAATTTATAACAAAATATAAGTTCTAAAAATACCCAAAAGCCATTTTATTAATCCGCACTGACGAGTGTAAATTAATGTGGAAGATGAATGCTGTAGACGTAGTAGTTTTCCTTAGGTTGAGTTGCAAAGTTCATGAAGTTGACAAAACGGCTAATTTTTCGGTGCGCGGAGTCATTTATATTGCACTGGCCGTGTCTATAAATTTTTCAATTTTTTTGTAATAAAATAAATCAGAATTTAGGATAAAAGTTCCTTTAAAATGACATATAGTTCATTATTATAGCATGCAGTGAAGCCAGGGTATAAATTTGCAAAGTACTGCGGCACATCATTTTGACGCCGACAGTAGAAGAAAACGCTGTCTTCTTGGCTGGCACTCGAATGCATGAGGATCAACGTTGCTCTGTATTTTCATATTTCCTCTCTTGATTTTAAACATCATGGAATTTTCTATGTCCTTCCGTAACTGAAATTGAACAAGTGCCATAAATAATTTGAGTCCATCATAACCATCGAGAAACACCTATCTCGATTTTTGTTGTGAAGTTGAGTTTTTATTCTACGGCGGCCGAATTATCGAAAAATCTCAGTTTCAAGTTATTCAGTCAATGAAATATGGATATATTATTAATATTAAAGTTATCTTCGCTCACATAGCACACGGGTTTATCATTCCGTTTATTATACTCTTATTTTTCCGTAACGCTCATCCCGACAGACGGCATGCATCGAGGCTTTTCTTCTAATTTCCTCCGTGGGAATGCAGACGAAAATTTTTTTATTGGGTGTTATTGCACAGAGGAACAATGCACCACTTGTAATTTTTCCTTATTTCAGCCATGTTCTCCTTTAAACGCAACGTGGCTCTTCCAAACCTGCAGTTACTGGGCTTGGATCTTGGACTCGTACTGAACTATGACGTCACGGCCAAAGATTAGTGGGGGCGGTATTTTTTAGCCCGCGAAACTCAGGAGACTTTTGGGAGTCATTTTCTAGGGTAAAAACTGAATTTTAAGTGGAAAAAAGTATATTGCGGTAATAAGTGTTTACTGTAGTATATCAGCATACTGTTTATAAAAAGTATGCAATTTCCCTATTGAGGTGGTATGAACATACAAAAATTGGAAATAATCCCGGTGTGGCGGCCTTCATCATTTATTCATAATTCTCTTGCCAATCTGAATATATCTTATTAGAATGTTACATCATGTCTGCCTGAGATTCATTGTTAATTTGGTTACTTTGCATTAATTGTATAAGTAATCAGTTTCAATAGCATTGTTTAATCATTCTGGAAATCTGAAAATGT
The DNA here is from genome assembly GCF_921293095.1 of Ischnura elegans. Classification (NCBI taxonomy): domain Eukaryota; kingdom Metazoa; phylum Arthropoda; class Insecta; order Odonata; family Coenagrionidae; genus Ischnura; species Ischnura elegans. The sequence continues at coordinate 14,491,817 of NW_025791657.1, forward strand.
AACATTTGATGGGTGTGTACATTATATAAGTTGGAAAATGGGAATTGTTTTCTTTTTTAATACCTCCTTCAACGTTTCCTTTTAACACAGCTGTTACCCACTGTGCATGTTCGCCTGATTTTGGGGAAGGAAAATAACATCTGAATTGTCAGCACTTGAAATTCATCAGACCCATTCTCAATTTCTTAAGACAGTATTGTTTTCATGGCAGTTTACTCGGAATTGTAAGCGAAATCTCTTTCGAGCTTGTCTCTTAGATGATATTTTACTTTCCTAATGCTCAAGTTTTTCCTTTGATGAGGAAGCCCTTTTGATTAAATGGCCATGAGGTTATTAACAGTAGTTTCGGAAATGATTTACACTGTGTAACACTTAGATATTGAAGTTACATATCCGAGAAAAATGTCCGGCGCTAAGAATCGAAGCTTGACTTCGCTGTGTTTAAAATTTTCTCGTCATTACTTTTTGTAGAGAATTCATAAGTAATGGTAGGCATGATTCCCGATGTAATGTTTTAAGCCTTGCTAAACCATATTATTTTCCTTGAATCACGATTTATGTATATTTTTAACGGATTATTAGCCAAATAAAATCTTGTAGTGCACGCAGTAGCAATTAAACGTGATTATTATCGTAGCATTCAGTGTCCTCCCATTCCTCTCTCGTCCATTTATCCTTTTTTATTAACTTTCATAATTGAATTTGGTTTAAAACATTCTATTGTAAATATCAGAAGTTATATACTTTAAGGGTTCACATGAATTCATCACCACCCCTCAAAATCCACCTCTCAAAATTTACAGGAAATATATATAATGTATATTTAGTGTATTTTTGACAACATTTACATATGTATTTCCTCTGTATTCATACATATGTAAAATTGGTACGCGTAACACGATAAATACATTTATATTTTTTGTGTATTTTTGACCACATTTACATAAGTATTCAAATTTCAAAAATACACAAAAATACAAATGTATTTATCGTGTAACACGTACCACTTTTACATATGTGTGAGTACAAAGGAAATACATTTAATAATACATATGTATTACAGATATAATATATAACACAAATACACATGTATTTGACCCATGAAAACAACAATATAAATACATATGTATATCCAAATGTGTGTTGTTGGGGGTATTTCGAGGATACATGAAGTGTTGGACATGGTTGGTAAGGACTGGCACTTTCTATATGAGATATGGAGGAGTATGAAGATATTGTTGGATCGAGTGCTTAAAGGTGATGGGATGTTGAAAACAGTGATATGGATTAAAATGTATAACGAGGATACATGAAGTGTTGGACATGGTTGGTAAGGACTGGCACTTTCTATATGAGATATGGAGGAGTATGAAGATATTGTTGGATCGAGTTCTTAAAGGCGATGGGATGATGAAAAGAGTGCTATGGGTTGAAATGTTTGACGAGGTTACATGAAGTGTTGGACATGGTGTGTAAGGACTGGCATTTTCTGCATGAGATAAGAAGGAGACTAATGATATGGATTGAACGAGTGCAAAAGAGAAAAGGGATGATGTAAACCAAGGTTCTTAGAGTAAAGGTTGCCTCATTCGCATCTCGGGCTCCCATTGGCTTGACGTCACTGTAGACCCAACTTCCAGCGCCATTTCAAATTCTAGCCTTTCCGCGGGCGTAACTGCTTACCGCAGCGAGTTCTTGAAGTTACCCTCTATCGAGCGGTACAAGCCGAATTTTAAGTTGAATGCCGATTTATGAAAATAATGATGTTAAGTCTTAAAAAAAAGATAAATTCGTGTATTCAGATGCTATAATTTCCTGATAAAGTGATGAAATGGAAAGGTTTGCGTGTTAATTCCGTGTCCACACTTCCTTCCTATAACTCTCAAAACAATGTTTTCCATGCTATTTCCGCAATATAATTTAAACTAAGATTAATATGGCTGGGGAATCTTTTACTTCAATGGGAAGGCAGAAATAAGCATATAGAGTGAAAAGAGTTGTAAATTTACCGTTATTGCCATTTTCAAATCATTCGCAATAGGAATTCAAATTGATCATACGTTACGCAAAAAGTCATACAGATGAAACGGTACTAACTTCAATATTATGCTGAGAGAAATTAGATTCCCCGGTAAAATAATTTCTAGAAATGGAAAATGAACCACCAACAATTGCCGTTATCAAAACAGCACTATAGTTGCCCGCTTGAGTGGAGAACAGCCTTCTACCTTACTTAACTTCTTCCTTCTCCCTCCTCATTTTCCTTCTACCTTATCCACTTCGTTCTACCTTCTCCACTTCCTTCTACCTCCTCCACTTCCTTCTACCTCCTCCACTTCCTTCTACGGCCTCCACTTCCTTCTACCTCCTACAATTTCTTCTACCTCTACCACTTCCTTCTACCTCCTCCCCTTCCTTCTCCGACCTCCCTTTCTTCTCCCTCAATCCCCTTCCTTCTCTTTCCTTCATTTCCTTCTACCTCCTCTACTTCCTTCTACCTCCTCCATTTCCTTCTACCTCCTCCACTTCCTTCTACCTCCTCCATTTCCCTCTACCTCCTCCCTTTCCTTCTACATCTTCCACTTCCTTCTACCTCCTCCACTTCCTTCTACCTCCTACACTTCCTTCTTTCTCCTCCCCTTCCTTCTACCTCCTCCCCTTCCTTCACCCTCCTCCACTTCCTTCTCTTTCCTCCATTTCCATCTTTAAGTCTTGAGGGCGAAAAGCCCTATGTAGCTACCGGCATCCTCATCTTTGGCCACTTAGTGTGGAAATTCTTTGGGCCAATCGAATCGTTCATTAAGGGTTCATTGACCCTTTTTGTCATCCAGGATTTATACTGCTTTGCTTGGAACAGTGCTTTTTTATGATTTCCATGCTTTAAATAGTTCAAATTGAGCGTATTAAAAAATTACTATCCATGTTATGGCCATACATCATATGTTGCAACTTCTTTATTTTTCAAAAACAGTAGGTTATCATTGTTTAAATTACATATTTTAAAATTAGCAATAAATGTTATTCAACTCATAAGGAAGAGCAAAGTCCATTTTTATTGGAATGCACATCGATATAAATATATTTTTGATGCTAGTGTTTTAAAAAATTTTACGAATATAGTAAAAATGGCTGGATTTTTCAGTAGGGCTTTAAGTTAAGCAGCCGACACTCAAAGTGTTAAAAATTTCATACGCACAGAATAAGACGAAGAATTCATTTAAAAGGATAAAAATTTGTAGTATGCAGCAATATATATCGTATGACGAACTATTTGCAATGTAACCACTGTGCATCGGATTCCTGCAGTGAGAAAAGTCATAAATGAGGGGGAAGATCGGGCTTAATCGCAGAGGAGTTGCCCCAAAGGACTCGATAACCTGGGTCTCAGGCCGGGCCTAAATGTATCCGACAATTAAGGCACGTCGGACGGAGCCGTCGTCCATGTTGAAAAATCAGCGACAGCTATACCCGACGTCTGGTGCTCTGCGTTTTAAGCTGCCCGTCGGCTCCACCCCGGGTTTGGCCCGAATAGGAAAAAATTACAAGATCTTCAATTTGGTTCCGCTGTCATTACGTTCGTTATGCTTCGTGTAATCAGAAACGGAGTTGAAGGTTAAGGTAATTCATAAGCTTTTCTTTCGCACGTTATATGTTTTACGACGGGCCCAAAGAGTGTTTTTGGAAACATCAACAGGTTAATAGCTATTTCTGATGTCACAACTTGACAATTTAACTAGTAATTGATGCAGTGTACGAGGTAGAAATTTAATGTCATGGAGAGGTCCAGAAAAAATGAACATTGAAAGGCCAATTGAAAAATGAGAGTGTGACGTTACGGTGAAAGTGGATTTCGATTAGGATTAAAAATCGATTCTCAAACACTCGATGAGTGGGTGGTGCCTCCCTTACGCCTCCAGATTGCTATGGGAAAGACGCACGGTATATTGTCGTCTCTACGACAGAATACAATAATTCCCGTCGTTGTTGAGATAATTATTAACGAAATAGAGAATTATCTAGTATTTGGCCAAATTTGAAAATGATTTCGACATATCACGTGGACTACATTCCATAAATGACGTTTTCGATGCAAAATTTTTATTAACACCCCAAATGGGGTAGTTTCCCACATAAAAGAAAACTAAAAGCACTGATTAAGATTAGTTACCCACCATTATTGTAATCATAATATACAAATTATTTGGCTTTAGAAATCCCAGTTTACACGAATGGCAATGGTTATTTTAACCGCATTTGAAAACGGCCAGATTGGCGCCCATGCGATGCCACTCCACGTTACGTCACAGGGACCTAGTTTCTATACGAGTAGATAGCACTTTTGCATCCTCTGAGATTCCCAATGCATGCACGAGGCACAGAGCCCAGGGAGACATATCCTAATACACATCTATTAAAACTGCCTATGGTCGGAAAGTTTCCTTCGTTCGATAAGGTGTAAATAATCCTTGTTTAAGCCAAGCGCTACCTGCTAGCAGTCTGCATTGCAGTGGCGTACATATTCTCGCTCCACGGTCACCTCACATGGCGGTAGCGGGAACCAGAATGACGACATATGGGCTTTTCCCAGCATTCATACTTAGTATTCGCGTTTTCGCGGGCTTGGAAATTTTCATTTAATCGCGAAAAATAGATATCGTCATTTAAAAATGTAAAAGCGTGAAATGCGTACTCGTACACGTAGGTGTAATAATCTTTCGATTTAGGCAGTAAAATATAATAGGAAACCACCCTATTGCAATAGGTAAGAGTCAATGGCAACACTTTATTAAAGAGAAAATTAACCCTTCAGCTGCGGGAGTTCATGATTTTAGCTACCAGCCTGTGCGGAAGAGAAGCAAGAAATATTCCCCCATCTAGCCTGGTGTCTCCAAATCCACAGCCGAGTGCCTCGCAAGGAGTGGACTCATATAATCCGTGGAAAACCTTCTTCCTTTCTCATCAACAGATGCAGGGGCGCAGCTAGGAATTAAGGATGGGGGGGATTTAGGTGCAACTAACACCGGGGAGTGTGAGTTATAGTATACCCACCAGGATAAGCGGTCGTTGCGAGATTAACCCTAGAAGGGCACACTGGGGTCCAGTGGACCCCAGGAGTTTTTTTCTTTGCTGTAACTTTTGTAATGCACAAAATATTGAAAGCTCATACCAATGTAAATTTCCTTTTATATCTTAGTAAAAGTTTCATGTGTGTGGTGATTTTTTCAACGTGCTTATAGCTTTATAATTTAATGTTGAAAATGGTCTGGGGTCCATTGGACCCCAGTGTGCACTTCATGAAATATTTTTGAAATTGCGAAAAAAAATTAACACATTTGTTTATTGCCTTTTTTGCTGCAAATACATTTGTTATAATGGTATTTATACGTTTATAGTAATTAAAATGTCACTTATCATTTTTTATCACTTTGGGATATTTGAGGACATCAACTTTTTTTGTCAAATATCTTGGTTTCCTCTTTTGCAAATAATTTAGGAACTTCGGAGTGAAAGACGTACGAACATACTTCAATGGAATTGATTGTAGAGCAATAGTTTTGAACATATATTACTCATAATAGTAAACTATTCATCAAACATTGACATTTGAAATCATTTGGAGATCGAAAGAGAGAGCGAAATTTGGTTTCGGATCTGCCTGGATCAAAAGGAGCAGCGCACGACGTCAAAACTCCCCGGCAAGCTTGGGAATTACTGTTGGATAGCGCTTTACGAAATAAAATAATGACGCACACAAATGAGGAAATACAACGTCAGCGTCAAAATGTCACAATTCCTCAATCGTACCACGGTGATGTAGATGTTGAGGAGATTGAGGCTTTTTTTGGACTTTTATATTTTTCTGGGGTGCAGAAGACGTGCCACACAAATTTGTATGAACTGTGGTCAACTGAGTTTGGATCTACGTTGTATCAATGCACCATGTCTCTTCACCGATTCCTGTTTTTGCTGTCAACCTTGCGTTTTGATGATAAAAACACGAGAATGCAGCGCAGAACGATCGATAAATTTGCGCCACTTCGTGAAATTTGGGAAGGGTTTGTAGATAATTGTAAGAAATGTTACACTTTTCATGAGTATAGTATAGTAGATGAACAACTTCTCGGTTTTTGAGGCCGTTGCCCCTTTCGGATATACATGAAAGGAAAGCCAGATAAGTATGGCATAAAAATTGTAAGGATAAATGATGCAAAAACGTTTTACATGGTAAATGCCTTACATAGGAAAAATAGTTACCAATCCAGATGAAACTGTTCCGACATATTATGTACGGACATTGTCAGCACCAATTCATGGCACGAATAGAAATATTACGTGCGACAATTGGTTCACTTCTGTTGAGCTTGTAAAGAAGATGCTAAAAGATTATTCAATAATGATGGTGGGCACCATTCGTAAAAACAAGCGTCAAATTCCAGTGGATTTTACAAGAAGCTGTTGTTCAATCTTCACGAATTTCCTTTGACCCTGACATGACCCTGGTGTCTTTCACACCGAAAAGAAATAAAATAGTGCTTTTGTTGTCATCTTTTCATTTGGATGGAGCTATAAATGAAGACAATGGAAAGCCCGAGATTATTTGCATGTATAATGCCACTAAAGGAGGAACAGACACATTTGATCAACTGTGTCATGAATATACAACAGCCAGAAAAACCCTTCGATGGCCAATGCGGATTTTCTATGGCATGCTAGACCAAGCTGGTATAAACGCTATGGTTCTTTATTCTCATATTGATAGTAATGAAAAAATAAATCGGAGAACATTTTTGAAAAACTTGGCTTTGTCACTCATCAAACCTCATTTGCATCAACGGATTTTGAAAAAAAAACCTGCGTTCTTCAATCAGGAATACTACTGTGGAAATTTTAAAAATTGAAATATCAGCAATTGATAAACCTAAAATCCTTCACAGCAAAATACGATGCAGCTCATGCCCAAGGAATAGAGACAGAAAAACAAGAATTATATGCTCATCGTGCCGCGCTCCGATGTGTGACGAGCACCGACGTTATCTGTGTACTACCTGTACTGGAGTGAGAAATTAACAACAAAGCATTTTTTTTCTAAAAACTTATATTTTACCTGTAAAATAAATAATAGTAATGTACATTTTGGAGCAATAGGAAGTCCTAATAAAATTTGTGAAAAAAAATTATTAAAAATACACTGGAAAATTTTGTTGTTTTCAATTGTTAAAAAGTAATACGTTTTATGGAAAGAAAAAATATGAAACATTTTTTTACTTGAACTACACAATGTAATACTTAAGCTGGTAAAACTATTTGTCTGTACATCTAAAATATTCGTAAGAGTAAATAAAAGTAGGATTGGTGACTTTCTTAAAGAATTTTTATGTCTTTAGAATGAAAAATATTTTTTTACTTTCATTTTAATATGTTTAAATAACTTATATTTACATATTTGTGTAAGAAACACTTCTATTATTGATATATACTATATTAATAGTAAAAAAATATCAGGGGGTTAAAATTAAAAAAATTTAAATTTATGGGGTCCGCTGGACCCCAGTGTGCACTTTATGATTGAAAAAATAAGTGTGCACTTCTAGGGTTAATAAATTGCGGAATTTTAAAGATAATTGGTTCAAAATGGTGAGTTTTACGGTTTTCTGAGGGATATTTTATTCATCCTTACTCTACATCACATACTTATTCTATTACCAAAATTAATCAAATTAAGTAAAATGGGTTAAAATTAGACATTTTTCTGAGGTCAGGGTGGGGGTTATCCCCCAAAACCCCCCCTCGCTGCGCCACTGAACGGTTGGGCCTATATTTGGGCTATTTTCTTGGGCATATGAGCAGCGTTATGCGGCTAGGAAACAATACGAAATGAACAGTAGGATAGGAAATGCAAAGGGGAAAATAACGCCAAAAATTACGAAATTATAGAATACCACTTTTTGCACAAAAGGAGGAAACAAATAATTAGCATGGGAAAGTATAATCGGATAGGACTAACTACCTGACAGCGGAAAATGTCATTAGTTTCCACTTTCCATGACACGTAAATATTACGTAATTTTAGCGATGCAATAACTAAATTGACATTTTTCATGTTTCTTATCCGCTGGCATGGAAAATAACCGAAAGACCTTCATTTTCGGACTTGTTGCAGGCATATTAACGTCGTGGAGCCAGAAAGAAACAATACGAAATGGGCAGTGCAATAGGAAATGCCGTGAAGTATTCATTGCGGCGAGGGATGGCTTAGGAGGCTTAAGCCGCATTAGCGATCACTACAATGACGAAAAGCACACTCAGGCTCAACCCGGGAGGCAATAAAAACTATGGAAAAATGACGTATATAGTCCAGCAATGATTAAACTTCTAAAACCTTTCTTCCCAAAGTCTGAGGCTTAAGCGTTTCGACAATATTTCCATGGTCTTCTGTCGATTTTTGAAGGGGGCGATTCAACGGCTCGTCGTATCTCATCTCGTTCACTTTAAACATTCGTGTGAGTGCGTTAGTCAGTAAAACGTCGGTAGTCCGTCTTGATGTATACTAACTTTGTGACAAGGATTCTTTTCCAGGTGAACTCACCTTATATTGCATGTTCTTCCAACTACTCGATGGTCGCGTAAGCGTTGAAGACTATAAGCTCATGCCAACTCATTTCATTCATTCTTATGAATTTGCAAATTACAGCGGCATATCATTTTGACGCCAACAGTAAATTATTTGCAAAGCAGTGCATATGGACAAATACTTGAACGTAATATAGTATCACAATATAGCGCATGCAAACTCGAGGAAAAAATAAAATACGTCAAATAAACATGGGGTGGAAACTTCTTAGTTACCGAGCCATGGAAACTTAGATATTTGTTGGACACACTTTGAAGTAAGTCCAGTTATGGTGTAAATTTAGTGCCGTCACAGCACAGATTTTTTTGTATGGGCAGGCAAGCATCATAGCCGGCCAATCCACGGTACACCAAATAACCCGGCCCATTGAACAAACGCAGTATATCTTCAATATCGGGAAATACTTGACTGGGGAGTTTCAGGACCAATCAAAAGGATATGAAATGAGTCTGTTAAAAGGGATTCTTTAGTGAACCCCTATCCTATCCCGATTCGTTTCATCAGAATCACTTAATGTTAACTTTCAGATCGAACGCCATTCTTCCCCGTAAACCATTTACGTTTTTACGTACACCATATCACATGCAATGCTCCACAACGATAAATCTAGTCCCAAATCTACATCTACGGAAATGTTATCCAAACGTCTTTATTTATGACCTATCCACTCGGATTAACATTCAGCCTCCACACTGAATACTTCTCCATTGTCGCACGTTCTTCAACCAAATCACGGATGTGGACTGCATCCCGGATTCCTTGGACAAAGTCGAAAACTGGATTACCAATAGGAAGCTCTAACCTACTCCTAAAAAAATCATGTGATGCAGTTCACAAGGAAAAATAAAAGATCCACCTGAATCCTGTTTTACTATGGCACCTATAGAATCAGGCGATGCAAAAGACTATGAAATTTTTAGGAGGTACTGTGGATGAAAACATGACTCGGCGGGCAAACAAACACACAACCAATCAAAAAGGCGTAACGTGCAGCAACAGCAATAGCACTGAAAAATGTTTGAAATGGTGAAGATCCAGCCAATACTCAAGTGCTCCCGGTTAATATGAGGACTAGAAGGGAGAAGGTTATCCGCCCAAGGCTGCTGCTAAGTCGTATATATAGCCATTGTTTTGTGGTTTGTCAGGAAAATTTTATAAAATTAGTGTCAAGAACAACTGAAGATCCGAGCTACATTTGCGTTTCGTAACTTTATTTCATTTTTTCATTCACACGGCAAAAATTAGCTAAAAATCGAGTCAACATGAAATCTCATCATTTATCACGCAAAATGGACAGCAGCCTAATTTCTTTCAATAATGCAAGGGAATATACTAACTGCCCTACAAGTGCATAGAATTATTTATGCAGCGTTGATTTAATAATTTATCTAAATAATTTACTCAAAACAAGTTATAAATTCAAATAAAATATGATGAAAAATATGAGATATTAACTGTAGTGACTTAAATTAGTAAAGTGAAGAGAGCTCTAGGATTTTAAATTGTAAAACACAATGGTAAATGCCAAAGAAAATCCTTCCACTTCAATCGTTTTGTTGATGAAGCTGGCCAACATTTTTGAAAGAGTAACACCAAAATGTAAGACAGGCAAGTCGTATGATTAATTTTTTATGACTTCGCTTCCAAAATATCTACATGATAGCAATGCCTTTGCGGACATAGAAAACCGGGAATTTTCATTCCCTGTGCTCAGAATATGTATATTGACCTCATTTTTATGTGAAATATTTTGTCCATGATAAAATATTCTCAATTGATATATCTCGACATGCAAAACTACGCGTGTAGTTCAACCAATTACCTTTAAAATAACTATTTATACACAGCAGGGAAGTTATTTGTTTCGTGCCTATCAACGAGACACATTTACCAGGAAATATATGGCCATTCACTTGAGAAAGAAATTCCTTGCATTCATCATTAATGCCTTAATCATGGCTAAAAATATTTTCGGGAGGACATATTATTGTCATTTGAACAAATAATTTCATGGTGATTGTGGTGTAGGCATTCAAACAACAACCCAATACAGATGTAATCATTGAAAGGCATGTGGGTACATCAGCAATTAACCCTCCGGAACTCGCGCTGAGCCTGACAGGCTCACATTGTTGATATTTTCTTAATAGTTCTTGACAAATTCTCAATAATGCGCTTAGATTTTCTCTACCTTTTCCTTATTCTTTTGGCTACGTTTTACATGCGCAGAATATCCCGATCAACCTATCATAAGATTGGAATATGATACTTTTGCTTCGTATGCACGCGGTGTGAGCCCCTCAGGCTCAACGCGAGTGCTCGCGTTATATTTTTGATTCACACCCTTAGCCTATTCTTTTTCTCTAATTGCCTGCATAGTCACAATGTAGGCTCATATGGATAACCCCTAACACTCTACTCCTAGTAAAGGTTCTTTTTCTGCCAAATCGGCTTGATATTTTGAAAGTGAAAACTATTTACATGGGAGTATGTCTGAGAACCCACTGTTGCTCTTCCTACTGTAATTACAAGCGCGTTATAGTTGACACAAACTAAGCTACTTGTTTTGATTTCACACAATGTTATAAGTTACGGCTTGTTATAATCACACCTCTTTTCGAAAAGTGAATTCACTTCGCCACTCGGCGGCCATAAAATTCGGAGGACACGGTCATTCTGAATAGTGTGTGCACAGATATTGGAGGTGCTCTTCTCGCTGAAGTTTCAATTGCGCCAGTTCCGCAACAAAACCGTGAGTATTCTGTTTCAGCATGCTGGCAGTGACTTTTTGCTTGCGAAAATTATAGAAAATACAAATAATAACAGCAAAGAAGACAAAAAATGATATGATAGCTGTTTTCATGAGATATTTGAAAAAAAAACAATCGTAAAAGTTCTTACATTATTGATGAATACAAAACCATTTATGGGAAAATTGTGAATTTTCGAGGTCTTTTCGCATTCCAGCAATAAATCCTAAGTATGCCCAACAAATACGGGATAAAAATTTTGCTTTGCTAGGTAGTTGCTAGAATATTTTACACTTAGAACTTTGAAGTGTATGCTGGTAAACCACCTGATGGATCGTTTTCGGTCAACAACAGCCCTTCTGATATCGTGAAGAGTTTATGCTCCTCATCAGCAGTACTGGTAGAAATATTTCTATTGACAATTTATTTGCCAGGTTTAGTTTATTAAATGAACTCTTGAAATTCCGACTTGCCGTGATTGGAACAATTCGGAAAAATAAGCGGGAATTGCCAACTTTTTTCGTTGAAACAAAAAATAAGAAATCCAGTTCATTTAATTTCTGCAAGAACTGTTTTTTTTTGCGTCATACACTCCAAGAAAGTATAAATTTGTGTTTATGATATCAACCATGAACTATAACAAAAAAATGATGAATGTATTGGAGATGAAAGAAAGCCAGAAATGATACATTTTTATGACATGACAAAATCGGGAGTAGATGCACTAGATCAGTTATGCATGGCATACAATGTATCAAGAAATGCACGGCGTTGTCCTATGCCAAGTATTTACTTTATGCTAAATATTGCTGTGGTAAATTCCTGCATTTTTTTTACCTCGGAAACAAAAACTTAGAAGTGAAATCTCGGAGAGCCTTATTTAGGCAATTGTCAGCAGGGCTCGTAGATGAACACGCGTAAAGAAGGGGAACCATAAAATCGCTCCCCAAAGAGTTAGGGCTAATTAATTATAAGACAAGCCTATCAAGATCAACAGAATAGATTAACCAAAGGCAACTAAAAAAACAGAGAACCCAAAGTTCACTGAAATTTGAAAAATGTGTGCAGACTGCGGATACACGAAAAATATATGTACCGGTTATGTCTGCGAAAGTAGTGGAAAGTGTATTTGTCTCGAGCATACTTTTTTATTGTATGGTGCATGCTTGCAGAATAATGATAATAGCTAATTTTGCCTCATAATATTCTTTCTGTCCTAATATTAATACTGTGTAGTGGTTTAACGAGTCAATAAATCAATAACAAGTAATAGTAATCTTTTTTATATCACACTCGACATGAAGAAATAATTACATATTTTATCAGACGTTAATGGACTTCATTTTCATGAAATGGACCATTTCAGCATTATTAGTTAGATTTAAACAAAAGAAGAGGAAAAATAATCGACTTTAATAGGTGAGGACTTGAAAAAGAAAATTGAGCCTGACAGGCTCAGCGCGAGTACTCGTGTTCCAAAAAGGGGCGCGAGTCCTGCAGGGTTAAAACAGACCAGTCACTCAGTTCAGCACTCTCTTCATAAATCATATATTTTTATTAACTTGATATTTGCATATAAATTACATAGAAGCAATACATCAAATAACATCGATCAGACAATTAAACGTTGACTAATCACACAATTAAAATTGACATTACATTGAAAATTATTCTTGAGACAAAGTATCTCAAGTTTTTATCGAAAGTGTTGAAATGCATGGCTTACATTTAAATGTAAATAAGTTTCTACCTGTAAAAAATTAGCAGTTATTCCATTTACGGCCAAAGGTGCGAAAACGCACCATTTTTTAATTAGTCGGTTATAAATTATCCACCCCTTTTTTAAATAGTTTCTCAATGGTTAATTATTTATTAGACAATATACATATTTTTAAAACCATTTTCTTTTAAAATTTAAATGTGGATATTTAGTTATAATTTTTCAAGTTTTGTAAATTTCTTGCTCATCGAGGGCTATTAACTTAATATTTTTTTTACAACTGTCATAAAAATATCTATGAATCCAAACACTCGTATTAATAATGTACTATAAATGCTAGATCACTACAATTTTTTAAACCATCTAATGCATTTAGAGACTCACAATTTTGACACTTTCATTTATTGGTGCGTTTTAGCACCTTTGGCGTTTGGCAGACTAGGGCAAAGGCACCGTGGGGAGGGACGTCGGCCGCTTACATTGTACACCACCATGAAGTTAATCGTGGAATGGATCTGAGAACTTTTGGGTTTCAAATACCATGATATATTTTTTCTTATCTCATTGGTTCGCAGCTGTCGATTGCTACAATACGACTTTATTCTGTCGTTAGATACATTGTGAACTAATGAGCAGCCCTGCACGAGACCAGGCGGTTCTTGACTGTGAGTAATGTATAGTTTCGCAAACAGCAATGGTCATTCAGAAACAGAACACCACTACAAAGACATCCATAGAATTTACCTTCCAACTCAATAAGAAGGCTTCAAGAAGGTATAATCGCAGGTACACTCCCGTAGGTATATACGCAGTCATAAGGTGTGACGTGTGTGACTGGGACTTTAGCTTCAAGATCGTCGACATTTCTGGCAACGTAAGTGGGAAACATAATATCTTTTTTTAAATTATTTTAACAAATTTGCCGGTTGTAAAACTAATATACGACCGCTTTAGATGGATAATAAAAGGTGAATGTCCATCCAAGTAATCCTGACCACTTTAGAGGAAACCCTGGATTCTGTGGATGAAGCCAAGGAAGTTGTCTACAAACCACCAGACGTTGACAACTTGACGGATGAAGAGGACATCGATGACAACATTTTAACTGCGGATCCGATTAACAACGACATCGCGGGAACATCTGAAGTGCATCGAGGCGATGGCATAGTGAAGCACTGGTTGATTGCGCAAGAAGCAGAAGGAAAGCCGTCAGGGCGCCGAAAAAAGGTATCCAATCCTCAGACAAAAGATATTCATTTCCAAAATGGAAAACAGGCATTAATGCTAAGTTTTCGTGTCATCCAATAAATAAAGTGAAGGAATATGATGATAATATAAAACTTGAATTTGGAGGCACGTCTTCATCAGATATTTTTTACCTGTTTCTTGATTATGAGGTATTGGAGAAAATGATGTTTTTTTACAGAAAAGTGCGCTAGTGATAATAGCCGGCATGAGTTTTACATCAGTATCGTAGACGTAAAAAAATCTTGGTATTTGATTCTCCCTGGGTATCATGTGCTCTCTCAGCAGGACATGTACTGTTCTAAAGATGAGGATAAATGCGTTGAATTAAATCGTAAAACTATGAGCAGAAAGAGATTTAGAGGCATACAGGAGAATATCCATCTTTTTGACAACCCTTCTCTCGACAAAACTGACAAATTTGCTAAGCTCAGACCAACTTATTAGGATATTGTCTAACTTCGGGTTTTATCAATTTGAAGTCTATCTTTTAATCTTATATAGTATACTTAAATAATTCTATGTAAAATGCCTCCTCATTTGTTTACACGACGTGATGTCCATATGATATTGAAATAGGAGAAAAAAACGGGGCAGTCGTGGGACTGGCCGACAGAAGTGAAAACTGAAATTATTATAATCCATTTATTATTATAAAAGAACAATTTTTCCAGTAAATACTCATTTTTCAACAAGAATTGAAATTATTTTTTTCAGCAAACTGTTAATTATTATATATACATAAACATAGGCGGATCCAGGGGGGGCACGGGGGCACGTGCCCCCCCCCCCCCAGACGCTGAAAAAATGGACGAGATTTTTATCACGGTTCCGTTACCATTACGTTCGTTTTATTTTGTGTTTTACGGAGCCTCAATCATTTAAGCATGGAGCCCAAGCTCAGTGGACAGATTTTCCGTTCATTGGTCATAGTTTGATCATAGGTTCATAGGTCATAGGTTCATTGGTCGCTAGTCAGCTTTCGAAAAAAAATTGCCCAAGTGGGGAAGGGGCTCGTGAACGGCCTTAACGCCTGCAAGTATGAGCCATCCGTCATAGAGCGGTGATATTCTATCCGTCGCAGGTTCTCTCCTCCCCCTCCAAGCGTGGACATATGAGCAAACAGCTTTAAAGGCACCCTCTGAATAGATCGCTACATTGTCGCAACTACTGGTGTTGTGTGTTCTTTTCTCTGGAATTTTATCTGGGACGAAGACCGCGATATTGACGATGAGGAGGGCGAAGACAATGTATTTAGGGATGCAGTACATGGGACGGCGACTTCAATGTATTTTAATTATATTAAAATAGACGAATCAGCGTAAGCGCGAGTGTTAGACGACTGAGCAGTGGTCGAAGGTAGGGCCGAGGGTTCGACCTCAACGCAGTCAGTCAGGAAACTCCGGCCGAGTTAGTTTCTAGTGTTTGTTAGAGTTACAATTACGTAATTTAATGCGTAACGAGTGATATTATCCATAAATGAGTGACAAAAATAGAAAAAGGCAATATAACTTAAGCGCGTATTTCTATAAAAAAAGAAATACGGACGATGTTGTTACGGAGCCTGGTAATGGGATTGAATGTGATAGTTCTCAAGTGCATCCCTTCTCGCTTGCGGCACCTGCGTCGATGTCAACACATGGAACACATCTATCTGCAACGCCAGCCTCCGCTAGTAACAAGCTGCAGGAACTTGACATGGGTAGATATTGTGACGCCCCTGTTGGAACGATTTTGATCTTTTGTTGGTTAAAACTTATGTTGAACTGCCGTTGGATTGTTTTTCTCGCAAGACTGTAATAAATACACCACTAAACGAATGATAATAACATTGATTGTAGAAATTAAAAAATACCTCTAATTTGTGAACTAAGTTCTGAGATCTTTACCTTTTATCTTATTAACTAATTCAGTGTCTGATTGTCGTACCTTCTTTTAGTGCATAAGGGTTGCTATTATTTATGATGATTGACAAAGATAGAAAAAGACAGTAGTTTTTAATTGATTATTTATTTTACAAAATAAAACAGACGATACAGTTGCAGAGACTGGTAAAGGGAATGAATGTGAGGGTTCTCATGTGCATCCATCCTCGCTTGTGGCAACTACATCAATGTCAACACATGGAACACATCCACAGGCAGCTTCAACCACCACTGATTACATGCTGCAGGAACGTGATATAGGTAGGTATTGATTTTAATATTTTGTTGGTTAAAAAAAATTAAAACTTATTTTGAGTTGATGTTTAAATTTTCTTTGTATTACAATCATTACACTACTAAACTAATAATAAGAAAATTAATCCTCGAAATTAAGTGTACTTAACAGCTTTAATATCTTACGTCGGGTTATTGTTTTAAGTTTAAATTAACCAATGAAGTAGTTACCTGTTTGCAGAGGAAGAAAATATCTCCACGGCCTTTTTGATGGGGCCAAGGGATGAAAAGGGAAGAGGGGGAAGGAAGGAGTATATGCGAAATAAGGGAGCTCTCTATCACATGTAAAAAAATAAATAAATTTAAACTATAGTAAATGACACATTCGCACACTCACAATGTTAAAGACAACCGTAACACTCAAAACTAAGGGAATCGTAGTAGAAAAAAATAAAAACGAAAAATGACTCACGCAATCATTCACTCGCGTTTCTATACAAAATACAAAAGTATACAAATAAATCGTGAGTTCAATGGAACAGAAAAGAAGGGTTTATAGGTATTTCTCCAGCGCCTGTGACCCTTCATGCACACAAGAAAAGAATAAAAATAAAAGTGGGGGATAACAAGGAAAACAAATAAGTAAAGTCAATAAAATTAAATTGATAATAACTTTCAAGCACTTATTCACCTGGGTTTGCAGACAATACATATAGTCACCCTGGTGACTGTCATTCGTGCATTCACATACATGCAATGTTCAGAGACCCTTCTCGAGGAAGAGGAATTCAAAGGACTTATTTCCGGAATACGGTTTTGGAGATATTTATCTTCCTTTGTATTGCTTACAGCTATAAAGACGTTCATTTCATTGTTCAAGTCATTATTTGTGCTACTTATGCAAAAATGACAAGAATTTAGTCTTATATTGTAATATTTACTTACAGCTAGACTACTAACCAACCAGCAGGACAGTTCAGTTCTTACAGATGAAGAAAAGTATCAGTGGCTGAAAAATACTTGGCAACCTACATCAGACTTTAAGTTTCCACTGTTGAGTGAGGGGAGAAAAAAGCGGTCTTTTCAAATGAGCTGGGTAAAAGGACATGAATGGCTAGCATATAGCAATATTGCCGGAGGAGGATTGTGCAAAGTGTGCATCATTTTTGGTCGGCGTGAGGGAGGTACAAATGATGTGAAGTTGGGAAAGTTGGTGTCGGAACCACTCAAAACATATAAGAAGGCCACTCAAACAATCAGACACCACGAGAGCACGAAATATCACCAGGCAAACATGATAAAATCTCAAAATTTTTGTTTGGTAATGGAGGGAAAATCAATGGACGTTATTGTCCAAATGAGAACTCAGGAAAGGAAAACTATTGAAGAAAATCGTAAAAGACTTATACCCATCATAAAAATAATTTTATTATGTGGAATGCAAAACATACCATTAAGAGGTCATAGGGATGATGGCGATTTAGAATTGGAAAGTTCCTATGGAGAAGGCAATTTCCGAGCATTGTTGAAGCTCCGAATTGATGCTGTAGATGAAATACTGCGTGAACATGTAAAAACGTGTGCTAAAAACGCTTCCTACATCAGGAAGTCGACTCAGAATGACTTGATCGAGTGCTGTGGGGAATTAATCACTACCAAAATAGTAAACAAAATTAAAAAGGCCGAGTATTTTACTATTATAGCCGATGAGACAACAGATGTTTCTGTTATTGAGCAACTGGCGATTTGTATTCGCTATTTCGATGTGGATAAAAGTGAAATTCAGGAAGACTTTCTAATGTTTGTTGAAGTTGATAAACTTACAGGGGAAATAATTGCTCAGCATATTCTGAAGGCGATGGAAAACCTCAACCTAGATATTACATCGTGCCGGGGTCAAGCATACGATGGAGGAGCCCATATGAGTGGGAAAATAAAAGGTGTTCTGGCATGCATATCTAAAATTCAGCCTTTAGCCTCTTTTACTCATTGTGCAAGCCACCGTCTCAACCTGGCTATCAGTACTGCCTGCACCGTTCCCAGTATAAGAAATGCCGTAGGAGTTATCTCAAGTGTTGCAACTTTCTTTCGTGAGTCAGCTCAACGAATAAATCTCCTCAGGGAAGAAATGCAAGCTCATCTGCCTACGGAAAAACAAAATATAATTAAAATATGTGTGAGACCAGATGGGTGGAAAGACATGAAGCAGTTTTGACATTTTTGGACGTCTTGCCATGTCTTCCTGGAATCGTCGGAATTTCTGGTAAGCATAGTAATCCTCGCTGATATTTTAGGAATCACGCTGCCTTTATCTCGATCATTACAGGCCACTGAAATTGACATACTTTCCGCAGTTCAGCTTGTCAATGCAACCACAGCCAGTCTGCAGAGACAACGTGACACTAGCGCGGATGCATTTAAAAAATATTTCAATATGGCAGAGGCCCTTGCAAAGGAAATGGGTACAAAAATCACGGCCCGCAGAATTACCGGCCGTCAAAAAAATAGGCCAAATATTCAGACTGAGTCTATTGAGGAGTACTACCGACTAACGATGTATATTCCTTTTATAGATTACTAGTTAAAGGAAATATCATCCAGGTTCCCTAAATCTGAGCTGAAAAAAATCGGACAGTTGCAAAAGCTGCTGTTCCATAAATTCAATGACGAAGATGTTGAGGATGTTTTGCAAGGTGCTGACGCATATAAGGAGGATCTACCTTGTTTTTTAGCTTTGAAGGGAGAGCTAAAAATTTAGGAAGAGATAAGAAAAAATACTATGCCTAAGTCTCCAGCAGATGCCTACAAAATGGCAACAGCGCTGCCAAATATTAGGACCCTCTGTCAATTGTTATGCACGTTTCCTGTGACAACTTGCACTGCCAAGCGATCTTTCTCCACCTTACGACAATTGAAAACATATCTTCGTAGTAGAATGACGGAAGATCGCTTGAATGGACTAGCCCTTATGTACATCCATCAAGACATTGCATCGAAAATAGATGTTAATGAAGAACTGGACGTCTTTAGTAGAAAACATAGGAGAAAACTTTCATTATTGTACATGTGAATAATTAATATTGCCGTATTTAAAGCTGTTATATTAACTCTTTCGCGCCGCATCCCGCACCTGTGCGGCGAGGATTTTTTTATCCTCAACTACGAATGCCACACCAGTGCGTCCTCAATGTTCTTACCCTAAACGACGAATGCTGCGCCTGTGCGGCACAGGTCGAAAAAAGGGACCGTGGCGGACACAATAGACCCACGGACGCGGTCGCCCCTTGTGATCCGCCTAAGCGCGAGCCCAGCCCCTTCTTCGGCCGCTCAGGTCGACCCTCTCCTATCCTCTCCACGCGGTCAACTACTGTCATTTGCAGTGTGTTTTCCAAAAAAAATATTTGTTGCTTACTTTTGAAATCCAATGCTAGAAATGAATTAATCTTTTTTTGCTGACCACATGGAAATTTCAAGCGAAATTCTAACGTTAATATCAACAGAGTTATAGAACAACTACTAAATATACTAAATCCGTCTAAATAAACGTTAGAACTTCGTTTAAAATTTCTGCACGCTCAGAAAAAAAACACGAAATTCATTTTGAATTTTAAAAAATCGATACGAACAACAAGTATTTGCATATATTCTGCGTTAATATTTGAGCTAGTTGACCGCGGACTCGTGCTAGGAAGGGGCTTTTAATCCCTCTGGGGTCTGGGACAGAGGCCTTGGAAAAGGATCGGCGCCCCACCGAGTTGGGTCCAAAAATGTTTCGGGAGGGACCCACTGCCTTTAGTCGACGCGGAAAGGCTTCGTACAGAGGAGTAAAGAAAACTTTCAAGAGACTCGTATAGAGGAAGAATTTCTTTCAACGAAGGTCCGGCGCGAAAGGGTTAACCTCTTCCCTACGCAGGGCGTGATTTCACGGCCTGAATTTTCTGATGCTAAAGAAGGAAGGCCGGATTATCACGGCTTGACGTTTTCGAAGCAAAAGGCCAAAGGCCGTGTTTTCACGATTTCGCGGTCAAGCATGCCAAGTGGGTCCCAACCGCCATTAGGGTCTCTCGGCGTGAGAGGTCCGACCCTTTCCTATTGTCCGCGTGGGGATTATCTCGGTCCATCCCGGCACTTAGTGACCCACTCGAGGAAGGTGCTCATGGTCACTTATTTTTTTATAAGTTAAAATAACTAAAAACGTTCATGTTGCATTTATTGAAAATCAATGCAAGGAATTACATTCTGTATGTTCTGCTGATTGGTTCCAAATTTTAAACGGAATTCTAACGTTCATATTAACGGAGTTGGTCATCACCTAGAACAATTTTTGGAGACGCTAAGGTTAGATGTTTAAGGGTGTTCTATCCTAATTCAAAAATCCAAATTCAACCGTCGCCGGATTTTAGTTGCGAAGTCGGCCATTACGGCCAGTGGAATGGGAAGCCTCCTTGGGTGGAGGGGAGTATCGCTGGTCGAAGGAAAAAAAAGGAATGGACGAGGGGTCGAGCTTCGCTCCGACCGAAAAAAACACCCAACGCTGTATCAAATTTCACTGCGGAGGGGCGATATTGAGAATGGTCAGGATTCGGAGGTTGATTTTTGCTCTCTGGTGGCATAGTCCCACCTCAGCCACTCGGTTGACGTTTCTTGGAAGAATCCAAATACGCACGCTCTCGACGAGGCTGGGAAGTACGGCCGGCTTCTATGAAGAAGTGCGATTACTTGCATTGTTCTCTCCTTATTCGACTCTCCTCGAAGTGGAGAGCTGGTCAACGTTCACATCACAAAATTGTTTAGTGCCATTGAAAGCATCGCAAAAGTCAATTACGCCAACCGACATGCGCGTACTTCATGAAACTTTTTTTGGACGTACAACTTTACATTTTTACGTTATTCCTCAGTATGAATGAAATAGTAATCACCCACGTCCATTTGAAAACGTGTATTCCATACAGTTACTTTCCGAAACATGTTTATTCAGTAATCATAGCGCTACAGGGAGAACACTAATGAGAAATATGGCAAATAATGAATGAATGAAAATTGATTTTCAATCATCTTTAATATTTATTGATTTATATGGTAAGAACATCATAAATTGTACATTGCATTAGACATCACATACAGCTTTGATAGGGCCAATTACCCTGAATTACGCTTCGGGTCATATTGACTTTTTTATTCAATGTTTTTTAATAAAATGATGCCGTTCGAACTAGAGTTTTTCTGGTCTCTAATTTTTTGTAATTCTAACTCTAATTAACGTTTAATACTCAAAGTGTTCCCTAGTTTTGCTGCAACCGCTGTTTTGATCCGACGCGACCGTAAGTATTACAATTTATTCTCGCTTCCGATCCATTGTGAAGACGATTAAAATTCATTCGCTCGCATACTGGCTTGATGAAATCGCCGATGACCCATCTTCCTGGAATACACCCATGTGCAAGAAGTGTGTGTGATGAATAACCAGCATTTCGCCTCTTTTTACACAGAATTATTAGATATAATTGTGAAAATCACAAATGTCTACTTTAATTCTGTTTCTGGAAATTATGAAAGAGATCGTGATACTAGAAAGTTGAGTGAAGATGAATAAATGGCTCTTATTAGTCTCCTTTTTCTCTCAGGTGCGTATAAAATTTCCCATATTGATCCCAAAGTCTATCAAATTTTTCCCTTACACTGAGCAATCGGATTTATTTTGCTACTCTGCATTTGTTTTGTGGCCTCAGCAATAGACTAAAAAGGAATAAATTTGACTATTAAGCAGAAATTATAGGGTTCATTAATCATATTTCCTACAAAATTGAATGTGAGCATTAGGCTTATGACTTTTTGTACAAAATTTGATTTCCTGTGCCACAAAAGTATGAACTTTCGCCCAAAAATAACGTCCGAAGTCTTCGTTTTGTTCTATCTTTTAAAAAGGTCACCCCCAACATGATATTAATAATAAGAAATTCAGCCCTATACAAGTTCTTTCTAGAGTCTTGTCACACGTTCTTCACAGATCTCAATCTGTATGATGGAACTCTATAGAGTAGTCTAGATGCTTGTAAGACTCTCTGAAGTCTTCTATGGCAGTATTGAATTTTATATTACTCAATAGAAATGTCCAGAAAATTCTACAACATTCTCCAATTTTTAAGTATATAACTGCATACGTTTATGATCATCTAATTAATTCTTATTCTTAATTTCTTATTAATTTGTTCCAAGTCTCCAACTGCAATTTGAAATCGTAATGTCTCACAAGGTAAGTGCAACTACTACTGAAGGGAACAAAAAGATCTGGGAGAATAATTCTACTCAATATCAAGATTCAAATAGAAAAAAAGAAGAACTGCTCTGAAGAAAAGAAGAAGCTGGAAAAGAACAGCAGGAGAGCACTGAAAATCCAAGTTTTTGGCCGCTATCTAACTCTTGGAACATCTATCAGAGGAAGGAAGGAATGAGCGAAAGAGATTATGAAAGAAGTTACAAGGTTGTGGCGAAAGAAATTAAATTTCCCAACTTTATCAAAGCAAGTAGTACAATCAAAACTAGAACATGTGCTAAGACCTATGATGGATGTGTAAAGCGAGGAAAATAATATTCTTTGAGTGAAGTATTTGACAAAACAAAAGATAATGGTGAATGGCTGTGCAGTGAGGTTAGAAAGCTATATCATCCACAGATTGAGAGTCAAGGAAAAGTAGGTTATTCTACTGAAAAGTCAGCCAGTAATGAATCTATCCATCCATCCAAAAGAAGAAAAATGCCTTTGGCTTATACTTCCTCAACAGCAATTGCAACAATAATGTCAGCTTGTGTATCAGAGACTAATAGTGAATATCAAGAGTCCGAAGAAGAGAGTGAATATCAAGAGTCCACAAGCACATGTAAGGAGTACAGCAAAACAATTTTAAATTTATCAAGCAGCAACGCATCCGCAGTTTGTAAACAGCTATTTCAAGATGGGATTAATGTGGATATGCCTTCACAATCGGGTACTTACAGATCCACTATTTTAAAAAGTGTTACAATAAAAGAAGAAATGAAGAAAATGCTACAATTAGAAAAAAAATTAAAAAATATAATGGAAATTAGAATCGAGACAAATGGAAACATTTATGGAAATATGTAAAGATGATTGTAGCTAACACTACAAATGTGAATACTGGAAGAAAGAATGGCGTTGTCATCAGTTATTCAGAGTTTGCTGAAAAGAAACTGGGAAAGCCCCAATCTATTGCCTGTCAGATGCATGTTCTTGATCGAGTTCCTCACTTATAAATGGATAGTGAAATTGAAGGAAAAGAGACATCTCCCAACATTGAATATCCATTTATTCCGGAACTTGTAAATAATTATGAACAGCTAAAAATGAAATTCAACAATCGTAAAGGATAGATTACTGAATTAGCAGGATGACGTGATGATATGAAATTTCTATTTTATTTAACTCGGGTTTTCCGTTTTTTTTTAAGAAACTGGAAGATTTTTGACAGTAAAGTTTCAGAAAATACCTAATTTAAGTAATGTCAGGTGGAATTGCCGAGCAATACTAGCTCTTTTGTCATTTATTCCTTTACAAAAAAAAGACCTCTCAAAACTTTTAGATTAATTCCCGACAGTTGGGCAGATCCAGTGGGGTAGCCATGAATTACGTTCGGGGGGTGGAAGTTTTGAAAAACGGGGTTCTAAGTTCTACTTTAAACTACTTTTAACATTTTTTTAGAATCGAAATAACTTCATTTGTGAAAGAAATATTTTGTAAATTCATGATTTTTCAATATTTTGTTTGCCAACTGCCTCAATTTCAATCTTTTACGAAGAGAAGTAATTGTGTGGTGGGGGTTGGTCCGGACTCCCCGGACCACCCCCCTCGCTTCGCCATTGAACAGATGTGTGTTAATACATAAACGTAATAAAATTGTATCATAAATATTTAAATTAAAATCTACATTTAAAAAACTGGTACAAAATGATTTTTTCATCGAATAAGTTATGGTAAAAGTAGTTTTTTGAGTTGGAGGTGACCTTTTTTAAAAAGAAAATAAAAATAATGCCTTTTTCTTAAGTTTTAAACAAAAGTTTATCAATTTATAGAACAGGAACATGGGGTTACAAAAAAGTCATAACCCTAGTGAGCATACACCCTCACAGTACACCACGATGGATTAGCGACTCGTACCATTTCGTAGCCGCTGTCCTTTTGCAAAATATCTACACAATAAGCCAAAGAAATATGATATCGAAGTCCTTGCTCTGGTGGATGCTGGGACATTTTACCTAAAGTAATTTGAAATTTATACGGGCACGTAGCCAGATGGCCCTTTCAAAGAATCCAATCCACCTCATGATATAGTCAAACGCTTACCTCAGCACATTGATGACAGAGGAAGAAATAACAACATTGACTACTGGAATACCAGTATACCTTAGGCAACAGAACTTCTTCAAAAGAGATTAACGCTAGTAAGGACAATGCATAAGAACGAAGCAGGCGTTCCTCCTGAATTTCTCGTAAGCAAAATAGAACCGTATATCCTTCCCTTTATGGATTTACTTTACTTTTTCGTACATTGCCATCGTGTAATACGTTCCATTAAAATCAATGGTTTTAGTACTTACTTCTACCTTTCACTATGACGCAAATATTGATGCCTCAGGTGGTAAGAAAAATGATTCCTAGCATTATATAATTTTACAATATTATCAAGGGATCGTCGATTCAATCGATCGGCTATGCTCTAATTACAGTGTCGGCCGAGGAACAAATAGGCGGCCACTTGCTTGTTTTTAACACATCATAAACGTCACGGAAATCAATTCCAACATTTCATCTAAACACGCTAGTTCGATTATCTATGAAATTTAAGGGGATCAACTCACTAAAATTGTAAGGGAAAGCGTTCCGAAAATAAGATCACTAACAGAAAATTAATGCAAAAAATACAATTTTTTAAGAAGGAACAAACTTACACCATGTAAATAATGAAGAGAGCAAAGACAACAAAAACATAGCTGAATTTATGTAACTTGTATCAACTGTAACCGTAAAACTCACTCTGTAAATTGCAATAAACTTAACCCGGGTCACAATGACCCGATGCAGGCAGCTACACACGTAATTTGAGTTGGGGTGCAACCAATTAAGGGTTAAAAAAAGATTCTACAACGCATACTGACCAAAAGATGAATATAGATCGCGAAATTTATAAAAATAAGACCAAACACGAAATAACCGGCACGGAATGACCTTTGGGAACAGACTGGTAATGTTCCTGGAAATATATTACTCGGCATGACAAAAAATAACTCATATTCATGGAATATCTCGTAAAATGGCTGGTAAAAGGTAATCCATATAAAATTCTTTCAGTTTCTCTTTCATTTTGGTCTCCCAAAAGTTATCATCCCTCATTATTTTTTGAACTGAAATTCCACAAGGAGTCCAAACAATGAATTGGCAATACTCTTTTTCAGTGACGTGTAATTGGCCCTGGACTTGAAAGTAGTAGTCACTGCTCTGCTTCAAAAGAATGCTATTGTCTCTTACTTGGCGAAAGGTGATCATTTTTTTCTGTGCAGCTTCCAATTGGGACATATCTCGACATTTGTACGGACATTTAACTTCTTCAATGCCTTTCCCATCGGAAGTAACACCATCTGGCGATGCTGCTAAATATGGGTCCTCTCCGTCGATAAAAAGCCCAGCAGGGGAAACTGTATCTCCAAATTTTTGCTCATAGGCGGCGATGGCGGAGGATTCCATAGCTTGGCCGTATTCAGTGGCCTTACTACCGCAAAATAGAGGGCATAAAATGCTTTTTACCGTTTTCTCTTGGGGTGTAGAGACCCGTAATTTACAGACTCTCCCAAAATTGGATGCAGTCAACCTTCTCTACCTTTCTGACATCCATTTTTGGGATAGTCTCTGCTCCCTAGTGTCTTCCTCCAGCATATGTCTTCCTGCATCATCTAAACGCAGAGACTGAAGGAAGGAATCCCTCGATGCTTCATTTAGCTCTTCCACTGGGTCGTTATCAAGCACCTCCGCCAGCCCGTAATGCTGGTCTGGACCGGTCCATCTTTGGCGTTTAGTTTTAACCGATTCGGGCATTTCTAATTTTCTTTTGCTCCTCAGTTTTGCCTTCCTCTCAGTGGTGGATAGATACACCTTTGTGTGAATCCCAGGGCTCGTTCCTGTCAACTTTTTGTGCACTAAGGAGTGCAGTTGTGGGCCAACATTATGCGCTGTTGCAGCTACTTTGCAGCGCGTTTCATATGACCCCCTTAGTGAAAAATTGACACGCTTCCCACCGACATATTTGGCAACATGCGCGTTGTAGGACTCAGCCTGATTGTTGTTGACGTTGAAAACCAGGCTGGGTGCATGCTTAGCCAAAAGAGAGTTGGCATACATAATGTCATCCCACATGCCACAACTCTTTAGGTCACTGATGATATTAATTTCGCCCATCTTCGGACCTTTGCAGAAATACTCCCCGCATTTTTCATGGTCGCCAAATACATGGCGTGGTCCATTTTCAATATCAAACTTTAAAAGTTTCGTATTCTCTCTCAAATTCCCTTCTTTCCTATAATTTATGGCGGACGTCACAGCTGTCCTCATCCGTAGGATATTGTCTCCCAATCTTTGACGGAAAGTGACTGGCACACGCCCGGTATTATTTTTTGGCCTCTTAGCTATTTCCCTCAGCTTGTTGCAGTAGTTGCGCAATAAATGATTTGTGCACTCTACTTTAACGACTGAGCAGTTGATACCGTATGGTCGTACTTCCATTAATTTCCTGGTGATGCTGCTGTCACCATCACCTGCGAATGAAATGATAGTATTATAGTATATTCCTGAATAATACAAGTGAAAACCCAGCATCAATGAGTAATCAGCGCCTTATATTATCGTACCAATTAGCCGATGATATTTTAAATTGTGCATCTCTACACTTGTTCTGAAACCTTCGACTAATATGTCAGCTTTCATTGCTGTCGAAGATTTGCTCCAATTTTGGTAGCAGACGTGCTCTTTCACCTCCACTTTTGTTGTTCTGCTTTTCGCACAAATACTGCAGTATTTATTTCTTACTCCAATGAATAGCACCTTTTTAGTCCGAAATCCGACAATACAGGCCTGTGACATGACAGAGAATCTTAATGGTAATTCAATCAAAATGTATGTTTAATAATAAAAACATGCATCCATTATTGTCTCTCAAACATAACACTATTTAAGATTCCATCTGTTACTCAAAAATTATACATTAATGCTGGTGTGTTGACCAAATTTATGCTGCTACTTTTGGGGAAATAGTAAACGTTGCTGGACAACTATGCTGCGAGATATTTATGCTTTTCTCGGCACCGAGAGATTACAGTTATGAATTATGAAAAATATGAGTAATTAATGCAGGGTTGATCTGTGTGTACATTTAGTTTAATTTGCTCTCTTTTACGACTACAAAACATGCCGGTACCACTTTCCCCGCATTTCGATCGTATTCTCCTTATATTCTACATGATTAACGTATCAAGGAAGATTTCCCGCAGTGATATTCAAAATTTGTAATGGAATTAGAAATTATTTGTCCCCTTAGCAATTAAAGTGGGCCAAATGTTGACATAGTTGGAACCATCAGTTCGTAATCAGACGTGGTCTACTCAGAAAGTGGAAGGCAGTCTTGGGCGGTTCAGACTCGATGCAGAAGTCATTGTGGACGGGTGCCGAAGAGCCGCGCTATCCATCGTGCAATCGCCAACAGTCCCTCCTCAGGGTTTTAATAACGTATTAACGTTTGACGACTCAGAACTACAAATTAAAGATTTGCACCTTTTTTTCAATTTGAACCAATAAACAAAATAAATCGCATTAGCCTCATTAACATTTACGAGTTATTAGTCCCGACAGCAAGGACAGAATTCCACTTCACGGTTTCTTTGCAGCACTTTTTTCACATTACTATCTCTCCCACGCTCCCGAAACGCGATGAGTGTGGAAGGCGTGTCGCATACCACACATTACTGAGCGCGGGCGACGGCGCCATTTTACTAGGTAATATTTTCCGAACAGATATTCTGCTGAAATTATTTAATGACCGTTCGCAACGCAAACAAAAGTATTCTCCTATATCTAGAGTTTACGTTTTGCGTAAAACTGTATCAATTAATCTAACACCTTTCGTACTTAGTCCGCAAATAAATGCAGAACACTTTTCAAAATTCCTGTAGTCATTGTCTGGTGAATTCAATCATTCAAAAATATTTTCACTAATAGAAGGTGAAGCAGAAAGAAAAGTGGAAGAGAAGGCGAACGGCCTGGTGTCATAGGTAGGCAGGTGTCTGGGAAGTGGCACCCGGAAAGGCACTGGTTAGGGGTGGAGCATGGAGACTCGCAATTCTATTGAGCAATCACTTAGGTTATCCGCTTCCGAGGAAGGATAAAAGTGACTTTCAGAAAAGGCAGCGTCCTTCGTTGAGCGTAAAAACGATGAGGGCAAAGGAAGCGGCAAGTCCTCAGAGTAAGGTACAAGGGAAAGTGAGGGGGTGACGGATAGACGGCTGCTAGGGAAGAACTAAGGATTAAGAGTACTGGAGGGAAAAAAGGCAGAGGAATAAATGAAAACATTAGGAGGGGAGTTACTAACGGGTTAAAATTTGTCCTCGTTCACACATAAATTTGACGGCCACGCGATGACCAAGCAGGCAGCAGAAACATGCTCTGCCTTCATTTAAATATGTACAGAATTGATTTTAGAGTTTGACGAATATTGATACTATGGAAGGCAATTTCCATCGTGCTGCGTCTCCACACGGCATACAATGAAAAACATACATGCTCCAGATATGTTGAAACATGAATGGTAAGTTCAGCCAACCGAAACTTAAAATCCTTGTCATTTGGGCAGATAAAGTGCAATCGGCTAAAAAGTGAAGGATGTAGAGATATATTTTCGGAAATTGGTGTGAGAACATGTATTTCCAGTTTGATACGTACCGTTTTTAAATCATACGGAATTTGAAGTTGTTTGTCTATTGTTCACGGAGAGCGCCTCAAAAGATAGGATGATCGCGATTAAATGTTGAATTAATGAGAGGCATAGGGAGACACAACGAGTTAAACATAAAAAACAGTCGATATACTACCCGTGAAAAATAATATTTCATACACAGAATATATAACCCGGAAGAAATACTGCCTCTTAGAGTATTTGTTATTACTTTTACATCGGAGAGTGATGAACTACGTAAATATAGAGGCTGTTTCGTATTCTCTTCTGTGCACTGCTAATCAGTTTTAGCGCTGGATACTTCGTATTAACGCGTGCCACGGGCAAAATATATAGTCTAATATAATGCGTGCTCCTAGTGGAAATAATGAACTCGACGATAAATACCTTTTCCACGTGCATCATTCACTAGTTAATCGAACGATTCGTCATTAAAAAAACTCGCTACGAAACATTGACGCAGCATACCAGAGCTTTTTATTATTTGTATTTTGATTACGTCCCGTTTGTTTTGATGGTGGCCTTAGTTACAATTATTCAATCGTAAATAGTAATTTTGAAAGTGAAATAGCGTAACATTATTCTATGCAGCTTTCTATGTGATTTTTGGATTTTAAATAAGTTAGTCTTACCACTCCAGAGAGAGAACTGTACTTGGTCCGGTAGGATCTTTTCCCCCATGATCCATCGGCGACCACTGTTATCAAAGGATTACCATCAGTATCCACATCTCCAGCCTCCATTGCAAGGTCATATTCCTTTTTTCCAGCAGCTCTCATCTCTTGCCACGCAACATCATGAATTGCAGATGAGACTTTCTCATGAATGTTTTGGTAACTCTTCGGTGTAATGGATGGCATATCTAAGAATCTTAGATATGCCATCCATTACACCATCTTAGATTCTAAGATTGCACTAATTTCCGCCAACTGCGAATAGCCTTGTCCAGTGCATATCATGCCGGTGACCTGAAGTGGAAGTTTGAACAATGAAATTTGTGGTGCGGAATATAATATTGATCACGAATGTTACAAGAGACCTAGTTGGAGTTCCTTTTGCAAGAAATCGCGCAAGATTCCAACTGTTTACTATAACCAATAATTTAACATCACTTTATCAATTTATGGTACTATTTCCATGTCATCACTTACCATTGCCTTGTTGACCTTCAAAGTCTTTTTCTTGGGGTCTTCAGTTCGTAGACTAGTTTCCAAATTGCATAGCTTGCATCTCAGGCGAAATTCGCTATAAAATCCCTTTCGAATTTCTCTGACAACATCCATGTCCGATACAGTGCAACTGAATGGTCCGTGATTACTTAATATTTTCAGAGATTCGAACAAATGCCAAATATCAAATATTCTTCTTCCTGAGGGCTCATATGTAGTCTTCATTGATGACTTTGGCTCCTCAGTAGCGTCTCTGGAAGTAAATTCGAATAAATAAATATAAGAGAAGTTCCTTAATTCCGATGCCTTTCTTACGCGTTAAGCCATCAACACACGACTACGTAGTATATTTTCTACATGGTATAATATCTATTTGATTTTTGTCATTCCATGGACTCTTTATTGACAAACTGTTAACTTCACCGAATGATATCGACATATTCCTACAAAGGACCCAGAGACATACATACATGCATTGACTGTAATGCAAAAATGAGAAAAACAAAGTTAAGGATTAGGCCCTTCATAAGATTAGGACCCCATTTGGCTCAGATCACCCCCTCGTGAAAAAAGTATTTACTATTCCATATCATTATCTTTTTCGGAATGTCTATCAACCTCAAGTTGGGTATCCCAACAGGCTCACCCACAATGCAGTTTCCTCTGGAAATAGTGAATTACTCGAATCTGACGGATGAGAGACCAAAGCCCGTATTCCAAGCTCCGACACCCAATAAAATAAGGATTTTCTTCGTTCCTTCACCAATAACAGCCAAAATGGAAATAACCCAGGTCTTTCCACCAATTTCACCGGTAAAAAAAATTCCGTCCTCAGTTGTCACCTCTACCCAAAGCACCCCTGCCGAGCAACATTTAGAGAAGGAAAGTGACCCACTCTCCACGGAGCCACTGGTTGGGAACTCATCAAAAGCTGCCTGCGACAATACATCCTCCCCCAGCATTTTGAAAGAGAGCTGGCGGGCTGCGCGTGGTCTTCTTACGCCTTCGCCCAAAGAGCCATTACATCCAACACTTAATCCTTTCTCCTTCACCCACACTTATCTTACAAATTCTACTTTTTCAGCCAATAGAACCCCGATACAGCCCCTTCAAGGATCTACAAACGAAAAACCCCAACATTTCTTTTCCTAAATAAATTCGACTGATTCATGCGTGATATAGTGGAAGTTTAACATATTGAAATAAAAGGTAGTTGAACTTTTTCACAATGATTTCAGAACATACGACGCGTTTCGGCTCAAAGAGCCATCATCTATTGGAAGACAATATCATTGAATTTTGTGAAATTTGTCAACAAACAAATGGTCAAATTCCTGCTTCACCCACTCTTCCACCAACCCCAACCTCAACAGGGTTTTCCCGACCGCCTACCCTCTCTCCGTATTGTGTTGACCATTTTCGTCCGCATGCAATCCCTTCCCGGAACCCCTGCTAATTCTCACTCATTCCCAGCTACCCTAAAGCCCGTATGACACTTGCCAATTTATTGGCCAATATATCGGCGCGCAATATTGGTTAAAATATTGGGCTTTAGGCATCGTATGACACGCACCAATATTTACACCAATATTGGCCGTTATAGTGTTCTAATACCCCACTAGAGAACGCCACATAACACAAAATGACAAAAGAGCATCTCAAGACGCAGATTGATTGCCATTGAGCTACAGAATGGGAGGTGGCATAATAAATATAATTTAATAACTATTTCGAGGGGCTGCTAAGATATTTTCGAATTGCTCGAAATTTCATTCGGGTGAGTTCCTTGAATGATGATAGATTGGAAATATTGTGATCTCATAGGTGAGCCAAGATAACGTAGCGGCTCGTTTTGGCTGGAATATGTTCATCGAATAAACAGAGATTGTGTCATCAATTTGGACTTTCACCCGAAACTTTAGCGCTCAAATCATTAAAAATAGTTTAATAATTGTAATTTTAACAAAATATAGACGCAATCGAGGAGAATCACGACGTTTTTATTCATTAAATATCCGAAATGTTATTTCCGAATTACCCACTTTAGACAGTTGATGTTTGTGAATTTATGTTCTCTCAAAGTACATATTAATTATTTGAGCTATTCCATGGATTGCTATGCTTCTAAAGTTTTTATATATGATATTAAAATTCCGAGGTGAAATGTTTTGCAAAGAGCTTCTAGATTTGGCCACTAGGAGTCGACAAGACTGAGTTCTGATTGGAGATTGGCCTCGAGAAAATAGAACCCGTTCTAAAATCTAGATTGGCCAAGAAATTGTGCCCAATATTGTGAAACGGAGATTGGGCTAGAAATTGGTGTGTGTCAGTGGGTCCACAATCCAATATCCAATGGATTGGCCAATAAATTGGGAAGTGTCATACGGGCTTAAAGGGACTCCTCTCCCCCGCCTCTTTCTGCTTCGCTACTTACTCCGCCTCTCCATTTCTGACGACTCGCGGCCTCTCTTTTTACCCCCCCTTTTTACTCTTCTCCACCCTTACCGTTTTCTGTGGTTCCTCCCACGTGTTGTTATTCCACAGTTATGCCTAGAGTCCTCTTTCCACCCCTGGGTTTCCCGTATAGTTGTATATTTCTTACTATCTTCCCACTGCCCGTACGTTTCCCGCCCCTTCCTCAAACTTGTCAAATCCTCCCCCACCTCTTCCTCAAATGTATAAATGTGATTTTCTCATAAATAACAATGCCCTGTACTAGATTATGGTTGCGAGAGCCGAAACGCGTCGTACACATTAAAATAATTGACGCAAAGATCAACTACCTTTTTTCTCAGTATTTCTTTCCCCTAAAACGCTTTCTGGAGCAAAGGTATTTTTGAGCAAGGTGTACTCACTACAATACGCGTTGTACGGCTAAAATGTTTAGTGCAAAATTCGCAAAGGCGTCATAAGTCGCATCAAGAACTTGGAGCCTAGACGAATAATGAATTAAAAGCGAATTGAAAATTCTTAGGGCTGAACGATGCCAAAAGAAATAGTCAAGTGTGAAAAAGAAAGATTAAAAATTGGCTGTGATCATGAATTAGTTATTTTTTCATTGAAAAGATACACTGATAGATATCAAAGATTATTTCATTCATTGAAAACTTTACAAAGAAGTTGTATGGACAACTGAAGTCTTCCTTATTTACACTTACGTAAAGTTTGAGTCAGTCAAAAATTAATTTTTTAGCATTGAAATTTGCACTTTCAATTTTACACGATCATAAAAGAATTTATGGCCAAAATATTCAATTTCGTAGTTTACACATAAATTAGAGATTAGCAATGGAAAAAATTCCCAAGTTCTCCAACTGAATTACCACCAGTGCATATGAAATTCACCCGTGCCATTCCACCCCTCAAGTAAATATGGCGTGTGCCTAGAAGAATCGACAAATACACCTCCCTCACTCCTTCCCCCATTCAAAGTGTTAAAACATCCCGCTATACGTACGCCTGCACGTATACTGTGAACCCAGCAACCCAGCCCCCCCCCTTCCGCCCTCAGAAGAACCCTTCGGTTCAGGATGCCCGCTAATCCGACCGGCTGCTTGCCTCCTCAGAAGAAACTCGGCCGCCGCCGCCATTCATGCATGGACTCCCTCCCGAAACAACACCCCCGAATTCCACCAGAAAGGAAGACCGCCACGAGAATGTTGGAATATTAGTCTGAAAAATTTTGCTAACCCCAAAAAACCCAGTATTTCCCATGTCTCCTCCCTTACCAACTCCCACCACCACTTTCTCTGGTTTTCCAATCTCTTACCCTGCTCTCTATTCCGTTCACTTTCCTCTTCAGGTTTCTCCATCTCCTCTCCCTCCTCTCTCCCCTTACTTCCCCAACTCCAATTAAAACATTGTGTAGATTAAATGCACGACACACCATTTGTACCTTGAAGATTATGCTATAACACTGAAGCCGAGGTCGCCACAATGTCTTTTATGATCGTGTAAAATTGCAAGAGTTAATTTCAATGCTAAAAAATTCCACTCCATCACTCTTGAATCTTCGAATTTTATTTGAAAAATTAAAACATAACTTTTTAAGTAGAGCGTATGAAAAACCATTCACCTTTCTATCAAATGAATTTGTCGGGCATGGAACAGCAACTAAATATTATCTTCCGCACAGTGGCCGTTATTTTATGAAGTTGGATATTCCATCGTCAAATGCAAAATGTTTACTCTCACTCATGCAAAGAACTCCACCAAAAAGTAACTTTTGTACACCGACACGCGCGCGTGTGCATATTTAAGTACACCAAGGATGACATTCAACATGCAAAAATAATTTAGCATCGCCGGTATTCGAAGGTTTGGAAGAATTAGAGATTAGAAATTGAAACAAATCCCAAGTCCCCCTACTAAATAAACACCAGTGCATATGAAATTCACTCCCGCCATCCCTCAAGTAAATATAGTGTGTGCCTAGAAGAATCGAAAAATCCACCTCCCTCCCCACTGCTTCCCCCTTACATATGCTACCAATTTTATCACCAAGCCATCTTTATACTTGAATATGAGGTTCTATCTTTCCTTTTGTCTGAGATTCGCCTTGGAAGTAAATTACTTTGCGGAGTAAAGTATATCTGACCAGCAATAAGGGAGATCCGGGTTCGAATACCGGCATATCCAAAATATTTTTAATGGTGAATGTCATCCGTGGTATATACTCTCACTCATGTTTAATAATCATGCAATTTAAGAAATTGCATGCAAAAATGCAATTTAAATTCCCTTCAAAATTATGATAATAGGAATACTGGCGAATAATAGAAGAGAATTATATGACTACATACTCAGTACTAGACGTGACTTCAGAGCAGGTTGCCATTTCGGAAGGGTCATCCAGTGTCCCGAGGGGTTGAGAAGAATTGATCGGATAATGCTCCTGGGAAGTTGTTGGCTCTTCCCAATGACTACACTCGGGCTGTGGAGATGTCGATGTAGTTCTAAATTGAAGAATTTTTAAAGACATTTTATTGAATTGTCATAGATTTCTTGTAGAATGATTATGCCATAGATTATGATCATTATTAATTAATAACCGAAGATTAATGATTATGATTATTTCAACTGTTAAATTTAATTAGTCTACCTGATACTGCACACCAGTATGGTACATGGGTTTTCACACATTTATATCTCAATTTACTCTTCACGAAATCGTAATTTTAGTCAACAATTGTATATAAATGGGTAAAACATGTGCTACCGAAAAAAACAAACTTCCTCTTTCAACCATTATCACAAACAATAGACTTGAAAAATCG
Source organism: Ischnura elegans (assembly GCF_921293095.1). Classification (NCBI taxonomy): domain Eukaryota; kingdom Metazoa; phylum Arthropoda; class Insecta; order Odonata; family Coenagrionidae; genus Ischnura; species Ischnura elegans. The sequence goes on from NW_025791657.1 coordinate 14,527,778, forward strand.
CGGACGTTTGCGCCTACTTTTGAGAAAAGTTGCATTCGTAATTTGAGTTCATTACCTCCTGCAGTGAGAACCATTTATTGAGAAAAACGATAAACATCACGCAAATTAGGATGTTGGTAAAGGAGATAACAATACGCTTGTTTGCATAACTTTATTCGAGTGAAATGAATATCCCATATAGCTCCTTTCGACTTTTATCCAAATTATTTTTTGCTGTTTACTCGTCACTCCTGCTACGCATGTAGAATTATAGTCTTATATTTGGAAGACTGGTTCTCAGGTTTATTGGATCTCGTGTGTCATTTTTTGCATACCCCAAGCTTATTTACACAAATAGGAGACAGACATCGATTAAATTTGGTAATCTAGAAATTATCGCTGTATTATATTGGTCAAACATAAACCCCCTCTCAGTAATACGGTGGTTCCCGTCCAAATTCAGTATATTTGGTGACTCACGTATCTGAATTTCAGATTTATAAAATAACCTGATACTTTTTACGTCGTGTTTTGATGAAATGGTTACTTTTGAAAGTATTACACACGAAATGAAGATATGCGCATTATGTTATCTACTCAGTTACAAATTTATTCTTGGTAAGCGTTAGCAAGAACTTAAAAGACAATGTTGCAACCTAGGACCGAACTCATTATGTGCAGTATATTCACTTGAATTATCATCATCATTTTCCAAGACTTGGTCACATAATATTAATATATTACAATCACTGCCAATAAATTATCGAGAGATACTTACTGTACTGCAGTTTTCCTTCCACATTCCAAATAACATCTCTTGTTGCAGGTTTGGAGTGACTAAAATGGTTAAAATAATTTGATAGTCTCTTTCTTAGCTGCACCACGTTTTTACAAATGTTACGATGAAAATACGTTTCTTAAGATATCCAAACTTTTAATAATGTAACACATTTAAAAAGGATTTAAATACTCACCATTCTTCCAAGGACTTCTTTTCCATCTTCCCACAAAAGATACGCTTCCTCTTCTTTCCTTTATAGGTCTTCATATTCCTCTTTCTTCTCTTTGATTTCCTTTCACTTTCCATGCCTAAGAATAAAAATTGAAAACTCGCGCTTTCTAACACACCGCTTGCCGACTCCGAAAACACACCGTTTCAAACACACCGCTCGCAACACTAGAACACTCGCCTTCGGGTGAGAATGAAAAAAAAAACTTGTCTGCTTCTTCCTTGCGCGGCGAAAGCATAAAGGGAAACGACACAGATGAATGGGGAAGCAAGTGACCATGGAGAGGAAGTGGTGAAAGAGGAAGAGACTGGAGGGGAAGTAGAGAGAGAGAGACTGCTGTGGGTGGGAGGCTCTTTCCTCGAGAGTGGGGGATCACTCAGCAGCGCCATGGAAGAAAAGATCGTAAGCGCCTGACGTTGAGAAAACACGCTCACGAAATTGAGCTAAAGCGTGGTTATTGCAAAGATGACATTCATGAAACGTATCTTATTTCCAAGAAGAAGGATGAATGTTCACATCTACCGAAAAAAAAATCAAATCGCGTTTTCTACGGGGTAGTATTACATCGAGAAAACAGGCGTTTATTGTGTTTTTCAGCGCCAGTATCTAATTAACAAATGCTTTTCAAAATTTTTTTTTCACTAGCCGAGAACAATAATCTTAGCTTAAACCATATCCAAAACAAATTCTCTCTAGAGTGTATAATAAGCGAGCAAATGGCGAGCAACCTGAAGTCTGCAGAGCCGTTTTTCGCGGAGGTATAGAACACCCTTAATTGTTATTTTTATAACTCACTAGCAAGTTTGTAGGAGCGATATTGTAATGATTTACATCTAAAAATATACGTTATTTTGTTAGCTACATTCCAGATGTACATTTGCGGTGAAATTCGATAGAATATTCGATTTAACTTCTATGAAAATAGCCCTCGTAATGTAATAAAATATGATTCTCTCAGTTCTTTGTCGTGAGCCAAAATTACAGCGACTATTTTTAATAACCTCTTACCAACCTTTGAATACAAAGGTATTATAAACGAATTTCGCTATAGATACTGATTAATGCATATCCTAAAAATTCGTAAATGTAATGTATGATAAGGAATGTTTTACGTAGACATGTTGTGAGAAGTATTCCATACCATTGCAGGAAAGACAACTGCTCTACCCAGGTAGTTACTCTCATACCTTGGATCTCTGGTCAGGTTGCACCTCACAGAGTTAGTTAGCGCATTAATGTTTTCTTGGAAAAACTTATTATCCTCCAACTGGAAGACCCAAGAGTATATTGGTAAAAGTATTCTCCTACGGAAATATGTACGTGGAAGATGATAACATCACTCTTCTCGGAAAAGCTCATTTTCTTTTCAAAATTTTCTTGGCGTGTATTCAAATTAACCGTAAATGTTCTGTATGCATTCCCCTTCCTCCTCCAATGGCTAAATATTATTTTAAAGCAAATTTGCTTTAAAATAATATTTAGCCATTTCAAACAACAAATTTGTATCATTCAAGTAGTTTTATGAGATTTTTTCGGGAAAACATTCTTCTAAAAAAATTCTAAATGTATCATTCTCATGTTTTCAGAGAACTGGAGAGTAGACGCAAATGAGGAGTGCGGATTTTGGCATCATGGATCTAAGTTATGTTAATATCATAAATCATAAATACCTAGAGGTAGGCTAGGAACATTGAAAGATTTCATTCCCTTAAAAGTATTTGTTGGTCTATGATATAATGCCGTTTTGCTGAAAACCCTAAAAATAACCGTAGAATTTCGTTTAACAGTTCTACAGGCATTGCAAAATGAAAGGAATACATTGATAAACTGACATTTAATGCAAAAGTAACAATTTAAAAAAATTAAAATTGCACTGGTAACAATTAACTGACCGCAAAAGTACGCCGGGATGGGCTGCTCTCGGGGAAAAGGGTCGAGGATTATCCCCCCTAGGAAAGGTCATTAAGGGGAGGAAGCGGCTACCTGGTCATTCCCGAGCCGAAAAAAAACTCCGTACGGGGCGAAAAAGAAAATCTCAAACCCTTCGTAGAGCCAAAAGCAACTTCCCGCGAAGGAGCTCGGCGCGAAACGGTTAAAAAAATATAACATCCGTGGCAAGTTATGTATAGTTGGAAACATGAAGAAAACTATTATTACAAAAAAGAAGTAATCTTTGAATCATAATGTTACGGAAGTGATATCAGAGCTACTCCAAAAGAATTTTAAAAATGTATTTTTTATTTTAGAATGGGTTAATACCAAAACTCTGTACATATTTAAAATGCAAAATAAAATATACACTGTAAGCGCTAAGCTTAATAGGAAGGGCCAGGTTCGTAGAAGGCAGAATGAGATGACAAGTCAGATGTCTCGTTCCACATGTTTAATTCACAGAGCAAAGGTAAAATCTCCCCTTCTGACATACAGCCACTAGTTGTCACCCTTATAATATGCAACACTCCTACATTCGTAGGGTAGGCTTGAGTGCACAAGATTCAGGATATGCTTGATGTTTTATCAAGGGTTTTTGTAATGTGTAGCACATCAGCGGTGTATTTTTACAGACATAACGAGAAAAATGAAAAAATGCTACAAAAAATACAAAATACCGCTCCTATGACTTGGGGGTCAGAAAATCAAACTACGAATTCCTGTGTAAATACCTTTTAAAATATAAAAACATTTCTATGGAAACTAAAGAATCTTAAAAAATTATAACCTCCGTGGCAAGTTATGGATAGTTGCAAACATGAAGAAAACTATTATTACAAAAAAGAAGTAATATTTGAATCATAATGTTACGGAAGTGTTATCAGAGCTACTCCATAAGTATTTTAAAGATGTATTTTTTTATTTTAGAATGGGTAAATACCGAAACTCTGAACATATTTGAAATGCAAAATAAAATATACACCATAAGCGCTAAGCTTAATAGGAAGGGCCAGGTTCGTAGAAGGCAGAATGAGATGACAAGTCAGACGTCTGGTTCCACATGTTTAATTCACAGAGCAAAGGTACAATCTCCCCTTCCGACACACAGCCACTAGTTGTCATCCTTATAATATGCAACACTCCTACATTCGTAGGATAGGCTTGAGTGCATAAGATTCAGGATATTCTTGATGTTTAATCAAGGGTTTTTGTAATGTGTAGCACATCAGTGGTTTATTTTTTACAGGCATAACGAGAAAAATGCTACAAAAATACAAAATACCGCTCTAAATTTATTATGAATGAAAAATACCTAATACTTTTGACTTGGGGGTCAGCAAAACAAAGTATGAATTAATATTTAAATACCTTCAAAAAACACCAGATTTTCTTTAAAGTCAAAATAAAATATCTCAATGAGAAAAATTTATGCATGAAGAAGATCAGTAGGTGTACTGGGTACACATCACAGCGTTGAGGGGTCAAATATGCCGTATGTGTAACATTTTAATTGAAAAAAAATAAATGAACAAGTAGGTCTGCATTCTCCAGCCACTAGTTGTCATCCTTATAATATGCAACACTCCTATATTCGTAGGAAAGGCTTGAGTGCATAAGATTCAGGACATGATGTTTTATTAATACAATCTCCCCTTCCGACATACAGCCACTAGTTGTCATCCTTAATTATATGCAACACTCCTACATTCGTAGGATAGGCTTGAGTGCACAAGATTCAGGATATGCTTGATGTTTTATCAAGGGTTTTTGTAATGCGTAGAACATCGGCGGTTTATTTTTTACAGGCATAACGAGAAAAATGCCACAAAAAATACAAAATGCCACTCGAAATGTATTTTAAATCGAAAATACTCAGTAGTTTTGACTTGGGGGTCAGCAAAACAAAGTATGAATTAATATTTAAATACCTTAAAAAAAACACAGATTTTGTTTAAATTCAAAATCAAATTAACTCAATGAGAAAAATGTTTGCATGAAGAATATCAGTAAGTGTACTGGGTACACAGCACAGCATTGAGGGATCAAATGGGGAGTCGAGCCGTGCATATAACATTTAATTGAAAAAAAATATACATCTACAAACGGGCCAGCAATTTCCAGCCACGAGTGGTCATCCCATGGCCCTTACATACTGGTTACTAATCTTCAGAAGTTTCGCATTGAATTCGACAGGGGGCGCTGTTGCCTCAACCTTCCGACACAAAATAGTTCCTTTTTTGAACCAATGGTAGCGCTAGTGTTGCTCAGAGTTTCCACGGACAGAAAATTTAACATGGCGATGATAGGGAAAACGCTGACTTGTGGTGTTTTTTTCCGTTTTTTCAGTGGTAAGGAAGGCCTCTGGAGGTTTTATTTTTTTACAGTATGAAACTGTGTGTAATGGCTAGAAAGTGGTGCTATTAGCTCAGAAAAGTCAGCGATGGTTCGGGAGTAGTGACTTGAAACAAATCCCGTGCCCTCGCTCGTAGTGGGATCCCGTTTACTTATCTGTGAACACCATGGCTTACGACAAGAGATCGTGTTTTGTGCGTGGTTTTAAGTCAGGATATAATGCTAAGAAGAATTAAAATTCCAAACTGGGCATTATAAACTCCCATTTGTGGAAGGCGGCGGTAAGTACACTGAATGTTACATGTTGTATTTTTGAATAAGTTGTTTCTCAGTGAGAATGTAACTAATTTGTGATAACGGTGAAGGCCCGAAGTCTCACAAATTTTAGCAATGAAGTTTAATAACAATACACATGTTTCATCTGCGTGTCCGTATAACAGCATTCGTCAAAGATGAAACACCTATCCCGCTTAATATATTTAGTCGACCTTATTCCAAGATGGCAGAATGTGGTGTACGCGTTAATTTTAATTTGTAAGTAATGTGTGCCGCCTACTGCCTATCGCATGGCACAGTGAGTGTTCGCATTTAAATTTAATATTTTTAATGATTGTTTTGCTCTATCTGAAGTACAATCAAACTCTTCACAAGTTATTTTTAAGTTTGTTTTTATCTGGAATGGAGTTTTTATCTGTTGTTATGGGTTGGGTTTCTTGTTTATATACATTACTATCTGGGAAGCCCTTTGATTTTGAGCAGCTCGGAGATGAGTTAGAGAATTTTCCTAATTTTTTGTTTATTGAAGTTGGCCGTTGTGAGTGAAAATGCAGTTGTTTATTTCTCTTCGTCACAAGATTCATAAGTTTTGTTCATGGTAGCAGAGAGGAGTGCTACTCGATCGTAGCCTACTACACACCGCAAATAAGAGTTTTTTCTGTATCTTGGCCTCTATTTTTAACGTATATTAGTGCCTTACAGGGTTAGTCTTGAGGAATTTAAATGAATTGCAATTTAAACGACCGATAAATCTTCTTTTACGTTATCTTAGCTCGATCGGATACAAACCATATTTGTATGATGATTTTGATGTGGCAGACACAGATTTTCAATGTAGCTGTTGAGTGTGTGGAGCCTATAATTAGTAAGGCTACAATATGCTTTAAATTGTGACTCCAAAAAGTATAACTATGTTTGTATAATTGCCATTAAATGAGACAAAAGTCATCCCCGCATTGATATGTTTTGGAATTGTCGCCGCGTTAGTTCCATGTCCAGGGGCAGATTCAGGATTTCTTTCTGGGGGGAAGGGCACAAGCAAGGCCGTATCCAGGATTTTGTTCTGGGGGGGTGGGGGCACAAGGATATCTCATAATGCAAAAAGAACTCAATGATAATGTGACCGTATTAAAAATCTTGCATATGTTTGAGGGTCTTGAAGGGGGGAGGGGGGAAATGTGCCCCTATGCCCCCCTCCCTGGATCCGCCTATGTCCATGTCTTAAATTAGGAAAATACTGAGAGTTGGTGAAACCCTTTTGGAGATATAAATTTATTCTTGCTTCAGCTTCAATAGGTCTTATTTACCAGCCGAAATTATAAAACTAATAATTTACAGCACATAGTGCATTTTATGGTGAAATTGTTCAGTTTACGTGATCGTTCCTACAATAACCTGCATTACACTCTTTCTCGTCCCGATATGCTTTCGAACCGCCACCTACACTACAGGTAGTTCTACATTTCCCCTAGTGGAGGCGCGACTGTGCCCACAGTTTACTTTGGAGGGGTTGGAGGGGTAAAAGCGTACGCTGAGGCAACAATTTTGAGCCGTACATTAGTAACCAGTATATAAGGGCCATGGGTCATCCTTATAAAATGCAACACTGTTAAATTCGTAGGCCAGAGTGGACTGCATAGCATTCAGGATATGCTAGGTATTTTGTCATGGGTATTTGTAATGCGCAGAAAATCAGTGGTTTATTTTTTACAGTCGTAATGAGAAAAATGTGAGTACAGTCGAAAACATTGATAAATAGGAGGTCAAAGGATCGGCCTTATTTTCTCGCTTCTGGAGGTTTCTTTCTTACCCAGATTTTCACATAAAAAGGTTCTGGTGGGACACCTCTAATTTACAGAGGTACAAATAAGTAATTAGGGGGTAAAAGCAAGGAATCTGCACTTATTAACTTATTATGTAGGCAATCATATACACACTTTAAACTATTCACAATGTTTACAAAGGAAGCTATATAAATAACATAAAATATAATCTATAAATATCTTTTAGATTGTCCTATGGCATTATTAATTAGTTCTTTCGATCCCATAAATCTCATTAATTTTTTTTCCTTTTTGAAACAACTCTACAACACATCTCGATTCACTGGATTCAAAGATGCAACAATTTTACCTATTGAAGTTTTCTTCTCATCCCAGCAGTGCCAAACCATTTTTCCTTAAGATCAAAACCTCGTAACTCCCTTCAGAATGGATGTAAGTAAATGATTGCTTCACTAAAAATAACTTTGCAGTCTTCTGCTAATTGGAAACATCACCATTTACCCAGGTCTCCGTTGACGGGGAATCGAAGAAATGCATTTCAGTACACCATAATCATTCATGCTGAGTGGTGTTCTTTCAGGTTGTGATGTAATCCTCCTTGGGTGTACTCTCTGTGTGGGGTTATTTTTAGGCTTGGGGATCGCTATGATGACTTCAACAGGTACAAAAAGATAAGAATTTTTAGGTGTCAACAAAATATTGAAGAATTAATTATTTGCAAGTTATTCTGATGAAAGTGCATCTTTGACAAGCAAGGATGTGTCACACAAGGGTGTGAGAGAAATCACAAGCATGATTTTAAGTACTCAACCACCAAAACCATTGCATTAGTCTGCACAACAGATTGTGAATGCAAGAGGAAAACTCACCTCATTCCCTTCCTTTTCAACTACCAGTTCACCATGTAAACGTATCTCAACTTTCTCAGATTCCAACATATCCTCCTTCAAGGAATGCATCACGAATGAATCATTAGAAAAGAAAAAATTGGAACGATCTAAGAAGGAAACAGTGAAATTTGAATAATACTTTATCTCATTAGGGTACAAATACTTTTGGGTATATTCACTAAAGGGAGAATTTCCCTGCAGCATCCGAAATTCTCTGCAATAAAATCATCTACCTTCTCATGGAATTTGAAATGTGTTCATATTCTGTCTTCCATATTCTGTCAAACAAATAAAGTTAAGCATTCCAAAGTTGTCTTTACCCTTTGCAGTCCACACAAGAGGAACACGCGACACTCACCTTACCACTGCATAATGAAACACTTGCAATCTTTCACAAACTTAATCACTTTTTCCTACATACATATTAGTCTCTTGCCAAAATCTAATTTTACTGACGGTTCCATCACAGAATAGTCTTATATTGCTTTTGCTTGACCTGAAAGGAAGATTTGGTTCCAGGATGATGGTAAAAAATATCCTACACTTCAGCAGATAAATCTTTCTAATTTAGAAGTTCACCATTGAGATATCCCATGCTTGACACATTCCACATTCCCTAAACATGATTATGGCTTCAAATGGACTGAATCTCAAGATAGCTTACTAACTATGCATTTGTTCCTGCAATATTCCTTCCTTAAATCAACTAAATAAATAGCCAAAACTCATTTCACCTATTTCTAATTATGTTACTGTTACCTAATGATTATTTACTGTGATATATCTTATGTGAAATGTTTTAGAAAAGCTTTTTTTAAGCTCTCAAATGTCCTGATGGCAAACCCCACAAAGTGGCACTGCTGTAGCCTGTGTCGCCTCTTGTCAGATATTGGATCACAATATTGTTTTGGTCGTCTCAAGGAACCTCTCCTATTGGGAAGTTAGGATTTAAATTCAACTACAGTTGCATCAAAATTCATTAGTTTTCTCTCTGTATTGTGTTTGCGCTCACATACTATCTTACTTATGAGGTAAAGATAGTAACTACTAAGTACCATTCATTTAAAGTCAGTTTACCTAGTATGTGCATTTCATGTGGCTCATCATGACGTACTTCCACATACATGTAGTGCTTCTCCTTATTATTTAATTTTCTCTTAATTATTTCATATCTTCCAGATTTTTTTCTTCTATGATTTGATGCCCAAACTTCATGCTCATTGTCTCTTAAATGGTTTATTGCTCCAACATTGCTTCAATTTCCTGTCCCATAGCTGTAGTGAGACATGTATCGCCTTATATCCTGTCACCCTGTCTGTCCTGTGGCATGTTTTCTTAGTGATCGTATTGGTCTCCTATCATGTGGAGGCTGTTCATTTGAGTCACAACAGTTATTTTTGAAATTTTCTGTGATGATTGCATTCCGCCAACTATCTATATCTCTTTGCAACGAACTGTTGTCACTGATATTTGATGCATGTGCATGTTATATGTCCATGGAATTGCAAACTTCAAGTGAATTAATTTCCAATATGTCATATTTTAATTTTAATTATTTTACTTCTGTTTTCAGTTATTTTATAAATAAATGACCATGCACATAGAAGTAAGAGTTACCAAGATTACTCATATTATTAACTCCCAGAATGCCAATTAACTTAGGTAAGGCAAACATGCACAATGATAATTTTCTTAAATACACTGAGTAAGTTTGTCATAAGACTACATTCATTAAGAGGACGTGGGACATAAATTTTTCTCCTCCCACGAGGCCGTCTGAGTTTGGAGATAGTTCTCTTGTCGGCCGGTAGAGTCGTCTCAGACAAACCATCCTTGCGTCGGTGTTTTTGACTAGGGTTTATAATCTTCAGTGTGTTCCTCTTTGAAGGAATGAGGCGGGCGAGGCTTCTGCAAGCTCTCGCTCCTCCTCTCTCGCTTCTCCCGTGGCCGTTGCCAACGGGAATTCACTCGCACTCTTGGGTGTGTGTGCACCCTGACAGTAGCGATACTCGAGGATCACTTACCCTTTCTCATTAGAGCTCTTTTACTTTCAGCATGGGTGTCACTTTGAGTTTTTTTATCCGTATTCATGGAAAGCTGAGAGCGTATGGACGCAGAATTTTGCAATGCGCTTCCTCGGAAGTCACTGAGGAAATAAATCCACATTCGCTGGAAGATGTCCCCGCCTTATCGTAACCGGGGGTCCTCATCCCCACCCACACATTTTTTGGTCCCTCGGGCCAGATCGCACACATGCTGTGCATCTGACATACTAGATACCAAAATAAAACCGCGGAAAAGAGACTTGGGAACGAAAAATATCATTTTTGTAGCATAAAAATAATATTCTATTTTCCTGTTGAATTTGTATTTTAATAGTACTTAATTATTCAGACGTTATGAATCCGAAAAGCTTTCGTAGTGGAGTTGCATCAGCTGTAGTGATTGGAAAAACCTTGGCGACAAGGTAAATATTGCAGCAAAATCAATAATATACCAATGAGGATTACAAAATAATGTTGGCTTGAATATAAGATACACCCTCAATTTCTGTTTGTATCGGATGTGCCACACGAATGACAACGAAAATGCTGCCCTTACGGACTTTGAAAAGTCCTGATGAAATCCTGTTTCACTCGCAGGTCTTTTCGTTCGAGGTAATTTACAGTTTCTGGTTGCTTTTCCGAATGGAGTGCTATCCGATGGGGACAGGTTAGTAGTTTCCTGGTAATTGTTGGGATACTGCACCAGAGTTAAAGAAAAGAGTATGTAATATCTGTTTTTAAATTATTTATTTTTACCTTTTATTTAGGCAACTGTCCTTCCCCGTCTTTCTCCCCCTCTTTCGTTTCCCCGCTGAATTTCTCATTTCTTGAGCTGCCAAAATTCCAGGAGGATTCCGAATCGGCATTGGTCGGGAGAATCTCGGATCAAAAATTTCGGGAAGCATACACTCAATGTAGAATTTTTTCAATGTTTCCACCATAAATTTTCTCCAAAAATCGTCATCCCTTTCGATTCTCTCCACTTTTAAATCACATTTGGTCCATACGGCAAAGATTCTAAAATCTCGCTGGGTTATGTGAAGCTGGCCCTGAATTTGGAAGAAGTAATTATGCTTCTGGTTAATCTTCATTTTGTCATTCTTCATCCAGAAGTTTACTTTTCCTTTGTTGACTGCCTCTTCTACAGTCATCTCTGCTGCCGATGACGGACACTTTATTTCGACTATCCCACGATCACCAACAATTCCATCGGGAGTAGCTCCAAGGAAAGGAAATTCTTTGTAAACGTACAGCCCGCATGGTTGAATGCAAATACCTTCCTTTAACTCCAATGCTGTGTGAGCTTTTTCCTCATTTATCCTTCCATATTCCAAGTGAGGAGAGTCAAAATTGCTGTACATAACTGATTTTATAAAGTTTTCACAGCCAGTGTGCGGAAGCATTTTACACACACGCGGCCAAAATTGGAAGCACTGAGCATCTTCCGCCGCATTGTGACCCACTGATTATTTTTTCCTTGCCCCACTGTTTGCCTTTCGATTTCCTCTATTTCTTTTTCACTCCTTTGGAGGGATTTGAGGAAAAGCCGACACTCATCTTCAAATGGTGGTTTAGCATGTCCGGTCTTTCAGAAAAGGGCCCGCAATCAGGGTCACGATTTTTTCCCAGACGACTGAATGTACTTCTCTTCGATCTTGGCACACCTTTCCTTCTGATTGAAGTTGAAAGCGCCTTTTCACTTTTCCTCTGAAGTGACTTTTTGCAGTGGTACCCTGGACTTAAGTCGCATACATTTTTATAAAGTGTGCGCAATGGGTTGCCAGAGTTAAAACTCACAACTGCTCCGACACATCTTCCCTTGTATGAACGGGAGAGGGCATAATTGACTCTTTTTCCACCAATGAATTTTGCTATAACAGCGTTGTAGTGTTCTACTGGATTATTATCCACGTCATAAATAAGGCTTCGACTATGACGACTTATGTTTTTTACAATACACATCAATTTTTCATACACCCCACTTCTTTTCAATTCTGGAATGTAGTTTTTTTGATCACTGTTGTTTTTACCATCGCAAAAATACCCGATTTCTTTGCATTTCTCATGCTCTCCAAAAATGTGGCTCGCACTATTCAGGATATCCCTCTCGAGTAGTTGAGCTTTTTTAGGCAAGGGTATATCCTGAGATTTTCGGAACTAGACAGCTTTTCTCAATGCAGTTCTAAAGCGCAAAACATTTTCTGCTATAAATTTCCTCTCAACTCTGTCGCAGATCACAATTTTTTATCACTTCGCCCCTTTTTTGGCGTTGTTTGGCATTCCGCATCTGAATGATTTCAAGCACTGTTGCACGAATGCGGTGGCAGACACTGAAGACCAAATCGTTCCTTATGTTCCCCATGCACACCGGCCACGGAGGGGAAAATTTCCCCTCCCATCCCTCTAGGACATCTTTCAAGGTCTTTGCAAGTCTAGACTCAGGGAATAGCGTATGATAGCAACCCGTTCTATTTCTGACAGAGCGCTCGGGGCGAGAGAAGTGAGAACTAAGATGACTGCGGCCGCTGTCGTTGATGCCCGTTTTGGGACTGAAATCCCTAAAAACTCTCGTTTTTCATTTCTTAATTACGCACTTATCTGAAAAGCATTGACCACGAGAGTTGGTGTGTTAGCCATAAACATCTGACTAAAAGGTGATGCGTAAGCATAAACGTCATTAATGGATTCAATATTCCACAGAGATTCCCGAAAATTCCCATTATTTCCAATACCGCCTTGCATAGTTGTATAATTTAGAAAAAAATAAAAATAAGATATCGACTTAGCTACATACTTTTCCTTGAATATATCGAAAACCGCATGCCTGTACAAGCAAAATCAACGGTATAAGAACGGAACGTGTAGAAGCATGTAATATAGGGGTGTACTGCGTCCTCTTAACATAGTTTCTTATGTTGGAGTAGCATTAGTGAGGCTAAAATACACAATGCAAAAGATCAATACTACTGGTACGTTTATTTTAACTTCACATCAGCACTATACCCTAAAGGTGTCAGATGTGTCAAAAATTATATGTACCATCCTTATGGATAAGTCACCCAGCTGGTAAAAATAGTGAAGCACCTGGAGCCTGAATCTGTAGGATAAAGGTTTCATACCTGTGTGTGCAAGCCAGTGTATGACTCCTTGTAGAGAAGGATCTGAGCAAATTAATCATGAATAAAATTTCTCTCCATTGTGTGTAAGCAAATGCGAGACAAAGCTGCATGCAAAAGACTTTGCACAATCATATCAGGAATAGGCTTGCTATCCCAATTGTATACCATGTGATTGCTGAGGGAGAGAACTTTGAATGAAATATTTACATAATATCTTGCATGAGAGTGGTTTCTCCTACGTCTTTGTATGCAAGTGCATCAGTAGGTTGATCGTCCTAGAGAAAGACTTTGCACAATCATTTCACGAAAAAGGTTTTACTTCTGCATGTGTGTATTTAGTGTTCGGATCAAATTTTGCAGTGATAACGTCTTTGTGTTCGCATGATTACAGTGAGGTTTCTCTCGAGAGAGAACGACTTTGCACAATAATTAATGAAAAAGATTTCTCTTCTGCATGTGTACGCAAGTAAAACATTAGTTTGTATTTTCTACTAGTGAAAGATTTTTGGCAATTATTACACATAAAAGTAGAGATGGGTCGAATATCAGATTTCTCAATCTCGAATATCGAATTCAAATAGTATATCATTGCTCGAATATTCGAATATCTCAAATACTAGAATTGCATAAGGCATATTGAACGTACTTCTTATTCTATTTCCCTTGATGAATGTATAAATATAAAGGTATATAAGGGAACCTCGATCAATTGTTTTTCAAGGGGATGGGTGAGAAAACGATGAATGCGTGAATGTTTGACTAGGTGGCCTATGCAGCAGGAAACCCAAGATTTTGGCAAGTAATTGTAATTTCCATTAGAGGATTCAAACAGGAATTTAGCTGATTAATGGAATATTTTAATTTTATGGAAACAATTTGGGCATATAGTTGATTCGACTAACATCTCTTTCAAATATCCAAAGGGGACACAACCTCGCAAAAAATGATTGCATGCCATCTCGGCATTTAAAATACTACCATGGATTTCTGTCTAATGTATACATTCTTATCCACCAAACGCCATTTCAGTGGCTCGCCCATCTGATACTCGGCTTCATCCAACTTCTTATTTTCAACAGGTAGATCACTTTGCCCTGACTCCTACTGTCAATTGCTAGCAGACAAGCCGAGGCATTTTGAAAAACAAACTTGCTTCTCCACCAGGCTTTCTTCATCAATTATTTTCAGTCCATCTTTGGAAGTTCTCACAAGATAAGCAGATGAATTCGAATTGCTAGCAGAGAGAAACCAAATATACTGAGAAAAATATCCCTTCATCTGTAACTGTGACAATGGATTTATAGCATAAATCATAAATTGTAACTTGATATATATTTGCAAAAAAAATACCTCATCAACTTCCCAGTAGCTCAGCTGCAAGGATATCGAGTTTCGCTAGAATGCAAAGTCTTCGTCGTATTTTGACATTTATTTCCTTACGTAAAATTCTTAAATAAAGTCAGAAATATGTCGTGTTTGGTCTTATTCTTTTTTTACATTATGCACACATTACTATTATTTCAATCCAATAAAGGTGTAATATCAATTACCGAAAGTCATTGTTTGACACTTTTTGGGCTAGCAGATAACTCACGCAGCAGTTGACCTCCAGAAATAGGGAACTTTGAATCAGGTAAGCAGAAAAAGGTCAGTGGGGGAAAAGAGGGAAAGGGTTAGGCGTGATTCTATTATTCTCCTGTAACTTCATATATTCTTTTAAAGCTTTTGATTTATGGTCTTCGTAATATGAACCCTGCGCGAGCTGGGGCCTTTTGTTTGATTTTGGAGAGGAGGAAAGCATCGGAGAAGGGGCCGATGGCTGATGGATGGAGGGGGTAGCGGATTTTGGGAATTGTGCTATGTAGTTACTATCTCACTATCGCATTGAGGTTCTCCTGGTAGGGGACACCGGGGATTTTCCGATTTTTTCACTCGATCATTTTCAGTTCCCACGTCAAACTCTTTTCACCGCTCTAATCCCCGAATTTGATGTATTTCGTCAACTTGCCTGTAAACGGCACTGCATGCACTAAACGACTAGATTTCTCTACAATTTTCCGAGTAAACTACCAAAGACGTGCGTGCGACAGTGTATGTCGCAAAATTCAAAGCATTCGAGATTTTATCTTTAGCATAATTATTCTAGATCTCGAATATCGAATACTTTCCAGCATTTGAGCATTCGCGGATACTATTTGCACATCTCTACAAAAAAAGGCTTCCCTCGTGAGTGTTTTTGCATGTGATTGGTGAGGGAAGAACTCGAAGTGCTGCAAATCTCGAACTTGCTGCAAATCTTGCGTGTAAACGATCTCTTGCCAGTGCATGTACGCAAGTCGCTACCTTGGTTCGACAAGGTTCTAACTGACCATCTGGTTGGCGAGCTGGTTTTGAGAAAAACCTTGTCAAAGTTTTAAACTGCTCTATTTCTATTATTAATAGGAATTTATTTTTGATTTTTGGCAATACACTAGTGATCTGCTAGACATACTAGTAATTATTACTTTCAGAAAATATGTTATTTATTCTATATTTTTATGTTTATATGAGTAATAAAATAAGTAAAATGCAGTTAGAACCTTGTCACACCAAATATTAGTTTTTTCTCCTTGCAGTTGGAACTTTGTAACTGTTCTAAATCTGTTATTATTTTACGTAGAGGAATAAAACCAGTGCAACACACAGAGAAACATAAACTTAGTTATCTTGAGTGAAAACACCAAATTTTGCAAAAATGAACTTTGTCAAACCAAGGTAGCGAAGTGTCCGATGAGACTTTATTTTCCATTGAAAGATTTGGTGCAGTGATAACATGAAAAAGATTTCTATCCTGTGTGCGTATGCGTGTGTTGGACGAGTTTGTCCTTTCTGGGGAAAGTCTTTGCGCAATAATTGCACGAAAAATGCTTCTCTCCTGTGTGTACACGCGAGTGTTGGACGAGTTTGTCCTTTCTAGTGAAAGTCTTTGCACAATAATTGCACGAAAAGGGCTTCTCTCCTGTGTGTACACGTGAGTGTAGGATGAGTTTCTCCTTTCTAGTGTAAGTCTTTGCGCAATAATTGCATGAAAAGGGCTTCTGCCCTGTGTGGGTGCGCAAATGTTTCATGAGGTTGCCTTTAAGAGAGAAAGACTTCATGCAATCACCACATGAAAAAGGCTTCTCTTTCGTGTGCGTGCGCATGTGTTGAGTAATGAGAGACTTAGAGTCAAAAGACTTGCTGCAAATCTCGCATGTAAACGGTCTCTTGCCTGTGTGTACAAGCGAGTGTTGGTTGAGTTTGTCCTTTCCAGTGAAAGTCTTTGAGCAATAATTACATGAAAAAGGCTTCTCTCTTGTGTGTACACGCGAGTGTCGCATGAGTTTGTCCTTTCTAGTGAAAGTCTTAGCACAAAAATTACATGACAAAGGCTTCTCTGTGTGTACACGCAAGTGTTGGATGAGTTTGTCCTTTCTAGTGAAAGTCTTTGCGCAATAATTGCACGAAAAGGGCTTCTCTCCTGTGTGTACACGTGAGTGTAGGATGAGTTTCTCCTTTCTAGTGTAAGTCTTTGCGCAATAATTGCATGAAAAGGGCTTCTGCCCTGTGTGGGTGCGCAAATGTTTCTTGAGGTTGCCTTTAAGAGAGAAAGACTTCATGCAATCACCACATGAAAAAGGCTTCTCTTCCGTATGTGTGCGCAAGTGTTTAGTTATGCGAGACTTCGAAGCGAAAGACTTGCTGCAGATCGTACACGGATAACGTTTTCTTTCTTTGTGCGAACGCATGTGATTGCCAAGACCGCTCCTCAACGGGAACGACTTGTTGCAGATGCTGCAATTGAAAGGCCCTCCTTTTGCGCCTCCTAGCGTGTCATTTCTGAGGTTTCTCGCGCAAGAGTTGGTGGACTTTGAGGATATATTCTTCGTGTATGGTTTCCCATCCCCATCAGAACTTCCCACTCGGTCCGCAGTTTTCCTCTCTCCAATTCCACCACAGATTTCTAACACAGGCGCATTTACTTTTTGCATCGCCCCTCATCTTATCCTTTTGATTCCCGTCAATGTCTCAGAGGTGGACGACTCACAAGAATTATTACTTTCTTCTCTTGATGCGGGGACTGTGAAAGACTCATCTTTTCCCATAGATGATTCATCATTAGGAACCAAATTGCTGGTACCAGAATGAATTTCCATGTGTTTTATCAGATCATCATTGGTGTTGAACCCATATCTGCAGTGGGAGCAATAATATAACTTTTCGTTTGAATTTTTACCATTTCTAGGATTTTTGATGAAGCAATAACTCATCTCTTTTTTGTTTTCCATTTCTGCCTCAATGCCACTTCTTCTGTTTTCACTGACTCTGATCAACCTAAGGCTGCCTGTGATATTTGGTGCATCCCTTCTATCCCCTACAACAGTCATTGTGGCTCCATTTCCACTGTTTCTAGATGCTGGAATGTGTTCCATATAACTGTGTCCATCATCAGGAATTGAGTTAGGCAGTACCTTGTCAGCATGATGAGCACTGTCTTCTTTCAAATCTTTATCCATCACATTCGTTCCATCCCCACATGGGGATGCCTCAGTCTTGGATTGAATGTGTGTCACTGAGGCTGATGAACCAATACAATCATCGTTAAGGTCAATCCATACATTTCTTTCAGCCAGCAGGTGTGAAGTTGGTGTTGTTTCTATCAGCACTTGGTCAGGAGTTGACAGCCCTAGAAAAGAAAATCATATTACAATCTAGGACCCACAGATCTAATTTTTAAAAACCATTTGATAGATTGAAACCTATTCCCTTAAATTTATATTTTTGATGGTTGCTAAACACAAATAAGGTGTCATTCTCTTTTGGAAATTTCAATATTGGTTCAATTATGTCTGAAAAGGGAAGGCAGGCATCCATAATAATCACTATATTGAAATTGTTGATGAAAAAATGAAATCATCCCCTATAAACATTTGTTCATTCAAAAGACAAATGTGTGCTCAGTAATTTTGTATTATGTAAATTGTAATGTTCTTGATGCTGATATTTTAAATGAAAAATAATTTTTCATTTAGGAATACTTAAGGAGAGAATAATGTTTTCCTTTCATTCCTTTGCAAGTAGATCAGAAGTCAGTCTTTTTTGGTAGTTTCAATAAACTACAATTTTGTCCAAAAAGAAAAGTCAGGCATCAAGAATTATCTCATATCAAGCTTGAAATTGCTGAAGAAAAATGAAATCACGCCCTTTTAAAAAATATCCATTTAAAAGACAAAAACATGTGTTCAGTGGTTATGGATTATACACATCGTAATGTTCCTTAAGTTAATATTTAAAATGGCATAGATTTTTCTTTTGAGAATACTTGAGGAGAAAATAATGCTGTCCTAATCCTTCTACGTGAGAGAACAACACTTATCAAAATATTTAAGGAATATAATTCCTCTAATGTTAAATTGCTCCAGATTTTCAATATGTTTACTTTTAGCAGCTACATATTACTTTTCACACCAATAAGTAAACATTTTTCATAAAGTACTTAGCAATGGAAATCACGTGTGCCATGGAAGAGGCCACAATTCATGCATTTTTATTTAAAAATTCACACCACATTTTTGTTGAAAAAGGAATGCATCAACCATGAATCAAGCGTAGTTAACAATCAGAGGTAAATTTGATAAAAAAATAAAATTTCTTAAAAATTAAATAATTTCCTCCTTTTGTCCGCTTGAGGATAACAGTTAAAAAGTCATAAAGGGAGCAATTACATTTTTCCAGGTTGAATATGATATCCATCTAAATCATTTCCTGATCAACTTCCTGATGAGATCCACATAATTATATTGAAATATTAGGGATTATCATTTTTTTAATAAATAGCAGCAAACTGTAACACACAAGTTATTAAAATTGAGTTGTGCTGCAACTTAGCAGTATTGATTTGTCTTCTGGTATTTATTTCTGAAATCCATAATATATCTACTTACTTTCTGTTACAAAGTATTTTCTGACATGATTCACTGTTACACCTAACCAAGCAGTTGCCATGCCTACAAAAATAATTGAATAAGACTGTGCATTACAAACTTCAAGCTAATTTTATAAATTCAACATGATAATACCACTTATGGACTTACACTCTCAGTACATTGTGTTCACTAATTTGGCTGTAATTAATGCTAGACATCCATTTAAAATTCAAAAATACCTATATAATGCTAGTATTTCTTTTGGAAGAATAATTTTTTTTTATCAATTGCAATATTTTGTATAAAATTGCACTAGCAATGCAATGAGTTGAATGTGGATTCGTGCTAAGAAAGGGTTCTACGGTCCACTCCAGTGGTTGGAGTAAGGGACCGGCTGGGTCCCAAATAACAAGAAAAAGGATACCAGGGTAACTCAACCCCAAAAAAAAAGAACTCCATGCGGAGAGATGTAAAATATTATCATGCTACCCATAGCACAGAAAACGTTTTCCTTCCATAGACACAGGCCAGAAAGAATTCAGAATGACATTTGAGTGTCAAAACTAGGCAAAAAGTAGGCGGTGGAGTAGTGCATAAATGGGTGGAAAGTACTACCGGTGTTATGTATTTCAACATGGATGTATCGCATTTCTGCCAAAAGAAGTCGGAAACAATTTCATTCAGTCATTTCACTGAATTCCACCCACATGTTTTATGCAAATACCACCCTTAGTTGTACAGGCACTGGTTTCTCATGCTAAGCACTCATAATGGATCATTAATAATTAGAAATTTTTGTCTATAACACCAGTCATAAAGAACTCATTTGTTGAAGTTCATTGACTGGACTAGAGTGCAGATCTTATACGAATCTTTCACTGCCATAAATGCAATATGTCACTAAAATATGAAATTTTACTAGCCAATGGTCGCGCAAGTTAAATATCAATAGACTTCAGCCGAACAAAATATTTTACATTAAAAGGACTTCTACTGTACATAAATGTTAAAGGAAATTGTGATAATTCATTATATTAAATACATTACATTTACAAATATAATACATTACATTTCATATTATTAGAAATCCAGACCACACAAATGTAAAGATAAACATTCTCTCATATTTAAGTGACATGTAAACTAAATAAAACAAAAGTTACACATGGATGACTAACTTAGGTTCTTCATGCTTCAAAAAAGTTACAACACCCTCTCCACGCACATATATTTGCAAGACCTAGAGTTTACTCACCTATAGCCTCAGTCATAGAGTCATTGGTCATTTCAGAATTACCAATCACTTTTTCATCCTCTGTAAACATATGCTGAAAGTAGGAATCAACTCATTAATCAATGCACATAAGAATCAATATTCTTTTAATACACCATTCTTTTACAATATAGAACTATCATCCACACATATACAGCAATGAACACTTTGTAATTTCTTTGAACAATGAGACAGTCTTTGAATAATGTTCATTCTAAATTGAATAACTGTGCCTTAAATACTGTGCCATTCCTGTAATCATTTATACAATTTTTATCGTTGACTTCATTTTCTGATGATACATACCGAATGTAGAGCTACTTTTATAGCAGATAGTAATTCCATAACCCAATGGAAAACTAGCCACTGTCCATGGAAGCGATATACATTAATAACATTACCAACCCTACAAAGGTTATAATTCCTGATTCTTTATTACTTCTGTGGGTACACGTCACCCTTGAGAAAGCGACCAGAATCGGTCGGTTATGTTAGGCCATCCCAGTAATTGACACGGTGACATAGCCCAAAAGTTTTTATTCAACAGTAATAATTCCTGTGCTGCAAAGAATAAAGGCTATATTTTGGCACAGTGCAATCCTTTTGCAAAGTAAATATCTGTGTAAACGAAGCAACAATTCTTCTGTTTTGGTCCATTATATAACTAGAAGATTCCGTATTTATTTAAGAAAATCATTCACTTAATTGTTCACCCAGCTGCGGTCTTAACCATGGTCAGTAACACCTTAGGCCTACACCATCATCTGAACAGGTATTGGGTGGTTTCCTATTACAGTAAAACCTCTATGTAGTGAACCTCTTTACATCGTAAACCTCCATACTTCGTACCAACCCTCTGGTCCCATCAGATTTACATGTATATTTATAGGCAAACCTCTATATAGTGACCATCTTTATCTCGTAAAACCTCCATACATCATACCAAAGACACCCCTGAGATGGCCTAACTACCTCCGCAAATCGTACCGAGACCACTAGAGACCATTAATGCAGCCGCGATTACCTACATGGAATGACATTTTCAGCAATAAATTTTTCAGGCTTATTTTTTTTATAAACCTTAAATAATTACAATAACCATTAGTTAGGGCAATTTTGTTCCATATGAGAGCATACCTGACAGTAAATAAGAAAAAGGCATCCAACTATCGTAATCACATTAAGTGACAGTAAATGAAGATGGAACACGTCCTTTTCTCTCGAATCATGGACAAAATCGCGCGATAGCACTTGCTTTCTTTTACTTATGGCTTTATTTTCTTGCAAGTGCCTACATACTATGTTCAGTTAATAAAAGAGGCAACCAGCGCACCCTGAATCACTTGCTGGCGGAAATATTTCAACCAACTTCACTCCCATCCATGGAGACTGCATTACTCAACCGCATTGCTACTTCCGCTTCCAAAATGAAAATATTTCATGAATACACCGCGACTTGAAATAAATCAAATACAGTTTTACAATTATTTTATTCCCATATTTCCCGGCGTAGCACTTTTTTACTACCGCCTTGGTAATTTTTTCGATGCTTTCGTGAACGATGGTAGTTTACAATTTATTGCACTTAGCAACAGTCATATGTCTTGCCTGCGTATTTATGCCGCGAAATCTTACTCTTCCATCGGGAGTCCGGGTATCGGAATTGGTTCTAGCAATACTGAATGAATCCTTGCACGACAACGGTAGGTGAAGGACAGCTAACTAGCTGATACGCGGTAGGGCATTGAAATTTTTTACCATCGCCGCCACATTCTGAAGTAGTTCGCCCAGCATTCTCACCAAGAAATCACTTCCTTATGCAGAACTAGCATTTCTGTGTGCCTTCGACTGAGTTTTTCTTTGGAACGCTACGTGCATTGTATTTTGGAGAGAGGGAATTCAACGAAATTTTGAAAATTACGCTCAATTTCTTGTCTATTTTTTTGCAGTAGTCACGTGTTTATTAATTTTTTTATAATCTTTAACAAGTCACATGTTATAAGAATAATAAATAAATTTTCTGAAAGATTTTATAAGGAGTATTTTCAATTATTTGCCATAACATATGAAAATTACTTAACTCATCATAGGCTGATGATGGATTCCAGAAATAAAAGGCAACTGCTTGACATTACCACATAATTAGCAATTTTCCTAGCCATCAAAGAGGGCAGTCAGAAGAAAGATATAGCAGTGACCTTTGGAATGCCATCATTCACCCTGAAATCTATTTCAAAAAACCGAGAAAAAACAGAAGAAACTGTATATCTAGGCTGCATAAATAAAAATAACTCAGGCTGTGAAATATGAGGATGAAGAAATTATGTTTAGAAATATAAAACTATTGTACTTTCCTCCGAACACTATTAGTTAATTACAACTCTAAGACCAGAGAATTATTTCTTAGGTCAAAAGGTATTAACGAAAACAGCTAGTGATTTATTTATAGTGAAAATGACCTTAAAAAGTGCTCATGGAATTGAAAACATTATTTCGAAAGAGTTTGAAAATTTTTTTAAGCAAACTCAATAACTAATTTATTTTCTAAGAAGGCCTCTTGAACAAGTTACTTTTATCTTTGTTTAATCATTAAATTGTAAATATCTGTTTACCTATGCATGCATACATGTTTAACTATATTAATATAATGGCTTAAAAGACTGTACACCTTTCATTTCCCAAGGATATGAAAAAATGTTGCCTACCACTGAAACCTCTCTATAGTGAACCTGCATACATCAAATTGCCCAAATTTTGGTCCCCTCCATTACGATGTAGAAAGGTTTTACTGAATTTTTTATTGCCTAAATCGAAAGATTATTACCTCTGGAGTACGCATTTAACACTTTTGGATTTTTAAATGACAATATCTATTTTTTGCGATTAAATGAAGTGAAAATTTTCAAGCGCACGAAAATGTGACAGCTAAGTATGAATGATGGGAAAAGCCCATGTGACTTCATTCTGGTTCCCGCTGCCATCGTGTGAGGTGACCTTGTGGCGATGATATGTGAGCCACTGTGATGCAGACTGCTAGCAGGTAGCAGAGTACCTCCTAGCAGGTAGCGCTTGGCTTAAACAAGGATTGTTATTCCCCTATCAAACAAAGGAAACTTTCCGAACTTAGGCAATTTTAATAGGTGATCATTAAGGGATGTTTCCCTGAGCTCTGTGCCACATGTATGCATTGCTAATCTCAGACGATGTAAAACTCCTATCGACTCATATAGAAACTAGGTCCCTGTGACATCATGTGGAGTGGCATCGCATGGGCGCCAATCTGGCCTTTTTTAAAGCAGGTTAAAATGGACCTTTGCCACATGTCTAAACTGGGATTTCTAAAACGAAAGAATTTGTATATTATGAACTCGCTGCGCTCCGCGCGCTCGTTAAGGGGCTCCGCCCCTTAAAAACCCCGTTTCCGGCTTCGCCGTCTACATTTGTGGTCGTTCGAAGACTTATGAAGTTCGAATAATCTCACCTCAGGTAGGGGCCGGCTTCGCCGACCAGGGGGTAGGGACGCGCCCCACTCGTTCCTCGGAACGGCTACGCCGTTCCTCGCTAAAGGGCGGCTTCGCCGCCCAGGAGTTGAGTGTGCCCCCCCCGGGGCTACCCCGCTTAATACTCGGAACGGCTTCGCCGTTCCTCGTCTGGGGTCGGCATAGCCACCCAGAGGGCGAGGGCACTTCGGAACTGCTTCACCGTTATTCGATTGAGGGGCGGCTTCGCCGCCTAGGGGTGGATGTAGCCCACAGCGGCTGCGCCGCTTGAACATCGGGGTGGCTTCGCTCCCCAGGGGTTACTGAAGCTCCCCCTCGCCTACGCCAGTTACTCCTCGGAACGTCTTATCCGCCTTGGGGATGAAGAGCCTCCCGCGGCTACTCCGCTTAGTCCTCATAAATGATCTTCCCCACCGAGAGGGGAGCCCAGGGGGATTCAGGGTTTCAATGTGTTATACATGCGGTCACTAATCTTCCACAGTGATTATGTAGCGATGATCGTAAAGGGTAGTGCAATGCGGCATAATAGTTGCGACAAGTACGCATAAAAGAAGACTTAATGGAAAGTATTTCATTTTTTGCAGGGGGTTCCAACGGAATACCGGGGTATTATACTTGTGTTAAACCAGTGGTCACAAAACTTTCTCATAAATTCCGTGCTGATAAGTCCTAGGGGTCCGAAATTGAGGCGGAATTCTGACGATTCTTTTACCCGGAGAGGCGATTTATTAGAAATTTTTTGGGAGGTTTCACAGGGTTATCGGGGGTTTTAATAAGTAGTAGTGGCACCGGCTAAATTGTGACGAAATTTACTCGGAAAGGCGAATTTAAATATTTTTTCGGCGAGGCTCTAGGAGGTGATCGGGGGTTTTCTGGTATTTTTTCCCGAATGGTTTACGGTGGCTCGCCTTCACCAAACATTCTGGATCAAGAGCTCAGAGGGGACGGGTAGTACGGCGTAATGTTTGCGAGAAGTTCATAAATAGGAGGCTTAATGGCATATTTTACGTTTGGGGGAGATTTCAGGGGGATTACGGGGGTTTATATGTGTGTACTCCCGCGGTCAACATCCTTTAACATAATTGCCGTAGGGATGAGACGTTGGGGTAAGAACCAGCGGTGGATTAGTCACGAAAAGTACCCAAAAAGTAGACTTAAATACAAAATTTTATTTTTTGGGGGAGGTATGTGGATATCCCGGGGGTTTACAGGTTTGTACTGCCAGGGGTCATCAATCGTCCACATCAAATCCGTAGCGGTGAGTGGTAAGGCTTGGAAAAGCAGCGGCATTGTGACGAAAAGTACCCGAAAAGGCTACTTATATGCAAATTTTAATTTGTAGGGGGTTTCAGGGGGTTTGAAGATGACGATGTTATATGGTCACATCCATTTCCTATCATATCTAAGAGAAGTTGCCTCTATGACATCCATATTTCGAGAGTAATACAATACAAAGTAAATGTCTCCCCGGAAAAATTGGTAGTGCCCGACATTTTTATTTTTTCGCGGTAATATCGATAAAATCATTTATTAAATATTTATTTTTTCTGAAAAATTATACATAGCTGTATGTAACTTCAAAGTTTGAATGAAATCGGTGAGGTTTTAAATTGAGAAATGCCTGTGTTAATCTTTTGGAAGTCGTAATTTTCGGTGATTTTCGGAATATTTTAATATTTTTCAGAGTAACCAAGGACGACGAAAGATAATTGTTGCCTTCATTTCGTAGACAATGTTATGAACATATATAATAATCATTTTCGATGTCCAACTCACAAATTTAGGCCGACGGCAGTGGAAAGTACGAAATATTTTCCGAGAAATCAATTTTTGGACGCCATTTTGAAAGCGTTGAACTTATAAACTAACTTAAAAAATTACATAACTAGATGGCAACATTTATTGGCTTTCATAATATTCAACAACGGTCCGTGTGATGGAAATGCATCGCCTGTATAACGACAAATAGTAAACGGACTCCCGGGAAAAAATGGGAAGTGTCCGCCATTTTTTCATTTTTTGCTGGTTGATGGATAGCAATATTGTTAAACTGTTTTAATATTCTAAAACAAAATGCATAGCTTTATGTGTATACTAAGTCTAAACGAAATCGGTCGTGTAAAACTGGACGAAATCTCGTGTTAATCATTTGGATATTGTACTTTTTGGTGATTTTTGGCATATTTTAATTTTTTTCTCGGCAACCAATGGTGACAAAACAAATTGTTGCCAAAGTTAAATGGAAAATTATGTAAGCAGATATAGTAATCATTTTGGTTGTGCAACACCCAAAATTAGGTCGATAACAGCGGAAAATATGAAAATGTTTCGGAAAAATCATTTTTTGGACGCCATTTTGGCGACGTTAAACTTAACGATTAACTTAAAACAATACATAAGTACGTGGCAGCATTTATTGGCTTTCTAAATGTACATCAACAATTCGTGTAGCACGTACGGTTTGCGCGCAGTAAAATAAAAACGGAAACACGGTCCCTGGAAAAAGGGCGATTTCGGCCATTTTGTCGTCCTAGCGACGACACGTGGCGGAAACTTCCGGTTTTCGGATTTTTCCTCCGAATCATTTCGGGTTCCCCGCACGCCTGCCAAATTTCAGCTCTCCAACATGTCTAGAAGTGGTCTAGAGTTTGTATCCATGAGTGAGTGAGTGAGGCACACATCCGGCTGTATATAGGTAAGACTCGCCGCGCTGCGCGCGCTCGTTAGGGGGCTACGCCCCCTAAAACCCCCCCGCATCCGGCTTCGCCGGCTGCCCCCACCGGACGGCTTCGCCGTCCCACCCTCGACACCTCGGAACGGCTTCGCCGTTCCTCGTCAGGGGTCGGCTTCGCCGCCCAGATATCGAGGTAGCCCTGTGACGGAGACCCGCTAGTTCCTCGGAACGGCTTCGCAGTTCATCGTGGATGGGCGGCTTCGCCGCCCAAGGGTCACCCGAGTCACCCCGAGGCGTCGACTCCTGGGAACGGCATCGCCCCTCCTCGTGATGGGGCGGCTTCGCCGCCCGAGATTTACTGTGTCCCCCCGAGCCCTCGACTCCTCGGAACGGCTTCGCCGTTCCTCGTCTGTGGGCGGCTTCGCCGCCCAAGGGTCATCCGAGTCCCCCCGAGGCGTCGACTCCTGGGAACGGCATCGCCCTTCCTTGTGATGGGGCGGCTTCGCCGCCCGAGGTTTACCGTGTCCCCCCGAGCCGTCGACTCCTCGGAACGGCTTAGCCGTTCCTCGTCTATGGGCGGCTTCGCCGCCCAAGGGTTATCGGCGCCCTCCCCCCGTAAGCCTCCTCGTGATGGGGCGGCTTCGCCGCCCAAGGTTTACATGTGTCCCCCCGGGAAGTCGACTCCTCTTTACTTTACTGTGTTTCCCCCCGAGCCATCGACTCCTCGGAACGGCTTCGCCGTTCCTCGCCTGTGGGCGGCTTCGCCGCCCAAGAATTATCGGCGCCCTCCCCCCGTAAGCTTCCTCGTGATGGGGCGGCTTCGTCGCCCAAGGCTTACCAGTGTCCCCCCTAGACGTCGACGAAAAATTTCCCAAAGTGAGCCCATAAGAAAAGCATTGAAATTTTGAAAAAGTAAAAAAAAATTACTTTAAACCAAAATATTGCAAAGACGACCACACCAAAAAATCAACCAAAAAATACAGTATCTCATACGTTAAGGACTTATTCCTACAACGATTTAAAGTTGGTTTAAAAGAATCGAAAGATAGGCCCATAAGAAAAGCATTGGAAATTTAAAAAATTATAAAAAATACTTTTAATCAAAATATGGCAAAATGTTTCACACCAAAAAATCGGCCAAAAAATCTTGTTTCCGTCAGTGAAATTTAACGTTCCCGTGACATTTGCAAGTAAGCAAATAATGGAATATGTTTTAGTCCCTTAAGGCTCCAATGCCCTTCCACGTGATAGGGCGGCTTCGCCGCCCAAGGTTTACTGTGTCCTCCCGAGCCGTAGACTCCTCGGAACGGCTTCGCCGTTCCTCGTCTGTGGGCTGCTTCGCTGCCCAAGGGTTATCGGCGCCCTCCCCCGTAAGCTTCCTGGTGATGGGGCGCCTTCGCCGCCCAAGGTTTACCGTGTCCCCCCGAGGCGTCGACTCCTTGGAACGGCATCGCCCTTCCGCGTGATGGGGCGGCTTCGCCGCCCAAGGTTTACTGTGTCCCCCCGAACCGTCGACTTCTCGGAACGGCTTCGCCGTTCCTCGTATTTGGGCGGCTTCGCCGCCCGAGGGTTATCGGCGCCCTCCCCCCTCGTAAGACACCCATTCGGCTGCTCCACGTGTTGGAGCGGATTTGCCGCCCGAGGGTTCTCGGAGGATTTCCGCGCCTCTGACTCCTTGGAATGTCCCCGTCGTTCCTGGGGCGGGGGCAGCTTCGCCGCCAGGGTTTTCACTCCTCACAGAGCAATGCGTGCTACCAGCTTTCCCCGATCGTTTACAAAGGCTGCCGGGGGATAATGTGGCTGAATGTAGACGCATGCTAGCCGTGATTGTGGCATTTTAGCTTATGACGATGTTTTGAAGGGGGTCCGGGGGGTTTCCAGGGGTTTTTTATGAGTATACTGACAACGGTCGCAATCATCCAAATAAAGTCCTTAGCGATGAGTCATAGGAGAAGGGAATTACTGCTAAAATATGCGAAAACACCGAAGAACATGCTATTCACAGAAAAAAAATAATTTTTACCCTGGTCTTTTTGGAAGCCACGTGAAATATCGAGGGGTTTTCTTGCATAAAAGGTCTTTATCTACCTACAGTAAAAATTCCAGCGATCTAACTGTAGGGGAACAATGAATTTTCTCGTATTACTCACATTTAGATTACCAATTCTGTGTTCTCCACATAGCGGTGCATAGGCGCTGTAATAAGGCATAACTAATGTGAATTTCGTAGCCGTACCTTATGGGGAAGTGGTTAAAAAAATCGGATTTAGGTGTCCTTGTCCTGGAACCCCTTTTATTACTCTACTATTTTGTTAAGAAATGTACATTTAAAAATTTGAAGTTTTATTGCGGGTGTGTAATTGGGGCAGGATAATTGAACATGACGGGTAAATATAGCCGACACAATTCCCATTCGGAATCAATAAAAACGATACAACTGGGATGAATGGTAAACGAAATATATGACTTATTAAGTAATTTTTATTTTTTTGGAGGGGTAACAGGGGGTTTTCGGGGGACCTAAAGTGCTTGTTCTGTATACCGCGGCATCGTTTACCTTGGATAAAAATTTCGGCTCTGTAGCTGTAGTGTAAGCAAGCTTTTTCGACGGTGTCACCCCTTAAAATTAAATATTCTGCGTTCTCCTGGTAGCGGCGCGTAGGGGCACGAGAAAGACGTCAATCACCTGAATTTGGTGTCCGTTCCACGTCGGGAAGTGGTAAAAAAAAATTCGGAAAAATTTAAAATCGTGTGTTGAGGGAATGCAAACTTCACGGCGGATGTGTTGTAAGTTACCAAACGTTGTAGGAGTCGCAAATTCAATGAAAATACATAATCGTTAATTACTCGAAGTTCGATTAACATGTGGATATCAAAGGATAGCCAAAAAATTAAGAAAAAAATCTAGTGTCTTGCATTAAATGGAATTGGTCCTACGATTATTGCAAATTGGTCAAAAAAATTCCCAAAGTGAGCCCATAAGAAAAGGATTGGAAATTTTAAATTGTTAAAAAAAATACTTTTAAACAAAAAATTGCAAAGGCAACCACACCAAAAAATCAACCAAAAAATTTAGTATCTCATAAGTTAAGGACTTATTCCTACAACGATTATAAGTTGGTTTTAAAAAAATCCAAAGATAGGCCCATAAGAAAAGCATTGGAAATTTAAAAAAATTATAAAAAATACTTATAAACAAAATATGGCAAAATGTTTCACATAAAAAAATCGGCCAAAAAATCTAGTTTCCGTCAGTGACATTTCATGTTCCCGTGACATTTTTAAGTAGGCCAAAAATGGAATATGTTTTAGTCCCATAAGGCTCCAATGTTAATTCGGATCGATATATCTCGAAAACCGATCGAGTTTTTCGAGTTTTCGGACTTTTCCCCCCGATGAATATTTTTTCTCCACGACCCGTAAAAATTTCGTCTTCACAGCACGTCCGGAAGTGGTCGGGAATTTGTATACGTGAATCAGTGAGGCAGTGAGCTATCTGTCACACATCGGGTTGTATATAATATAGATTCACTAATGGTGGGTAATGAATCGCATCAATGCCTTTCGTTTTCTATGATGAAGGAAACTACCCGATTGGTTACCTATACATATAACTGTTAAGATTTATATGAAATGTATAATTTTGTATATTTGCGGACAATGCCATTTTTTTATTAACAGAAAAAGTATCTAAGTACTTTTTTGTAGTCAAGGGTTTGTTGTTTTATTTTGTTGTGAGTCTTTTTACAAATGGTTGAGAATAAAAACTCGAAGTAGATATTGGATCCTGATTTTTCCAGGCTAACTGCCGAAGCTTGTATAGTTGCACAAAGACTTTGTCCACGGGTTACCGAAATAATATTTTTGTATCAATAACAGTATCTTTTAATGCTACCACCAGGTTATGGTAAGTAATGTTGGTGTGGCCAATAATAGCTGGAGGTATTAAGAGAAGAATGAAATTATCATTTTGAAACAATAAGTTTGATAATGCACACCAACGAAGCTTCAGCAAAATGGAGGAGAAGGTAAGTTATTGCTAAAGTTATGCCATTTTCCCTTGGGATTGAATGGTCACTCGAGTGCGACCACTGCTTCAAAACTCTATATGCCGTTCACATCGGTCCTCGTCAGCTCTTGGTACTGTGAATGCAAAGGATGCATGTTCCTTCAGGTGCCAACCATGCAAAGTTTTCACAGACCCAGCCCCATGAGTTAAGTAGGATTTACTCAGATTAACTCCTATGCCCCACCCTTTTCTCCTCAGATAAACAGTATTCAAATCCAAACGCAGAATTTAAAAGTCAGAGCAAACACTAGCTTGATATATTTATGACATTATCATCGGCAAATAAATGGATTTCACTGCTTTTTCAGGAGCAAAATTCAAACATGTAGGTAATGAACGAAAGGGACAGTTTACATTACCATGTGAGACAAAAATTGAATGCTTCTACTGAATGACTTCAGGAAAGTTCCAGAGAGGAATGAATTTTTGAGACAGAAAAACTTAACATGGTAAAAGTGCACTTACCTCGTCATCAACTTCCAGGGGGTCTACAGAATCACTTGAAATGCCAACTGCATTCGGTGAGTTAAATGCATGATAATTCTCCTCATTGAGGAGCTCTTCATTCCCCTCTTTCTCATTAAACTAAAAGGGAATGTTGAGTGTCACTCAATAAAAGCCATATAATAATTACGACATCTCTAATCCATAATAATAGAACCATGTCCTATTCCAGAGGCCACTCTAGCTGGTCAAAACTGTGTATGCCTGAGATTCTAATGACCAACCTGAACCCTTTTACTGCCAGCCAATTTCAGGTGGGATTTACAAAGAGTGCCAAGGCTATTTTCTGAAATTAGCATCATTTCAGATTTAAAAATTTTCAGCAACTCAATTTTACTTAATGCGACTAGATATTTTTCCCAATTCTTAAGATATATTTTCCTCTTATAACCATAGATAGATTATGGGGGTTTACATAAATAACAGCCATTGAAAAGGTCACAATCAGGAAAAAAAGTGAAATAATGGGGAACATGCATGAAATTTGTTCATCATGATAGTTAGTCTCATTGAATAGAAAATTTTCTCACAAGTCCAAATACATGAGCCAAAACTCTCCTAGTACTCTGCTAACCTCAGTAATTGCTAATTAAAAATGCTCAAATATCGCTTGAAGTCATGTGGCCTGAAACGCCTCCTTACCTCATCGCACGGTACACCTTTCACTTCGCTAATAGAGTAGAGTGGTAGAGCCTTGAGTGCAAGATATCGAAGTAAAAATCTTCGTCGAGCTGTGTAGTAGTTCCTAAAAGGACAAATTGACTCAAGAGGGATTTAAGAAAGCAAAATACCTCAGTTTACTTTCGCTCGATTTCTTTATGGTGGCTAATTTTTTTTTCATTCCAAATCTCCCCAAACAATCCCCTTTATTTATTTCAACAACGCCTTGGCAACCCAAAATATTCACAGTCTGCATTTTGTCGTTACAACAGCAATTATTTTCGCCAAATTTGCATTTGAGCCCAAATAGATCGAATTTCTATACACTTCCACAGTGTGTCATCAGTGGATACCGTGCCGTGACGCTCCGATGACGTCGCGTTTTCAAGCAGCCGATGCAGATCAATTTTTAAAGACTCATAACTCAGCTGAGAACCATTATTCATAGGCGAAATTTTCGGCAAGTAAATTTGAGGTAGAGGCCTTTTTATTCCAGTTTTTTTTTTTTAATTGTGCATGCTCCCCATTAGGGCCGATAAATTGGCCCCTGGCATTTTTCGCTCAACCAGCGAGGGCAGATTTATCGGCCCGATGGCAGTGAAAGGGTTGATACACTTGCTGACTCAGCCACAGCAAGCAAACATCGTTGCCTGTCAACCCAGGGGTTGTATATTTTGTTCTTCCCGCTTCACCAACCTAGATGTTTCAACATTCTCAATGTTGGCGAAAGATGCTGGTGGTCTTGACACCAATTCTCTTTTCGCTGTTTCATTTCTTTCCACTATTTCTGGTAAATTGTCATGCATTTCGTAAAAATGGAAACATTGAGACAATCCACATGCATCCTGAAAATCTACAGAGCTAAAGTGCAGAGTTTAACCCTCATATGGATTTACGAATTTAGTTACGTCACAGGATTAAAGGTGCCGCAGAGATGATGTTTCATTTTTAGTTAATTTCTTTCAAAGTTACCGTTTATTTGCAAGTTTTCTACTGATAATGGTAAAAACAGTACTCTCGTTATTACGAAGTCACGGGACCGAAAATATGGAGATTCGTAATAACGAAGTTCGTTTGAACGAGTCTTTCAGAAATCGTCGAAAACTCCGTGGATGATAAATGCGATTGATTTACGCGGAAATATATATAAACAGGAAAATTCGTTTCAGTTTCGGCATGCGGCATGACGTAATCGAGTGTTGATATCCTCCCGAATACGGTAAGTACCATTTACGAACTCGATGCGTTCCACGAACTTGGTCCTAAGTTGATAAACCCACGGTCCGGCCGCCGAGAGTTGTCTGATGACTGGCAGAATAGTCTAGGTCGGGGCAGCATTGCCAGGTGAGAAAGTGAAACGCCTATAATGGCTTCCGTGAAGAAAGGAGACGAAAAGGACGACGAGCGTTAAGGACCCAGCGGAAGAATCACTTGTTTTGGGGATTCAAAGAAAAGGCATGTTTTAGTGAATCAGGCTTATTTCGCTGCTCTGTTTTCATTTGACAACGTTATAAGACTAGGCGATAATGTGAGGTGCGTTTGGGGGACAGCGATTGGCTGCAAACCGTGCTGGCGAAGGATTATCCGCACCCCTAATGTGCCGTCACCGGACCGGTCGTACTGTATGAAAGGCATTGAGGAGTACGGTTATCCTGCACAATGCAACGCTTCACAAAAATCATGCGCTAACTCACGATTGTGACGAAGTGAACTAAATGGGCGTGCAACGCAGCCGGAGCCGAAAAAATCATTCTCCGCGGCAAGGAACAACGGGCGAAATGCTAGTCAGTTCCTAACTTCACACCGGAATGAATGATACTTTGTTCAAATTATGCCAAGAGTGCGATTTCCTCTACGCCGCAGGAATGAAGCTTATGGTATATCGTTGCGCGAATGTTGAAGAAATACCATATATGACGCTCTCGGTCACAGTACACGAGGACAACTTAAACGTGGCGTGATTATTAAAACTTAGCGTAGTGAATATCGATCTAAATGCCATAGCTTATGCGTGGAACTTCATAATAAAGTTAATTTTGTAACCGCCAGGACCGGGACCGAGGCTCGTAATACCGTAAAAACGAAAATTTCCGAATAAAGTTTCTTTTCCTATAGCTTTTCTTTATTCAAAGTATGCCCAAAGTACGATTTCCTCTAAATAAAGTTCACCACTGGAGTACTCAATGGAATGAAACACTTTTCTGTCAGAAGAATAGTGATGTTGTACAAAAAAGATTGATTTACATGAAAATAGATAAAGATCTCAATGGTTTTGCAATATATTGTACAACTGGAAAAGTTGCACAACAGAAACTCGCACATTTGAGGGTGAGATCCCATACAAACGCATACATACACTCAACGCAATCCTAATTTTTTCATACAACTAAGAATTTTACTCAAATAAAGGCCATGCTGCTCCTAGATGAGAATAAAACTTACCACATTATTGGCTCTGGGTAATTGGCAGTCTTGCACGGGAATGTATATTTCAGTCATTTGAACGGAGCATGCAAACTGTGAAGTTTCTTCAATCGCATCTCGAATACATTCTTTTGTGCCAGCAGAAGATCCAGCATTATCATTAGCTGCCTCCTCCTCTTTGATGATCTGCGCAGAAATCAAAAGTGGTAAAAAAGTCACCTACATCAAAATTAACAAATGAGTCATTCTCATCAGGCAAGGCCATTGCAAGGGCGGGGATCAAGGGGGATTGATCCTCCCAAGAATGAAAAAAAATTAAATAGATACTTTATGCTCGCTTGGTGCTCACACGACGATATGATATAGCTGTGCAGGGACATCTAGTAGTTCAATGCGACTTAAGTCAATAATTATCTAAGCAAATTTGTAGGTGCAGTGTGCGTAGTTGTAGTGCAGTGTGTGAAATAATAGTGCTGTGAATTAGAAGAGAGGTAGGTGACTTAAGGGCCTCCTGAGGGACCGCAGAATTGACATCGACACCGAGGAATTGATTCATCGTTTTACATTCATTACACGTTTTTAACTGAAAAACATCTCTATTTCGCGTCATTTATCGCATGCATAGCGTGAAATGAGAGGGTTTGCAGCGGGTTGCCTACCTTGAAAACTACTTATGGGGCCACGAGAAAAGGTCATTTTCTCGATAATTAGAAGGAAAAGAGCTGTCGCGTTTGGTCTAAATATCAACGAAAGACCAATGTTATACACAATTGGAAAAAATGAGTGCTTGCCAAAACGAAATTTAAATTATTTACATTTTCAACGTTTTTTGTTAAAAATTTCGAAATTTCAAGACAAAATGGCGAAGAGAAGATAATAACCGATTTTGAAAAAAAATCATATCTGTAATACCCACCCGGGTACGCAACTTTTGCCGGGTATTACGATTCGCTCCCAAACAAAGGTGGCAAAACGAGGCACCCTAATGGTCAATCCATTTGAAGTGATCCAAGGTAGGTTGCTTAACCATTTTTCATATTTTTAATTTTTTAATATGTTTTTACTACACAAATGGGAAGTTCAAAACCGATTTAAAAAAATGTCATTCTACACCGTTTACATGGGGTGGACATTTTTGTTTTGAATCACGGAGCGTTTTTTTCCCTTTGAAGACGTTTGTGTTAAATTGATTATCCCTGGACTGCATCATGCTACAAGATTGAAACTGGCATCGTTTTTTTTCAGTACTTTCTTCCATACAATAGTGTTTCATAGCCATAATTCATCATGCAAATCTTACCTGTCTAAATGGTCTCCAAAGTAGGGGGTCGAAAATTGAAGAATTCCACTCTTTGGAAATTAAAAAAAAACCATGAAGGAGAAATTTATCAGAGTTAACTTTTTTTGTAGTAAGATATCATTGGGTACACACATTTTATAGAGTATCAGAATTGACAACCCACTCGTTAATTTTTTATGAATTTTTAAAATTTGTTTTTTTTTTAATTTTTGTTAAGTTTGAGGCTGCATATCTCAGATGGGACTGGATAAAAATACACGATTTTTACACATTATATAGTCCTTTGTGATAGCAAAGTGAAGTAAAAATTTCAGTTGTGAAGGGGACATTCATCCTGCCCCTAAGAAACCCTACGAGGAAAACATGTGAACCTTAATAGAACAAAAAAAAACAAAAAAAAGGAAACTAGTCGTGAGGGCTTGCCTCCCATTCATCTACACTACATCCAGTAAATTATCGAGAATTCTAGGAATAAATTGAATTGACACAATCAATAAGCCACCTTGGAGACTAATGATGTCTAAGAAAAAAGACAATGACAAGCTTGGAATAGGGAATACTTAAACAGGAACTTCAAGTACTGTACTTTAGCATAGAAGAAGGGCTCACCTTAGTTATGAAAACATGGAAATATTAGATAAGGTTGTTAATGGGTTGAGCAGTGCAGAGAAGAATCAAGATATCTGTGCTGTTTGTTGGAAGGAAAACAAACAAAGCTGCTACACAATACATCAAGGATACTGTATATCGTCCATTACAAAATATTTTACTTTTGCCATTTAAATTATGATAAGACATCGTATCTAATGGAGGAAAAAAAGTTTTAGAAAATCTCTAACATTTGCACAGTACTTAATCCTATGCATGTCTTAGCCTCCAGATATTAATAACCTCCTCGATCATATAGGATTTAAATGTTTCATTCATCTTTGAGCGTGTCATGAGGTGTGCCTACGTGTCTGGATTACCAGAAATTGTGCGATGTGATGTAACAAAGGGTAATGAGATAACGACGCAAAAGATGTGTCAAGGCGCAACCAAAAGTTGCACTAGGGGGCTCGGGCACATGCTATGCACCTTTCTGTCTGCTTTGGTTGCGATCCATGCAGCCATAAGGAAACGCAAAGGGGACATACAAATGATGAGAAGAGACGGGACGAATAATCGGAGAACACGGATAACCCAAAATTTCACTTGAAAGTATTGTTATTTTCATAATTTACATAAAACACAAAATATATTATTATTAATGACATAATTCCGCTATTTTAAAGTGCTCCCTTGACACAATTACAGCTTTCTTCGCCAGTTCGCGATCTTTTTAGCAGTGATAACATGGTTGTACTCGTGTTATTAATGCTCCATATAAGGCCTGGTTGTGAAAACCATACATCCGTGGCTGTGTGATCAAGGATACAGAAAAGTGGTTTGAAATAATGCTTCAAAACCACTGCTCGATGTTTGAAAATACACTGTCAGGCACCACGCCACGTAGTCGCCTATCACACAAATTTCCCTGCTTGCAATTGCAGCAGGACTTGTATCCATGATGATCACGGAGCACGGTGGTGAGCTGCAAGGCTTGGAAAACAGGAACACAGTACTCCCGTGAATGCAGCTAGCTCGCTATTGCTTCTATTTCGAAGGGGATTCTGACAGAAGTAATATGCTTGGTGTATCCTAGTATTAATGAAGTTATTCCGATGATTTTGCATCCAATTTTATTTTTTTACAAAGGTCGCTAAAAATATTGAGCCAGAGTAAAAATCATTCACGGATAATCCACAACACAGATACTGCAGCCGGATAATCGGGCGTCTGTTATATTTACAACCTCCTTGTACGCATTCCTTTTTCTGTCACTCAACATGCCCCTTTTCTGTCCCTGTAATCATCTACAGACCTGTCTTTCTGCCAAAGAAAAAGTATGGACGTTAATAGCAACTGTAACACCATGCTTTTAATCATGGATGGACGGATCAAGGATATTTTCTGATCCGGATTCGGATCAGATCCTTGATTCTCGGAGCCGGATCTTTCGGATCGGATATTTTCGGATCCAAGTATGCATTTCATTTCATTAAATACTGAGGGAGAGTGAAAATCATGCGTGGATAATCCGCAGCCGGACAATCGCTGCTCTGCTGTACTTTTTCTACTATAAAAACTGTGTCGATCAGCGAGAATCCCAAACTTCGCACCTTGGTTCCGGCATCACTATTTCTGGATTCATCCCCTTCATCCAAATCGCTCTCCAGCATTGGACAGAAGCTCTCCTCCTCATCGTCTTCCTGAGATTGCTGCTTCTCGGGAAGATCTGCCTCCGCACAACCTATGAGGGCCTGTCAATGCACAAGGTATTCAGTATCTATTAAAGTTCAACGAGTTCAAAAACCACACCAAAGGTTTTTGGGATTGCCTCACGGGTGAAACGGAGTTGGAACCCCTTATCTGACCATTGGTGGATTGGCGGCGGTTTCTACAACTATTTTCTGGATAGGTTTCTTCTCTGTGATTGACTAATTTTAAAGCTTCATATCCTCCACGTTATAGTTACCTAATTTTTTTCAACAAATCCTGAATTTATTATTCAAAAAAACATTTATAAAACGTTCGAGCATGATTTCGATAGAATCTGTGGATTATAAGAAGAATTTGGATTAATGTTTTTTAAAAGAGGTGAAATATTCTAGTGGATATTTTGCATTGTTGCTTGTTTACGGTTAAAAGTTTATGTTAGATTGGTGTTTGAAAGGTTTCATTGTCCAAAATGAAGACAAATTCATTGTTTTTTTCTGTAAAATTATAAATTTCTTATTATTTCTTTTTGGTGTAAGTAAAAATAAAATTTTGTATAAAATTGTATTTTTGCAGTAATTTTACACATTTTTCAAAAGGTATATCGTGCACCGACCAGGAGGTCCAACTACAGCCCTGCCTGCCTCACAAAGGAAGCTTTAAAGAAATAAAGCAGGAGGGATATAAGTCCTAATTATATTCTGAATACTCCATCAGCAACACCTCAAATTATCATCTCACCTGCCTGACATTAAAAATACTTTCTTCCACTAACCTTTCATATGGGTAAAGAAGATTTGTTTGGAAAATAAATATTCATTCAACCTTCAAGTTTTTCAAGATGGTGGAGTTTTTCCTTGGCATTACTGCTCCACTGAACCCAACGGGGCTCTTCAGTCCCCTTCCTATGGAGCATTTTTGCAGGACATTCGTTAAGAAGGGTTGTTTGAGTGGAGTTGCCGAGCAGTAAAACCGGATAAGTGGAACTTAAATCATTATTGGGTCATTCCATGTCAGCTCATCCAGGCATGACACCCGCCAACTCGGATTTTGACGAAACTCTGCAATTTTCATCCTTCCATGTAGGAATGAAACAGTGTAAAATATTTCTCGTCTATCTCTTATAGTTCCTTTGCAACATTTAAAGGTTTGGGAGAAACCACAGTTTTTCAATGAATGCATTCTCCAGAGGCACTTGAAACTCCAGAGGGAAATAATTTGTCTCAGCCATATTTTTCATCCGATTCTCTATGAAAATTTACAGGTTTAATATAGAAGTCATGAGGATTCCAAAACTAATTGAAGAATACCCTAAGGGATATAGGATATTCTCTAAACTCAAATGTTTTACAAGATTTTAGAAAATTTTGCCTCAAAAATATGGTTCAATAAAACATCAATGTTTGACCTGAGGCAATATTTGAATAAAGCTAAATAATTTTTTCAAATGCATATTCCTTAAGGTATGACCCACCACCTATAAAAGTAAATTTCATGGCTTTTTGCTTGTTTTGTTGTTAAAAAAATTATTTAATCCATTTTCACAACTCTGGCAGTCAGTGTTGGGTTCTACTTCAAGTGTGATGAAATGCTTGTGTTAACTGTTTTCTTTATCTAAGTAAATATTTATGACATGAATCTTGCACATAATAAGTTCCAACATTAAACCATTTTTTATGTGCAGGTTGTTTTTCACCCGATAAGAAAAATACACTTTTGAAACAGGATATTTTAAGGAATTCATAGCACTTAGCCATCATTGCTGGGAATACCTTGATTTTTGCTTTATAGAACACATCGAAATACTGGATGCATGTGAATACAAGTTAATTTTCTCCATTTTGTATAGAAAAAAACTTCACGAATATGTTTTACTTTATGAATGTAGTGTAACTTATAAGAATAATGTGATAAGATATATTGTCTAACCTTGACAAGCCTTTAATGAGGATTAGACATTAACTTGTTGCTGTATCTTCTTTGAAGAAATTATACTTTTTAACTTCATAGCGGAGCTGAGAAAAAGATCAGATTACATTGGAATATGGCAGCAATGTAACCACATATTTTAGACCTGAAGATCTGTTCATTGAACAGAAAGTGAAAATGAGCTGAGTAAGCCCTGCCACTTTCACCATTTGTACAATGTAGTTTTTCTCTTGGAAGGTAGCTATTGCATGCCCTTTGTCTTCCCCAGTTGCCCTCTAACTTTGGCAGTGTGAACATCAAGTTTTTTTTCCAACAAGTTCCATAGTTAATATTTGTGTCCATCTCTAGAAACCAGGTATGTAAACCTCAAGGAAAATATTTTGACAAAATTTGTTTTTTCTATCTCAGTTAACAATCATTTTTCACTTTCACACATTGATTTATCATTCAGGCTCATGTCTTCATAATGGACCAGTATCAAGAGCTTGGTAACTGTAGTCGAGGAGAACTTACAATTAGTGGTACAGAGTACCATAAACTAGCTACACTAAGTGAATCTCCTAAAATTTGCAGAATTAAATACATTGTAAAGACAAATGATTGAACTCAGGCATGGAATAAGTTCTGGACTTCTTTTGAGTAATTGTGAGAACCAAAAAACCTATTTTTTAGAAAAATATAAAACGTATCAAATAATTTTCTGTGATCCATTTGGATGTCATAGAAAAAAAGGAGTAAATCACTACAAACAGGAACACCAGCATTTTCATTCATGATAAGTAGCATACTAGAAACTGTTAAAAGAAATTCCGGGACAAAATATATGTGATTCATGAAGAGAAAAAGTGGATAAATACATACACCATGCATATTGAAGAAAACTGTGGCATTTAAGAGCTAATCCCAATTGCTGGCAGTGATGATAGCATTGTATATTTCGACAAAGATTCATCGAAAGAAAAGTATTGGAGGAAATGAATTCATTGTTCAAGGAAATGGATGTGTCTCCCTTGAAACTCCATGCAGTTGCATCTCACAGCAAATCAATGTCTCCTAAAGGTAACTGAGAGTTGCAACTTCTACTCTGAACAAAAAGGCTTGCAAACTGTTGGATAAAGATTTCCTTCCAGAGCATGATTCAAAAGTTGTTGATAAAGCAAGTGATGTGGATGTGCTAGTGGGGTTACTAAAAGAAAAACTGGTGACGGCAGGCAGTCGGGGAGAGAGAATTCAGATACTAACACTAGCTCCTACTTTAGCACGAAAAAAGTAGCCACCAGATTTAATGTTAGTGAATATGGAATGCTATACCAGATCCAAGGAGGGGCAAAAAGATAGAACAAACTACTGTGGACTCTGTTCAGTCATTTTACCAAAATGAAGGAAATTCCTGCCTTATGCCAGGAATGAAAGATGAGTGTGTCCAAAAATGTCTCATAAATATCTAACAATAAGCAAAATATTAAATTCATAGTGGAAGGGGCTCAAGACTATGAACAACAGCAGCAGAAAATTGATCAAAGTAAATAAAAATTAGTTCATGTCACTAACTTTTGATGTCTTTTGGTAATCCATTTGAATTGCAAAACGTACAACACCCCATACAAAAGTGGTAAAGAAGGACAAATCCCTAGTCCTTGTTTTTTGAACTCCTGTTCACTTTCATCAAAATATCCAAATCTGATCTGATTCCTGTGAATATCAATCTCTCATAAGGAACAAGCCATGTTGTTAGACCGTGCTAGCAGCTGCATCATGATGTCATGGTCATGCTATTTAACTGTTCCAAACTCAACAGTACTCCGCTTAACTCTCAATTCCTAATCACGCATCTACTCTGTTTTGAACAGAAGTAAAAACTGTGTTATATTATCATGAGAACAATAACTGCTCACCAATGTGAAGACAGTGAGCTCACTTGCTTAGTAAACAAATTTGATGTGTCACTTTAGCAAAAAAAACCATTCATTATTACGAATAATTAATATTAAATGACTCACTCGTGAAATTATTCTGCACTTGGTCATTATTGATCAGGTGACGGAGAATGGTTTCAATTTCTGCTGAGAGGTGTTGGGAATATTCCACAAAGGAATGATATTGTGCAGTAGAAAAATAGAACTGTACAAGGCACAAGTAAACTCACCAATTCATCAGTGGCTAATGGATCTGACACATCAGTTGAAATTCCTGTTGGATCTGACGTGTACAGCACAGGATAATTCCCTTTACTGAGGTTACCTTTGTCCTCGTCTTTCACATGAAACTAGGAGAGAATAATGGGCTACACTCAATAAAAGGAAAACAATAAGAACCTAATTTGATAATAAAAAATCCTCTTTTGCTTGAAACCACTTCAGCTGGCCAATGTAGTCATGAGATTCTTGCCACTCACAGATCAAACTCTAGAATATCAACGTTCATCTAAGGAGGGGGAGTTATATCACAAAGGGCATGCGGTTTGAATGAGAGTTTTGGTCACTTAGAGCAGAGGTAAAACAGCTGGAACGATAGATCGAGGTTCCACTGTACATTGAATTGT
Source organism: Ischnura elegans (assembly GCF_921293095.1). Classification (NCBI taxonomy): domain Eukaryota; kingdom Metazoa; phylum Arthropoda; class Insecta; order Odonata; family Coenagrionidae; genus Ischnura; species Ischnura elegans. The sequence continues at coordinate 14,570,283 of NW_025791657.1, forward strand.
CTTCATCTTTTGTTACTCAGTCTTATAAAGAGGAGCCACAAGAGTTAGAGCTGGATCCTTCATTAAAATGGAGGAGAAAGGTGGCTTAAAACAAAGAGAGGGCAATAATGAGACAAAGCCCAGTTATAGCTAAGACAAATGGCTTGAGTAGACATTTCACATAGTTATCAACAAGTCCACTCCATCAGATACTCTATCCGAGGATTTCCGGTGTTGTACAAGTGATATTGACAGAAAAATATTAGTGTGGTTCAGCTTTCTGCCTCATGCGTTACAACTGGAAAACACCTCAACTGACAATGGCATTACTGTAACTTCCCATAAATATACTCATTTTTATAACAGGCATACTCCCTTTCTTATTGCAACTGAGAAATCTGTATAACTGAAGGTGGTTCAAATCAGGTTTTACTGTGTACTAGAACATAACTTACCAACTCATTGTCCCTGGGCAGTACCAAGTCTGGCACAGGAAGGTATATTTCCGTGGTTTGGGATGAGCAAGTGAGCTGTGAATTGTTTTCAATCACATCTTGAGTGCAGCCCTTAGTCTCCACAGAAGGCCCCGAACTGTCATCACCTACCCCTTGCTCTTCAAAACTCTGCAGAAAAAGTAATAGAAAAATCAATTATCTCCTTAAAAATGCATATATGGGATCCTCAAAAGCAATATGAAGACGGATGTTCAACATACTGTCCATGCTTTCATATAAAAATAGAGTGGTGTCTGCATGCCTGTTAATCAATCACTGAAAATCTACCTTTCCGAATGAAACAAATTCTCGCAGGTAGATCCCTAATATTCTGAGTTACTTCAGTGCCTTTTTTAAATTTATTTGGGACCATAGTAGCTGGCACTTCACTGCAGATTATACGATAGAGAATAGGGATCATTCAGCGGTATCATTTTCAATTTATACGAAATCAAAGTAGAGAATGAGGATAAAAAATTTTTGCAGTTCAGAAAATGAAATGACCAAGTTTCTGATTCTTACACTTCTGATTCTTTCTTCTGAAATCATAATTGACGTATAAGTGGCTTTTTAAAGGCCAAAATCACTATTTATTTTTCCTCGAAAGAAAAGTAGAGGAAAAAACATGTTGAACATATTTTCAATGTATTTATTATTTTCTAGACCTTCTGCTAACATTAAAATACTAACTCTGGAAGAGAATACTCGTTGAAATACTAGGTTATGTAAAAGAAAAAAAACTCAAAATCACCTTCTCTTACAAAATTATTTAATGAAACTTTTTTTAAATAAACCCTGATATTATTATCCATAAACTTGCAAAAACAATCATGCAACAATTATGTATTACCCTCTAAACAAAGTTCCTGCTGTTAGTTAATAGATGGATATAGTACTGACAGATGGTCGATTTTGAAATATTAGTAGCATCATTACTCAAACCTAGACAATTGGAAAACAAGCAGCTCGACGACCATGATGAATTTCTCTTGGCAATGGATACTTAGTGTTGTGAGAAAATGTCTGCGTTTGAGGTAATTAACCACCATTAGCATGAGCAGTTGATTTCTTTCTGTCGTTACAATAAAACGGGATAAAGTGCATCAAGAGCCCTATAAATTTAACCATGATGTTGATCTAAGAGAGACAATGTGACATAATTGGTATCACTGCTTCAACGACGGTCGTTTCAATGATGACAACTGTCCATGTGAAGGAAGACCAAATACCTTCAAAGAAACATTAATGTAACATTAATAATTATAGGAGACATTTCTTGAGGAAGATCAATGCTAAACTCAAGAAGAGTTTGCTTTTTAGTTGGAGTTACCCACCAAGCCATTCCTAGTATTGGGAATTCAATATTAAGCAAGAAACTTGGGTTCCCAATCATTCTACAGTGATTCAACAGCATAAAATGCTTGAGCTAATGTTAGAAAACCTAAAACATTAAACATGAAAACCTATTTGGAAACACTGTAAAACAAAGGCTGAACGCACCAGCCACATTCCCCAGACATTGTACCATCTGATTATTATTTGTTCTGTTCCGTACACCTCATTCAAATTGGTAGCCCAAAAAAAATTAAGAATGCAATAAACCTGCCAGGCATGCAAAGCATATAAAGAATTATCACAGGTTTTCCCAGTGTATAGTACTGTGTAACGTTACTCAGGAATTCCACTGGGTCAGGTTATCAAACTCCATCTAACAATCAGCCAAAGTTTCGATGAACAAGTTGTCCATCGTCATCAGGGCACCTGGGCAACTGGTTCATAGAAAATTGAGTTGAAGAATCTGGCCCGGTGCAATTCCTGGGAAACCATCTGCACACCATATCCTTAGCCAAGATTTTTAAGGCTGTTACGTAGGATAAGCATCTCAGTACCAAAAAAAAGTATTTCCCAACAATGGTAACAACCAAGGTACAGGTGACTTATTAATACTAAGGTCATATTTAAACTTTAACCACAATATAATTTAACATAATATATAAAATAAACTTGTTAACAATAATATTAATAGAATACTTTAACAAATTATGATGCATTTTTAAAACAGGATAGTGTTCATCTATTAAATTATTTACAGAAACAAATAATTTCATAAAAGGCATGAACAGGAATGAATCTTATCTATGCATTTAGCAATATATTTTGGGATGTAATCAATCAAAATTGATGTGAATATTAAAATGATATTCAAATATTGGAAAATAGTATTTACAAATTAACTTAACAGCTACAGAAAAGATACATCACATCAAAATTCCTGATTTTTTTCTAATTTTAAATTTCTGATGAAAATATTTTCATGGATAATTTTTGCGTACTAAAATTAATTCCTAATGCTTTGTCAAATCTTGCCTTTGTGGCGCAATATCCGCCACAACACGCAGTAGAGAAAATCGGGAATATTCCAGGAACTCCCAAAGTGGCGTTCCCCATTCGCTGTAATATATAAACAAGAGATCTCGGCCAACAATGATTCAGTCAGTTGAGTCTGTACTACGAAGTGAGAATAATCGCTTCATAATAGAAACGACACAAGTTCGTCACTTAGTGTACGAAAGTATTACTCAGTGTAGTAAATTGCTACATTGCAATTGCGACATTTCCCTACATGCAGTAGGGAAAATCGGGAATATTCCAGGAACTCCCAAAGTGGCGTTCCCCATTCGCTGTAATATATAAACAAGCGATCTCGGCCAACAATGATTCAGTCAGTTGAGTCTGTACTACAAAGTAAGAATAATCGCTTCATAATAGAAATGACACAAGTTCGTCATTTAGCGTACGAAAGTATCACTCAGTGTAGTAAATTGCTACTACTTCATTGTACCCACCATCTATACATATAAGATGACTTGAAAATAAACAACCAATTTCTCAAATATTTCTAAGATGGTTTTAGTAGTACGTAACCTTAGCCTCATAAGATCATAGTTAAACCCAAAGGAGAGGTCACCAAAAAGAAATATAACATGTTTGCATGCACTCGGTACTATATTTAACAACCGATCCACAAACTATTTTCAAGTTCTTTCACCTATTATTATTTAGCAGCAAACGGTCAGAGAATTCTTCGTTCTTAAATAAAAGGACTATGGTAGAGGAGTCATTCCATATAAAATCAACCAATATTTTGACCAAATGACACCCAAAGACTCAGATTTTCCAGATACTTTCCATGGTCATACATCCTGGTATAATTAGAAATTGTGTATAATATTTGCCTCCAATTTTCAATTGTAAATGAAATATGAGCAATCCAAATTTGGGAGTAACCCCTTGAGTGCCGCAACGTGCAACACATGGTGATTTTTATTTTCATACATAACTCCACTCCTGGGAGATGACAAGACATTTTTTTCTAAAGCTAAGTGGTCCATAATGATCCCACGATAATCCTTAAATATTCACTGCATGAAGTCATTCATGCAGTGAATATTTCATCAACAATAGACACCTGGAGGCTCACAATAAAACTTGGCTCACAATAAATATAAAACACTATTGTGTAACGCTAATAAAACGTGACAATCGGTTTTCCAATCACTCTGCACACACTAAAAGAATTTGCACTCCTTGAAGTTCGAAAGGATTCTCCACACCTCACTTCCCACTCATTACTAACGACTTAGAATCAGTTTACGTTATTTCACATTGACATTGCGAAGACAATGAAATGAATAGGCTGAAATAAATTATTAAACTAGCTAAACCAGTTATTGTAACATCAAAAAACTTCTAATTTCACTTTCACTCTTACCGTACCCAAAATTTGACCAAAACAAACAACAGCACAATGAAATTCGTGAAATGTAAACACTGGCGAATGCTCAAAATGAATTGGCAATAGGTAATAAAATCAAACAGAACTTAGAAGCGAACAAACGTATGAAAATTAATATGCGTTCAATGTAGCCCTAAAGTACAACTAGCCCAAATGTGAAACATATCCCCTTCGAAATAGTTAGATACCTTAGATCGAAATGTATAGGGTTGATTGAACCAGCATGGAAGAAATAAATAATTTTGTCGAAGATGTTATATTCACAACTCGCTTCACTTGTTGCTTCACTCTTTACTCCATCGTCTATATGTAATCATTCACTTTGGGGTACATAAAGGGCAAAAATTGTGTTCACTTGCACTAGAGACACAATGAAAGTTCACTGCACGTAGTTTCCTAGCAAATGCAGCTATACAAAACTTTCAATTCCTGTCAACGCTAAATACGTTGCCTGCCTAAATTGAAGAATGGATTTTGTCACCTTGATCCATCCGGAAGTTTCATGCACAACAAAGGCCATTTCAAAATAAGGAATAACCTTGGTCAGTGTCTAGTCAGCATGCAGAGTGCTCAGCTTGGCATCGAGGGTACAGGCCAGCATGGCCAGGCGTACAGGCTTTCTACGTCATCACCTCTATTTCAAGATGGCAGACCGTTTTTGGCGGCATTGAAATTGTTCGAATTTTGATTGCTAATAATTCCACCGTTACTTTTCAACGCATCTGTAATTAATCCCAATCAAAATGAAATTACACCAGAGGTGATATCCATTCGTTTTTTGAAACCATTCTCATAGGCTTGACCGACCCTATTGTAATCTGCATTTTTATCTCCTATTTATCTCAATGGATTTTAATGATTAACTTCAGTTTTATACAGTTATAAGAAGTGATTTTACTTGAATGGAGAAAAGTGTATTTGAGCAATGTAAAAGAACTCTTACTTGATCCATTTCTTTAGAGAAATCTAAGGAAACGTAATGCTTTATTCATATAAGGATATATTAGTAATGATTTTTTAAATGAATTAAACGCTCTCATGAGTAGGTAATCTGTGTATGAAACTAAGAACTGGTTTATGGTCTCTATCCAAATCATTATGTTTTTTGGTAGTTTCATTGTTCATGGAAAGAATTATTGTTGTTTATGATCAATTTTCTTTGCTTTGAAAAGTTTTTTTTTATAATGGAACTTACCCTTGATCAATGTTATGTTGTCAGGTTCTCAAGTTTAACAATGTCACTACAATTCTTTTTCAAAATTTGAGTTTTTTAATCTTTCTTTACTGTAACTATCACTTGAGATAGCATATAAAACTAGCACAAACATGAGTTTTGCCCCACCAACTGAGACATCACTTATTCGACCATAGAGATCCATATCTACCAGACCCAAAACTTGATTGACAGGTATGCTGAACCCACTCCATTTTTATATGAAAGCATAGACAGTATGTTTGACATCCTTTTTTTGCTTAAGAGCATCCCATTTATGTATTTTTAAGGAGATAAGTGTTTTTTCACTGTTACTTTTTTAGCAGAGTTTTGAAGGAGGAGAGGCAGCTGATGACAATTCCGGGCCTACTGAGGAGACTAAGGGCTGCATTCAAGGTGTAATTGAACACAATTCACAGCTCACATGCTCAGCCCAAACCACTGAGATATACCTTCCTGTGCCAGACTTGGTACTGCCCAGGGACAATGAGTTGGTAAGTTATGTTCTCGTACACAGTGAAACCTGATTTGAACCACCTTCATTTGTACTATGGGGGAAAAAAGTATCCCGACAAAGTTTGTGCCGCCACCATCGCTTCACAGGAGAATGGATTCCCTTTCTAACGGTATACAATCCTTGGAAGGAGGCGAGGGAAATTCAAATACGGTCTTATTTGAGCCACCAAGGTCGTGACGGTGAATTTGCGTGCTTCGAACCGAGGCTCAAATGCATTTCGTACTCCTCTCTAGAATGTTGGCGCATTCGATATCCTATGGAATTGTGCCTTTCTTTTACCCACTATCTCCCTCAAACCCTCCTTTCCGTTCCTTCTTCGCTCCTACTGCGGCACTCGTAATACAATTCACTGAAAGCCGATCTCCAGTTCTCTCTCGAAAATTTACGGGATAAATATTCGCTAGACGTAATCTGCAAGGCAGCATTAGCGATGAGAGATTTTGAGCATCAGGAATAACTCTAAATACACAGGTCAACAAAAAACTTTTTTCTATCCTAGAGATGTTGTTGGAGTAATCCTTTTCGTCCTGATTCCAAATCTGGGCTCAGATATTTTTTTATCAAGTCTACTTTCTTTAGGACGACTGTACTAAATGAGTGTTCAAGGATATTTAAGCACATAAATTGTGATTTTAAAAAATGTGAAAAAAGTACTTTGATAGGATTTTCTCGTATTTTTTGCATCTGGTAAGTCCCTATTCAGTGTCAATCAGTAATTTGCTATCATGTTGCTGAAATTTCCTAGGTGTTATTTTTCCAAATGTAAAATATATTGGTCGAAACGCTCACTGTGTTCCTCTCTAACAGCGCAGAGGTTTTGTGGAAAAAGACAGGGTTTGAGTCAAAATAATAAATTTTTAAATTCATAGTGCAGCCCATATTTTGGTACGATTTAATGATATTAATATAGCCACCAGATCACGATAATGTTCAGCCATGATATTTCCTAAAAATGTTTAGATACATTTCTAAATGCGTTCCACGCGCTTTTCTCCGTTGATCTAACTCACTGTTGAAATTCCGAGTCCTTCAATTCCCAATCTGCATATTCCTTATTTGATCCTAGCCTCACTTAATCAAAGGACTTTTGTTTCAAATGAGTAAAACCGGCACCATTATTGCACATGGCTTCATCAAAATTTTAAAAAGTCCTTATTTAATATGCAGAGGTGGAAAAAGAATATTTTTTGGTTCGACCAAAGGCTGACAAAGGACGTTTTTGGATCCAAGGACGAGTTCTTTATGTTCCGAACAATTTTGTTCTGTCTCTGATATCCCATTCGCAGGTGAAGCAACAACCTTTCGTATAGCCAAGCTGTAATCCAAGTAACATAGAAATTACTTTAAGTGGCCACAAAGTTTCCATTTATATTTTTGGTAGTGATATTTTCTAAAAGTAACCGCATATTCTCGTAAGATTCTTTCATTTCAGCTTCACGAGTTAACAGTATTGATGGGAGCCTATTTCCATTCTTTATGAGATTAGCCTTTAACATAACCTAGGAGGAATGGGTGAACAAACGCTAATTATCTTTGTTTAATTCAAAATGAAGAGTATCCACAACACAGAGAATATCATTGCAAATAGCAAATCGTTTTTTGGAGAATAAACCAAATTAAATTCGTCACATCTAAAGTTTCGTATTTGGATGCAACAATTTTCAACCCTTTAATCGTGATCCTAAGATTTCACCCTGCTTTTTGGATAACATATAAATCGTGCACTAGTTAATTTAAAACCTCTTACGTTATGAAATGAGGTCCAGCAGATTTACTCGGTCCAAAATTTGGGTCCTTCGAGTCTCTGAATCCTTCATTATCACGTTCTTGATTACTTTCTGAATCTTTGCTAAGATTAACATACTCGATTGGTTACGGCACTTTTAAATATTCGGAGTGAGGGAACGGTAGTATCGCTGATTCAAAGTTGTCTGGATATTTTACTGAGTGTTTTGACTTCGTTGTAATTCCTTTCATTTTTGAAATGCAATATGATCTGCCAAATCATGGGGACGGCAAACTCCTTGTGACATTTTTTTGTCCAACCAGTAAGAAGCCCTACACTGGTGCCACTCAACACATGGGGAGCCCATGCTTTACCTTGGCTACCCTACAGGCAGTCAAAATAAAGCTTATAACACTGTCTGGAAAAGGGAGTAATTTTCCACCTTTGAGCCTTAAAAGTAATTTCACCGTATACATAACGAAAGTCATCAGGATGGTTCACCCACTATCTAAATAGCCTGGCCTGATTAAAGCTGGCAACTTATCAGCGATTAAATTGTAATGACCTGTAATTTCCTGCGATCATCGAAATTATCCATCTTCTACTATCTTCAGAGAAAGCACACGTCTTCACGCTCCTACACCTTGTCAAATGATGATGTGAATGGAGGCTGAGGCAGTATTGCTTTGAACAAAACGGTAGGATAGTACGATTTTAAACACATTTTGACAGAATAGGAAGGCATAACATCGTAGGACAACATGTTTTTTCAGGAAAGTTTTATTTTCTCTTTCTCATGCTATCACGATACATAAATTAATTAATTTACTACTTTCGTAAAAGAAATAAAAAAAACACTAAGCTGTCCCAAAGAAACTAGATGTGATAAAAAGAATCTATCCCGGATTCGGAATAAGCGCAAAAAATACGCCTAAGATCACTCAACAGCGTCTCTAGAACAAAATCTATGTTGACCGGTCATGCCTAAACAATTATCGCTTTAAAAAGTTTTAGTGCGTCAATTGCGACTGAAAATTTCTTCAATGATATGCACATGATTCCTAAAAAATTAATTGACGACACATATTTTTTCGACGTAAATTACATAAATCGTAAAACAAAACTAACATTTTATTTTTTCCTATCCAGCGGCAAAAAAATTATTTTCTGCATATCGATACCTCACTTTTTTCAATTTATTTGAAAACAAATTTTTAAAATTAAAACTATGCATGAAATTTTGCTGCCAAATTACCTACTTTTGAAAATATTTAAGAGTTAAATAAAATATCTAAATTAATGCAGCAAAAATGAAAGACAAAAAAATATACTCCAATGAATTCACACTTCACTTGGGACAATAGTTCTCCTTTTATTAAATTCGAAATCTCAGCAGCACTTCGATGTATTAAAATATGTCAGCATCAACATCTCCGGTTGTACACCTAGGTCCTAATCGGTCACTTCTCAGGTGGAGGTCTTCTCCGATTTTTCAATGCCTCATTACCCTTCCTGTTGCGTTTATTCGAGTAGTATACGGTACTTTAATTTTTATTCACCCTTCGCTATGTTTCCGCTACTGTTAAGCCTGCCCCCAACAAGCTGACTACTTATCCCTCTTTCGCCTGACGACAAAGGTATCTTCAATCAAGATGGGAAAACATCCTTCTCGATCGAAAGGAAAACGCGTTCTGGCAATGTGCACGGCAGTCCTTCCGGAGAAGGTAAAACTTCTTCAAAACCAACTGCATTCAAATTCGTGGCCCATCGAATATTCTGGCTGACTGTCTTGTTTACCTAAAGAGAGAGCTTGCTTTGGCCCTAGTGGTTTAAGTCGTTTCGTTGAGATAGGCGAAGGAAAATTCAGAGGAGCGTTCCCAATGTGCGCTTATGATGCCGTCGAATGCGTCTCTATTCTACGGATTTCATCGCGAGTCATGCTTTGGGTTGCGGGAGACTCAGGTCGCGTACTTGGACGGCGAAGGCAGGAAATGGTTTGCCTTGTTTGAATTTCCCTCACTGACCAAAGAATAGCAACCCACTGGAAAGGAAACCCACTAACCCGCGGAGCGATAGTGGCGGCGCAAACTTTGTCGGGATACTTTTTTCCCCCATAGTACAAATTTCTTGGTTCTATAAGGAAGAGGGTGTTTCTGCCATAAGTATTAGTATATTTACGGGAAGTCACTCACAGTTATGCAACCGTCAGTTGAGGGCTTTACTAGTTGTATCGTATGAGGCAGAAAGCTGACTCACTAATATTTTTCAGTCAATATCACTTGTACAACACCGGAAATATTCTGATAGAAATTGCACGTACCTGATGAAGTAGACTTGTTGATAACTGTGTGAAATGTCTGTTCAATCCATTTGTCTTGGTTATAACTGGGATGTGTCTCATTATTGCCCTCTTTTTGTTTTAACCCATCTTCCTCCTTTATTTCAATGAAGGATCCAGCTTGTTGTGGCACCTCTTTATTAGCCTGGGTAAAGAAAATATGAAGACAATTCAATGTACAGTGGAACCTTGATCTATTGTTCCAGCTGTTTTGCCTCTGCTGTAAGTGGCCAAAACTCTCATTCAAACCACACGCTCATTGTGACATAACTCCCCCTCCCTTGTTGAATATTGATATTCTGGAGTTTGATCTGTGAGTGGCAAGAATATCGTTAGTACATTGGCCAGCTGGAGTGGTGTTTAGGAGAAGAGGATTTTTTTATCACCGAATTAGATAATTATTATTTTTTCTTTAATTGAGTGAAGTCCATTACTATCTTCCAGTTTCAAGTAAAAGATGAGAATGAAGGGAATTATCCTGAGCTGTACACATCAGATCCCACAGGAACTTCCACTGAAATCCCAGACCCATTGGCCAGTGATGACTTGGTGAGTGTACTCTTGCCTTGTACAGTACTGTTTTTCCCCTTATTGAACTTGCGTAGTTGTGTTTTTCTACGGCACAGTGTCATTTCTTTGTGGAATATTACCAGCACTTCGCAGCAGAAACGTAAAGCATTCTCCCTCACTTGATCAATAATGACCAACTGCAGAATATATTTCATGAATGAATCATTTAAATTGAATGATTTATTGTAATGAGCAGTTTTTCTGATTTTTGCTAAACTGACAGCTCACATTTGTGTACTGAGCAAGGGAGTGCACTGTCATCACATCACTGAGAAGTCATTATTTTTATGATCATAGAAACGCAGTTTTTACTTCCGATCACCACAGAGCAGAAGGGGGGTAAAGAATTGAGAGTTTTACTGAGTACTGTTGAATTTGATACTCTCTAACAGAATTACCATGATGTCATTACTGCTCTTGAAATTAGAGAATCGGTATTAAGTCCATGGCAATTTTATTTCTATCTTATCATCTTTCCTTCAGAACCGGCAACAAGACACTATAGTAAATGGGTCATGTTCTTTGATGGCACCATATGGAGTCCCACAAGGGAGTGGCCTCGGACCTTTACTGTTTGCTTTATACATAGATGATCTGGTTAACATAGTCTCCTCCACCAATTGTAAAATATTATTATACACGGATGACTGCAGAATTTTTAAACAGATTGATTCCCCAAGAGACTGCCTTGCTCTGCAGAAGGCTCTTGATGCCGTAGACCAATGGTCTGAGATTTGGAGTCTGAAAATTAATCCAGCCAGGTCTACAATACTACCATTCACCCTACGAAGTCTATCCTGAGTATAAATTACCAATTATCTGGAAATCAAATTCCTTCAGTCACCTCTCAGAAGGATTTAGCGGTTATTTTTTACTCTAAGCTGCTCTTCCGTGAACACTTAAAATCCATTTCCACCCATGCTATGTCTTTGATGGGAATGATGTATTGCCATAGTGAGGTGTTGGATTTGATTGCTCTACGCACCTTCTTCCTTTCCTGTGTCTCTTTGGTCCTAGATTACTGCAGCCAAATCTGGTCTACAACCCCACCTTCTTCATTAAAGCTCCTAGGATGCACTTTGAATTTTTTCCTTTCTTATGTCCGCTACCGCCACTTGCCTTTTCGTAACTTCTCCCTCAATGAGATTGAATCCTCTCTTGGCATTGCTACTTTAGCTGATCACCATATCCTCAATGACCAGAGACTTCTTAAATATCACTTATGGCAAATACAGATCATCTGACCTTCTTTCTTTTTTTGCGCTTCGTGTTCCTTCACGAACGACGAGGTCGAGTGACCTATTTCATTGTTTCACCCCGCCTTTCTGTCTCCAAACTTTCTTTTCTATTCAGACTTCTTTTTTCCATTAACTCATATGCTAAATGTTATGTTCCAAATTTTGATCCTTTTTTTCATCCCTCATCCATCTTGCACCATCACTATCATAATTTTCCCCTATTCCTTACACCACCCGATGAAATTTACAATTCTTTGTTATTTTTTTGTAAATACTGTTGAATATTTTTTTGTTCATTATTGGTTACATTGCTTTATATTATTAAATTGTTTCTCCTGTTATTTTAGTCCTTTGTAATTGGCCTCGTGCTGTTTTTGGACTGGATTAAATAAATAAATCATGATGCAGCTGCTAGCCAGATCCCAAAAAATAACTCATTTCTTATGAGAGATTGATGCTCACAGGATTGAGATTGTTTCATATTTGTATTTTTTGCTGGAAGTGAACAGGAATTTATAACAAGGACTACAGATTTGTCCTGCTTTACCATTTTCGAATGGGGTGTTGGACGTTAGCAGTGCAAGTAGATTGCCAAAAGACATCAACTGTAAGTGACATAAACTGATTTTCATTTACTTTGACTCAATTTTCTGCTGCTGTTGCTCATAGTCTCTTAACCCTTCCACTATAAATTTAATATATATATTTTGCTTATTCTTAGATTTTTATAATTTTTTTAGAAGTCAGTGCTCTTTGCTTAGCTCCTTTTTTAAAATAAGTTATAATGAAAGAGGAATTCCACAATTTTAAGAGCTACTCACTCTCAAGATTATCCCAATAAAGATGTGCCTTTGTCTTACCAAGGATTTCATTATACAGTAAACTCTTGATTTTACGAAGTCAGTGGGACCGGAAAATTGGCACTTCGTAAAATCGAGTTTCGTAAATTCAAACCTTTTTCGTAAGTCACGAAAAAAATGTTCGCTTTTGTTTCTTCCGCCGTTTTTTGTCTTTAGTGGTCTTATTTAAATGTTTTCGGTGGTTATTCTCGGTATAATTCATAGAAAAGGCTTTTTGCTATCGATTTATGATGTGAAAAATCGTTAAATATTTATACCACCATAAAATTCCCATTTCTTGTTTATACTTCAACGTCAACGATCGCTAAAGAAATTCCCGACCAGTTTAGAAAACGTAATCAAACAATGAATTGCAATGTTTATTATAAGAATTAACAGTAATAAATTTGTGGTTAGGAGCCAATAGCTACTATTAAGTATGCAAAAGATAGATATTTGTTTCTGACACCCACGGAATTTTAGCGGCAGCCGGCCTAACCGCCATTTATGTCGCCCTATATCGCTCAGTGACGAGAAAAAAAGAAAAACAAGGGTCTTAGCCCGTTTCCAAAATAACCTTCGTAAGTTAATATTTCGAGTTACTTCGTATTTTCAGCAGAATGTGCTCTATTTTCACTGAGATTCAATTACGATCATAAATAACGTAGGATGTGATTATCTTCTGGCGAATATTTGAAGTAAATTCTGTTTGAGTTCTCCGTCCGACTACTGTGTTCCATCATCTTCGCAGACGTTGCCATAAAGACTCAATTCTTCATCAGGACTGTCTTCTTCATACCGGGTGTGAGGTGACCTGTTCATATAGTATGTTTCTCTCCTTTTATGCCGACAGGATCAAGGTTCCAACCGGAAAACGACAGGAGAAACATCTTACAGTATCGGAGAAATATAGATAGAAACGTTATTATCCACATTGATTGTTTTCCTACAAGAGACGTTTTATCATTTCTCAACGTGGTTAAGTATTGGTTCGCTAGCGTGAATTCCCAAAAAATGACACGCAAAAACCTGTACCGTCACCTCATTTAGTTTTCGTGTTCCTTTCTCCGCCGTATTGAAAGTTAGGCAAAGGATCATTGACATAGAGAAAAGATTTTCTTAGTTTTAGCACTAAAAAATAGTCGCGCCATAATCGTAAATAAATATAGTGTGGAAAGAGCAAAGAAATTAATTTCAATTGAAAAGTCAGCTGAGAAGAAGAGAGACAATTATAAGCGCGGCACCATTTTCCCGATAGTGGAAGATACTTCTTCCGCCTCTCTCCGGTTAATAACTTCCCCCCGTTGCAGGTAAAGATGAACCATGCCCTTCTCCACAATCGGGGAACGTTCCCAGTGGGTGGGGTGAATAAGAGTGGGATGGGGATTGCCTGAGGGAAGAAGTGTGGTCAGCACAAGGACTGGTGAAGGGGGCAGGACAAACAAGGGTGGGGAAATGGCCTTCAGCTCTGCCTCAGTCTACTTTTGGGGGCCGTATTTTTTTGCGACGCACACAAGCTCAGTCTCCTTAGGGAGGGAGTGAATGGGAAATGCTGGGGAAGGAGGGGTTTGGGATGCGTAAGGTGGGTGTCAGCAAGATCAGCCAAAGGCGGCAGGAGGGAAGGGACGGCTTTGGAAAGATAGAACCCCAGCATGGGAGAACAGGGAAGCGCGTGAGAAGAAAGTTCATGGTTAGACTTGGAAGTGCGTCTTCATTACGAGAAGCCTGAAATATAAATTGGCGGTAAATAGAGCCCAGTACTTAAGATATTTAAGTTGTTCATTCACAAAGGCCAATATATACACGAAAAGATATTATGGCGCGGATTGCATGTATCAACGTCCATTTCGGGATGTTATTAATTTCTGTTCCCATTTATAAAAGTAGCAAATAGATTTGAAAGAATGATAATCATGAATAAAAATATCTAAATCGATATCCAAACGCACATGAGCAAAATAGATGAATGTATACATACCGATCCATCGCAAGTAATACCGCTCAAGCTTCTTCCGGTATAGGACTTTAAAATCCTGGATAATGCCTTGGTCCAAGGGCTGGGACTTGCTAGTCGAGTTCGGGGGTAAAAAGAGGACTCGAACATTAGCCAATTTTAGATCTTCCACGTTTTCATGAACGGTGGCATTATCCATTATTAAAACAATTTTGCTGTTCTCTCCAGCAATTTTTCTGTGTAGACGTATAACCGTTTGCTGGAAATTTTCTCGGGTCATCCAGCTGTTTTTATTTGCATGGTAAAAAACGGGGAGGGCTTCCAATTTTACATGTTTTAAGCACCGTGGCCTTTCAAATTTCCCAATGACAACGGGCTTATTTTGTCCGTGCCCGTTTGGTTGACGCACAGCCCCACAGTAACACGCACTTTACTCTTTTTCCCCCCATGGCACCTTTGCCCTTTGAAACCCAGGGTTGCGTCAGGTAATGCATTAAAAAATAGCTCAGTTTCAGGGGCCAGCGAGGGTGAGCTGGTCGAGGAAAGGGTCCCGGATTAGGGACCCTTCGAAGTGCTTCGGCGAAAAGTAGTCAAGTAGTCTTCGAAGTACGTTCACAGCAGTGCAAAGGGTTAATTAGGGGTGTTCGAAATACTCCGCGCGACCTTCCTGACATGTTAAACTACGAATTATTGGCGATGCTATGTTTACGAACAGGCACGTAAATAGGGGCATAATGTCAGCCGCGATATTTTAACTGAACTCCTACTCCCCCTAAATTCCTACAGTGAGGTTTTTGGCGACCCATTTCTCTCCAAAGTTGCATTATCATTTACGATTTCGCACTTTTGATGGACCACAGTTGGAAGCGCTGATTTTTTAGCTACTTACGCCGGCGTAACTAGTTTTGTTGACAAATTTTTCGCCGTAGTTCGTATAAACGAATGCCATTTGCTCCTAGGGACCGAGCCGAGGTTCGTAAATTCAAAACATTTCGTATAATCGAAACTTCGTATAATCGAATAGCGCCATGTATTTAGCATAGGCTTTTCACCGGGACCGCAATATCACTTCGTATAATCGAAAACTTCGTAAAATCCTGCTTCGTAAAATCAAGAGTTTACTGTATTGCATTGAAGGAATGAGAATTTAATTGGCCAAATGTTGTTGGTTGATTAAGTAAATATATTTTCTACAAAGAGGCCAGAATAGTTCATCAGGGATTATGTACTCGTTTACTACAGAAATCCTGTATTTCAAGCTTCATTCATGATCACTTTTGCTTGTGCACCAATGGATTAAAATGTGTATCAAAGTGTGTTCCTCTTTCCAATAGAGTGATCCATTAACGTTCAAGTGCTCTTCTGTTAAAAATGATGAGATTAGCGATGATGAAGAAGGATATGTGGTGAATGATTGCTCTGATGCTGCCACAAGTAAACAGATGCATCAAGACTCTTCTAATCAGGTAATACTATTTATGTAGAATTTATTGTCTGTGGAACCTGAATTGCATATGGACAATGTTGTCATCATAAATCCACATTCCTAAAATGCGTGTCTTAGAGTCCTCAATTCTTGTTTAACATCTGCTTATCTTTTCATGTGTATGTTCTTCCTTTTGTCTACCCTTAATAACCTGACCTATAAAAAACATTCACAGCCATTTTTTCCCTTCTTTCTGTCCACCTCTCCTCCTCTTTGTCGATTGTTCTTGTAAGGTCGTCATATCTCATGATATGGCCGATTAAGTTAAGGTTTTTGGAAGACATATTTTCTCCCACTCCTTAATGCATACTTGTTACTTAGTGAAATTTTGTATCGTCAACATTCTATGGGAGCAACACATTTCCAAACCTTCCACTTTTGACTTTTCTGCAGTTGTCAAATTTGAAACCTTACTACCATTTATAAATATGTTCCATATGTAGTGTCTGATGAATTGTTTCCTTACTTCTGTATTTTTGTTCTCAGCTTTGAGCGAATTTTTAATTTTTGTAGAATGCTTTCTGTGACTGTGCTATTCTACTATTTCTTTCTCGCTTCATCCATCACTGGTTATTCCGCTTCCTGTAGTATAACACATCAGTTGGTTTTCAAGGTTATGAGAAGTGAATATGACATAGTGATGAAACCATGGTCATTAGTGGAGTTACATTTTAAGTGATAAAGTTATATTTTGTTGTATATACTTATCTTGGATATATTGCATTTACACCTGAAACAATTTCACATCCTTGAAAGCACTGTTGTATATCTTTTAAGCAAATATGTTGTTAAGGATCAGTTATTTCTGGGAAAACTAATGACGTTCCAATTCAATATGCATTGTAAAATTTTTATTAAGTCCCTGGAAGTAAAAACACCTCAAGTTGGGTAAAATTAACCTTCATATTTTCCCATTGAAGTTAAGTATCTTTTGTCCTATAAGGAGTTCATGTATCGATAACTTTTTTATTAACTTGGATTTTCCTCCCAATATATCTAGTTTGAGTAACTTATTTTCATTAGTCAAAATGTTTGATATACTGACTTATAAACCAAAAAACAGGAAATTATTCTCCTTTATTGACCATATTATCTTTCCATGAATGTGTGTTATTAAATTTGTGCTCTGAAATCTCATGCAAATTTCTCCCATAAAATAGGTTTCTATTACAAATAGTATTACATATGGAGTTTTTAATTTCCAGAAACCATTGCCCTAAGGATCATTACTTGGCTTTTGAAGGGATTTTGCAATGCAAATGAGAGGTTTTAAGTCTGTATCAAAGTGGTAAATATAATTAACATGAGCATAAACATTATGCAATCCTTATATTAATTACTTTGAGGAAGCTTGCAGGGTAGCATGAAGAATGTATCCATCTTGAATGAGCCTTAATTTTATTCCTGAGACAAATACTCAAAAGCATTTCTTTTTTTGTATTTCAATCATGTATGATGACGATTTGGCATTATAATGCAGCCCATAACCATAAGTGCTTCCCAAGGAGAAAAGGTGGAGGCTCAGGACACAGGAGCCATGGTGGTACACCAGGAGTGGACGCTGATTGTGGCAAAGAAGGAACCATCTCTGGAAGAAAATGCCCAGGTATGTATGGAATTAAATTAACCCTTTTACTGCCACCTGGATGATATATTGGCTCTCACTGTTTGGGCTAAAACTGCTTGGGTCCAATTTATCGGCCCGAATCATTTCACTTCTTTGTTGTGAATGTGGCCTTTTCCATGGCTGTAATTTTTGTAAACCTCCATTATGTATCTATGGTTATTAGATGTAATTATATCTTAAAAATTGGGAAAGAAGTCTAGACGTATTAAATAAAATTAAGTAGGTGAAATATTTTTAAATTTGAAAGGTTGCTAATTCCGAAAAATAGCTTTGGCAGTCTTTGTACATCCCACTTGAAGTGGGCTGGCAGTAAAAGGATTAATGGACGAAGGAGATAGTAGGTAAAAATCTAAACATTTATAATTGTAAATGATAGGGCGTTTTCCATTCTGCACAGCTTTAAAAGTAAACTATTCCATTCATAGTTACTAATTATTTGAACGAGTTTTCTTATCTTAAAATAAGCTGTTTTTATTTTTTATGTTGTACATATGTGTAGTAGTTTTCTTGTCTTATATTTTAATATGTAAAATCCTGGGACTGATAAACTAAACCTTATGAGCCCTTCTGTTGGCACGTGGGGCACCTTAGTGGTGGATAATGTATCATGCATATGCTGTCATTCATGCAATGACATAAAATACCTGTGATATTCAGAATCTACCAATCATATGGGTGCCAAATGTCTCACATAGATGCTTGTTAGTAACCGGTGCGTTTTTGCACTAAATATTGCACAAAAGGAAGTGGGTGTGTATGGGCTACGAGCAAACAGTGTAGGCCATGTTTATACTATTTTTATTGGTACTTTGGCTGGTGGCCTACTTTCACGCCTCCACTGCAAGGGAGGGGCGTGGGGGTGCAAGCAACCTGAAGCTCTATCTTTACAAGTGACCACGCTCAACTATTTTCCCTGCAGTGAGCTATCCTCTTTCAATGTAGGAGCATAGATTCCCAGTGGTGCTGTTTATTGAAAGTACAGTGACGTTTCCTCAGGATTCCTTCTTTTTTGGCTAGGCTTACGCACTGTTGTTAACTGGCAGGGTAACCCAATTTATTCAAAGTTTCTAATGACTGAAGCAAGTATTCTTATCTCTAAAGAATCTGTTTTTATTCCTATTTATGTTTTTTTAATATGTGTTGAAGTGTACTTGCCTTATATTTTACCTAAGTATATCCTAATACTAATAAATCATGTCTCATTAACGGAATCTGGTCTCCGATTCAAATCAAACTTTTAATGTTGTTATATGTCGGCAGCTGTCCACGAATCACCCCATTATGGGGTTACATGGTTTCATTAAGAAATGTAGTTCAACATTTACAGGTCTATGTTATTCCCTAGTAAATGGTCTCCCTTCATTTAGGAGCGATAGCCCAGCAGTTAGTGTGTAGCTACTACCTGGAACTTCTAGGTTCAATTTCGCATGCACCACTTTTCATGAATAGTTTCCACTTTGCATTTTAAAAATGCCAGCTGTTCATCATTACCTCAGTGATTTTCGGTGAAAAATGTAGTTTTCTGTGTGGATATTTTTCTCTGAAAAGCTGCAGCATCAGATTTTTGTCCCATTTTTGGACATGGATGCCTAGTTTCAAGTATGTGGTTTAGGTTCTTCATTACCAAAGAAACCATAACTCTTTTATGGTATCCTATGAAAATGAAATGGCATTAATTGCAGAGTCAACAAATAAAGATAATATTACTTAGCAGGTGTAACTTAAATAAAATGTTGAACTTCGATGTTGAGAGAAATGCAAAAATATGGATTCTCCGAGTGTTGAAAAAAAAATTATTTTGAACGGAAAACATTTGTTAGGAATACCAACTTATGATGCAATGTGGAGTATGAAGTAGTTTTAGTCAATCCTTTAAAAATGCCCTGAATTCTTTGTGCATACATGATTCATCTGTTGATGATTTCTTCCAGCTTACTTTAGGGGAGGATGGGGACCAAATTGAGAGATCGACTATTGCCCACGAGTCCGCTACGGAGGCATTTGGTGAGTATTCTTAATGGTTGAAAATAACTATATACACGGAGGAATTTATGCTATTGTGGACGATGTACGTGTTAATCCTTTTATTTAGTTAACTTTTACTGTTATAAGAGACACGGTTGCGAATTCGACATAGTCCACTATAGAAGCAGTGGGTTATTTGCCTTAACCCTTTCGCGCCGGACGTCGGGTGGAGCCGACGGGCATTATACACGTAGAACACCTGACGTCGGGTATAGCTGTCGCAAACTTTTCTAAACAGACGACCTGATGTCGGGTATAGCTGTCGCGGGGGATGAGAACCGACGGCAGCGATAGCTATGGTCCGTGGTATTCAGGCCCGGCCCGACACCCAGCTTAGCGAGACCATTGTGCCTCCCCTTAGGCAATTGAGCCCGACCCTCCCACTCATTTATGATCCTTCCCACAGCAGGAACTTGCGGTGAAGTGGTTGAAATGGCAATGGTTCTTGCAAAGAATAATTTGTTGCAAACTCAATTATTTTATTTATTGTATCGAATTCTTCGTTTTGTTCTGTGCATAGGCAAATTTTAAATGAAATTTTAGCGTTATTTTCAACGAACTTTTCATGTGAATGCTTTAATACCTTGTTCTTTCATCTTACGGGATGAAAAATATGTAATGGGGAGATGCTGTTGTTTTATTGTTTTATCGCTCATGAATGTTACAATCCAAATAACTTCCAACGTAACATACCCTTTATTTTCTGATCCATTCATTTTCCCCCGAGTAATTACTAATATGCCGGTATTCCTAAGTAATGTAACTAGTACATCCAACTTCGTACCTGCGTTGTATGCCCTATTGTTAGCTACTCATTTTGGTTGGAACATGTGCTCAGCTGACAGACGATGTCTCGGGTAAACTACGCGGAAAAACCAAACGTTCCACTCTCACAATGATATCGCACGTACATTCATACAGTTCAGGTGTTGAGCGCTAATGACATTTTCGCCGAATTTTTCGATGGCCCACTCCGATTCTAAGAAAAGCGATCCTCAATATGCTATTGTGCTAGTTCTTTCATGGGTTTTCAGGCTTGCATTCCTTTTTCCCTACCCTTTTTCCTTTATTGCTGAATGCATCCTCAACTTCTATGAAAACGTTATCACGAAAACCCATTTCTTAGTACTTATGCCTGCCCATACGAGAACACATTCCCTCTGTAATTTCTCATCTTACCTTCTAAAATACTTCAAAAATCTAACCTTCTGAAATATGAAAAGGTCCTAACTAGGTTATTATCAACGCTAGAAACCCGTTTAAAATTTCACAATGCTTAAAATTATGTCAGTTATTATTATGTAAGTGTAATTTTTCAGAAATTGTAATCAATAATTATTTATAAAAAACACCGGTAAAATAATAAGTTGACCACGGAATCCTGCTAAGAAAGGGTCTGAGGGTCGGGGGAGAGGCAGGGATAATGGCCGGGCGCCCCATTGAGTTGGGTCCCAAATCGGAGGGACGAGTGTACCCGGGCAACTCACCCCCAAAAAAGAGCTCCTTAAGGAGAGTTTTAAAATGTTCTTATGCTACTCATAGCGTGGTAAAGTTTTGCTTTCGTAGTCTCCGGCAGGAAAGGGTTAAGGGCTACAAATAGCGGTGCATAGATAAGTCATGGGCTTCTTTCTGATGGGACATCTTTTCACTGGCCACCATCCCCAGTGTGCCAGCATGCTTTCAAATAACCATATATGTCTCTATGAATGCCTTCAGAAGAGTCTAATTACACCATGGTCTCCACAGCACCCATTTCATTCTGGACTGGAACCATGCCATCAACACCATCAATGGGCCATAAAATTCAGGCCGATTTCAAATGTGACGACTTGCTAGATTTCATGATGACATGTCATGAATGGTGGATTGTACTGGAAGTCATCTCTTCTGAAAGTGGCCTTATTGTGACTGATTAGTCATCCATCCATATAATCTGTTTTCTTTAGTTTATAGTTTATTTATTTTGGATAGGGGAGAAGAGTTACATTTACTCACTTTTTGGTGGTCATTTGTATCATTTTTAATGCCTTGCAAAAATTTTTGTGGCATTGAAATTATTAAATATTTAACTAACCAAGTTTTCAGACCAGTTTATTGAAAAAGTTTAATCACAAATCATCATAATGGAGCACTTGGTTTGAGAATCGAGTATAGAAAAGTGAATTTCTGTCTTAATAGAAAGTGTGAATATGAAAACTGGTCATGTGAATGGAGAAATTATCTTTGATTTTGGTCCATTGTAAATTAGTGGGAAAATTAGGGAAAATATTTTAACCTTTTCCCTACCGTACACGTATATATACGTGTGGACGTTTCCTGACCCGGGAGACCACGGGCGTATATGTACGTGTGAGATTTTCCCGGTCAGGAAAAGGAAACCCGTATATATACGTTTTCTAGCTCTCCCCCTTTCAGGACGGTCGTGGGTTTAGGTCGCCTTTGTCTCGGGACGTAACGCTTCGGGGTTTAGGATTAACCCTCCGAATACGGGAGCAGGTACCCGGACCCTTCGTCTTTTATAACCCCTCTCAGCGGTAAGGGACAGCGGTCATACAATTGTTTATAGAGTAAATTTTCGAAATAAATATTTGTTCACTTCTAAGGAAATATTAACTAAGAATTGAATTGTTTGTCTTTTGAGCAGCGTTTAGAATTTTAAACGAAATTCTAAGACAAATATCAACTTATATCTCGAGTTATGTATAAACATCAACATGGAAATTGTTGCTGCGTGAAATGCTTTGATAATGGCTTTAGAACTTCGTTTAAAATTTGACAATGCTCAGATAAAAATGAGGAATTATATTCTATGTCTGTAATTTACGTGCAAGCAACAATTATCCATTTGCTAAATACATATAAGCAATACATAAGTTGACCGCGAACCAATGCCGCAGGTATGGCCGTAAACCCGGAAAGGAGGGAGCACAACTACCTTCGGAGTCCGAGATAATGCGGAGTCCCACAGTGGAGGGGTCGAAAAAGGTTCAGCGAGACCCTTCTTAACGAATGCCCTCCAAAAATGCTCCATACCACGAGAAAGAAGAGTCTCTTCGGGCTCGGTACAGCAGTCAAGCTAAGACGAAAACTCCTCGGTCTCGAAAGGGTTAAATGTGTGCATTCCTGTTCGCCCCTCTTTCCCTAGAATAGGTTATGGTGGTTTGTTTGGTTTAACGGAGAGTCAAGCATGAAGCTTCCTTGGTGTTGAAAATACTGTTGACATAGCTAATATAAAATCGACTGTAATGCACCAGTAATGAAATCAGTATTGCTAAGAACAACCATACTTGATTTCAGTCCCTTAATTGTAGGATTTCGGTGTTATAAAACAGTGTAGTATTGATAGTGGGTGTCATGCTAACTTTGGTTAGTAAGGTAATGATTCTTGCTGTAAGTTTTATCCACCTCACTGCAGGATGTAAATTCAGGGGCAGTCACTTTCCCCTTTCAACACTTTCACGCCGAATGTGGGTCGGAGCCGACGGGCATTTTCATGTCATACACCTAACGTCAGGTATAGCTGTCGTGGATTTTCAACGCAAACGATTAGACATCTGCTCCTGCCAATGCAAGGGAAGGGAAGATACCCCTGAGTTAGAAATCGTCGGATGCATTCAGTGGCCGTACTCTATATTTCGAATTTATTTAGTATTAAGCTGTTAGGTTATGGGCAGTCACCTATACCCTTTCCTGCCAGCACCTATGGTTGGATAACGTTTTTGTGCTATGAGAAGCATAAGTACTATCATTTGCAAAAGTCTTGCAACAAATCGAGCGGCGCCAATTTCGCTCCACAAAGATTGTGCCCGGAAATTGTATGGTTTTCGGGTGTATGCAACAATCCAATACTAGTCTTCATGGTTCAATGCATGGAGAACGGGTCATTGGGTGGTCGAGGTATTTTGTCATCCTTTTCAGTCTCGAGATTTGACCGCTTCCATTTAAGTGAAATTAATGTTCATGATATTCCCCCAAACACATTGTAGCATTTAATACAGTAGGAAAGATCGAAGGTAATTCCTCGGAGAGATTTTAAAAAGTTGGTAGCTTGGCTCTTTTTGAGTGATCTCAGCTCTTTTCAGAGAGCTGGAAATCACGAGTCGTTCACTGTGAACATGGACTTTTGTTTACATCTATCGACTCGGGTTGATGTTTTAATACAATATCTACGACATATGATACGAGGCAGCTTTGAAATTCCCAGTGTTTCATCATATAAATATCTGAGCAAACACGTAAAATATGAATTTGTGAAGCTAATCGGCATTAATCGTTGCGTAAGTAATAACAGAGTTTTTCCAACGTCCGTCAATTGGTAAAGATGTATTCCTTTCCACTTATTCAAAGTATGACGAGGAAAACTTAATTCCAGGTAAAAGTCCCATTTTTCATGAATGTCGGATTTCAACAGGTATTGTTTGATAAAATGTTCTACTGCTGAATTAGTGTGAATGCGAATAATAACTCTGAGCTGCTATGTCGTTATGATTAAGTTATCTTATTTAGATGCAATCATTTACATATACACTGATGAATTCGGGATAATGTAGGATACTTACTTAGCATTATTAATTGAATTATCTACTTGCATTGAGTAGGTTACATTGTATTAGGAAATGTGTTTGTTGGCAATACGTTTTATGTTTAAGGCATCAGTGGAACTGCAGCTCATTTCATAAAACCTTTCAAGTCGAGTAAGAAGGACGTAAGCAAATCCTAACAGAATTTCTGTTTGTAATGAATGTATACGCTTACTTCATTAGAAAGACAAATACCGAGTTTGAAACATAATAACAAATAATAATAACTTAACAAGACGATACCATACCGAAGTCGCAGGCGACAACATCATAATATTCCTATTGTATATACTAACCAGCCGAAACATAGAGTATGCGAAAGCCTCCGTGCTCAAGTTATAATCATATAAACGAATAAAAGACTAATTTACCGAGAAAGTGATTAGTTTGATCAAATTCGTTCAAGTGAGAAGCTGTAGGAGAAGCCAATGAAGGAGCTCAGTGTTACAATAGCATTAAATAATCAAAATTACCGCTCGATGACCTTGAGCTAGAAATAGCGTAGTGGATAAGCTATTGGGCTAGTATCATGAGGGACCAGCGTTCGAGCCCTTCTCGTGGCCGTAAGTTTTTTATCCTCCGTATTTTATTTTAAAGTTTTTTTATTTTTGAAATATATGTTAAGAGGGTACCAGCTGTTGAATATGAGCATTTTTTGCAACAATTTCTAATTTAAATGACCGTGCGACGGGAATCATGCGTAGTTAGCGCGGTAGGACGAATCAATTGCGTTTTCTTGAAGGAACTCCAATCAGAATCACTGGTGAATGTAATTCCTAGTGCTATATGGTTTCCTTTACAGGTCCGTAACTGCTCAACATTATTAACCTTTGGAATGAGAACTATCGTAATAATCTAAGGTTCCATATACGGAATTTCTTAAATAGATCAATTTCATCTGATTAAAAAGAAAATTATGAATGATATTTTGCAGCGATTATGCTGTCCGTCTATGTAGTATGCTGCCTATTTGTCATCAACTTGACGCCATTTCCTACCAAGTTAATTTCTCCAGAAAAGTTTTTCAGAACAATTTTACCCTTTTTCGTTTCGTAAATGAGCAGTGACGGAAACTTTTCTTAGAGATAGAAAAAGATATGAATAAGTGAAGAATTTTACTTTTAAACTTTAGGCTTCAGTATTCTACAATCAGTGTTTTTTTAATGCAGTAATTTTGCTGGAAAGGGACAGAATGTGGGACTAGCTGATCTACTAAGTACAATCCTAGGAATAACCGATGTAATGGTAATCCTTAATCGTGCACGCACCACGACGCTTATTTTTAAATATAGGAAAGGCTTATCTTGAGGTATTTATCAGTTATTTTTCTAGTGCGTACTTTCTTCAAGCAAATTGCGGCATCAACATTTATATGATAGTGCTACAAATTGGCCCTATTTACACTATTTTGGAAGTACGTGAGAATCACTTACGGCCTGCAAGTTTTACTCCAGGTAATCTACTTCCTCGTCCCTGGCTGGTAAAGTTGCGATAAAGATGTAGGGCAAGACGAGGTGCAGGACCTATTAGCTGATCAAAACTACGGCCCGGGAGCACCCGATTCAGCGTTAAGAGCTGAGGGAGCGGCGAAATTATGCGCAAAGTATCTTACCTCCGTAATAGATGCGCAAAGTATTTCCCTCCCTAAAATAGGGGCGAATATTGGTTTAAATTGATTTTCAATTTAATCTCTGTCCGTTGTTGTTATTGGAAACCTTACCAATGGAGGCATTCATGGATAGGGAAAAGTCGTACTATTAAGTCACTCTTTAAGTTGGTTGTCCTTAGTAATATAATAATGGCCGAAATATTAAAATCGAAACAATAACTAATTTATTATAACAAAAAGAAGATTAATGCGACATGATCACTAAATATGTTAATGCTATCGTAAAAATTTAAGCCTCTCCTAGATATGTAAACAGTAAAATTAGAGACACATTCTGCTAGTAACGAGGAGGCCTAGCGAGTTTTTTTGGCAATCATAATTCCATTTTTTTCCGAAGAAACATTTCCATCGGTGTAAATATATTTATCCAATTAACAAATTGATAATTAATGAAGAAGAAAGCTTATGAAGCTATATTTATCAGCTTCAACCTACGTAAAGAACTATTTAATGCCAATTAATTAAATATGGTGGAGACAACAGAGTCGTGTTTTTTGCCGGAAAATTGCCAGTTAATTTTTTTTCATATATAAATTCTTCTATATTGAACAAATATTTCAACAACTTAATATAAAGTCTCCTGAACGACGTTGAATCCCTTAAAAAAAGGGTTACGAGCGAGTTGATTTCCGTGTTCCTAATGGCGAAATCGTGCCCCCAGCCGGCCTTATGGGGTTTACGATTGGAAGCCAGGCATCATAGGTACCCACTCTTTTAACGGGTAAATATTTTCAATTATCTACTCCAGTCAACTACGGGTACAAAAATAATCTCAAACGCAGCCCAACATCTACGCTCGTTTACTCAACTGAACATCGTAATGATTTCCTACGTCTCACTCCCGTGTCACGATGACCCGTTCGTGAGTCGTTCCCGAGCTACCATGAAGATTCATACCTAGATAGTGATCATTCAAACTTAATGGTGGCCAGAAATCGACAATGGAGCGAAAGTGGCGCCGCTCGATTTGTTGCAAGACTTTTGCAAATGATAGTACATTTTAAACATTTCTGTATGGATCTCTTTTTTGGGGGAAATGCATGGGTATTTTATTTCCTTAGAATTCAGACCCAGCGAGTCTATCCCTCGCCCAGTCATAGCATTAATCCATAGCCAACTTATTGCATTACCAGTTTTTTTCAACTAAACATTGTATTTTATTTTCATAATTTACTCTTTTAAAAGAATTCCTGCAGTGAGGATGATCATAAATGAGTGGGAGGGTTCTGGTCTTCTACGTATGAAAATGTCCATCCCCTCCATCCAACATCAAGCACGAGAGGGTTCAGCCCGACCCACCCACTCATTTATATCCTCACCACAGTACTCCGTCGCGAAGTGATTTCACTGTCAACGGTTTTTGCGGTGATATATTTTGTTGCATACTACATACTGTTGAATTTTTTTTTTTACTTTGAAATGAATTATCCATTTTTTCTCTGTGCATAAGCAATTTTTTGAACGAAATTGTAGCATTAAAAATAACGAATTTCTGAATTTATAGTCTTAGGACCTTGTGTTCACTAACTTTGTTGTCACAGTAGGCTGCATTTTCCGGGTTTCACCGCATCGTGGTTGCGTTGGTGACAACAGTTTCTCCTGCATTCCAGCAGGCGTCTTTAGGTCGAAGTGATTATGCCGTGTTTTGGCCGCCGTTATATAGGCAGCCCAGTGGTGTAGGTTCGTCCTGATTGGTCGCCTTGCGGCCAATAGCGTAGGGGTATGGGGCGAAGAGTCTCTTCCATGTGCTGTGGACTGCGTAGCTATCCTCTTGATTGAAATTATGAGGATGTTTGGATATTTCAATCGCCTCTCGGATGATCCTCGGAAAATATCGATATTCTCTGGCGATAACTTTTGTTTTTTCCCAGTTAATGTCGTGTCCAGGTTCACTGAGTGTGTGCTCAGGCACTGCCGACAGATGGAATTGTTTTTTTTTCACCGCTCTTCTATGTACTTGAATGCGGCACTTCACAGCTCTCCCGGTCTGTCCGATGTATGACATACCGCAACTGCATTCAATTTCATAAACTCCTTCGTAGGCGTGAGGTGAGATACGGTCATTAGGAGTCGGAAACGAACACTGCTGTCCATGTGGCCCAGGTTTCCCAACTGTCCTGGGTGCCTAATTTGCCTTGCCAGCATTCATGCTTCAAAGGCACGTCGTTCCTCTGGTGCGGGTCTCAGGGTGTCAGTGTGCGCCGTGCGCCGTCTAAAGGAAGCAGCCTCGGCCTCTTCCTTGGTGGGAGGTTGGCTGCAATGTCCGTGCTTGCGATGGGGCGCTTGTGGCGGTCCCATGGCCGCACGGTTATCTCAGCCAGCCTGCTGATTTCCCGGTGGGTGGAGTCTCCGGCTTTCTCGAAGAGCTCCGTGGAGAGTCTTGGAAGTAGGACGTCCAGCGGCTCCAACTTTCCGTCTCGATGCATCTGCTCCACTCGGTCGTATCGGCCTCGGCTCAGGATGCATCGTAGTGCTTTGTTTTGCACCACTTGGATTCGTTGGAGGTCGATTTGGGCACTCCGGACCATACAGGAGCTGCGTATGTGATGACGGGCAGCACGTAGCTTCTGTAAAGTTTCCATTTGGTGTCCATGCTGAGCACCGGCGGTTGTGGAATCGGCCGGTGCCGATTTAACGCCGCTTGTGCTTTTGCACGGGCACGTTCTGCCTGTCGTCTCCAAAGCAGCTTCCGGTCCAGCAGCACTCCGAGGTAGGTGACCTCAGACTCCCACGGGATGTGGACTCCATTCACCGTTACACGGCCAACTCCCTGCGACGCTCCTTGGGCAGACGGGTTGAACATGATGGCCTTGGTCTTGGTAGCGTTGACTCTTATCCGCCATCTTCGGTACCATTTGGTGACGTCGAAGATGGCTTCCTGTAGACCGTCTGCTGCAGCCCAGCCTTTCATGGATCTTGTCAGGAGCGCAGCGTCGTCTGCGTAGAGGGACAGGATCGTGTTGCATCCGTGGTCCCTGGGGATGTCATGCGTGAAGATGTTGAAAAGAATTGGGCCGAGAACTGAACCCTGGGGAACGCCAGCATTGATGGGCTGGGTTCTGGATTCTGCCCCGAGCCAGTTCACGCTGAAGGTCCTGTCCTTCAGGTAGTCCCGGATGAGTCTGAGGATCCAGTCCGGGAAGTTGAGTCGGCTCATCTTCAGCAGGAGTCCTTGATGCCACACCCGGTCGAAGGCTTTCGAGATGTCGAAGAAAGCCCCCGCGACCGAGTGTTTCCTGTTGAAGGCGTTGGTGATGAAGTCCGTTGTCCGTGCCAGCTGCTGGACCGTTGAGTGCTCCTCGCGGAAGCCAAACTGCTCATCAGGAAGGAACCCAGCTTCCCTGATGAACTCGCAGATGGGCCACCGTACGATTCTCTCGAAGATCTTGCCGAACCCGTCCAGGAGCGAGATGGGACGGAACTCCTCCGGATCCAGTTCGTGCTTCAATGGTGACTTCGGCAGGCAGGTAATCTTCGCCCTCTTCCAAGATGTTGGGAAGTATGATATCCTGATACAGCCGTTCAGGATGCTGGTCAGGTATACCGCTTCCGCCCTCGGTAGTTGCCGGATGATGGTGTTAGGAGTCGGAAGAAGTTCTCTAGTCTTCTTAACAAAGTTAAAGCGTGTTGTAACGCCGAATTTTTTCCAGGATTCTCGCGATTTATTCACTGGTTCCAACTACATAGGGGATTGTCGCATAACCCGCTGCATTGGGCTGCTCAGTTTTAGGACTTGGTGTCTTATTCTTGAGTTTTATTTCTCTCTTTGTGGTCCTTTTAAGGACCATGTCACTGTGATATCCATTGCTGGCCAGGGCCGTCACCAAATGTCGTTTTTCCGCGGGAAGTGAGAGTTGGTCAGGGATGGAGTATGCTCTGTGCACTAATGTCGAGATTAGAGCTGCCTTCTGAGTAGGGTGGTGGTGTGAGGAGGCATTCAGGTATCGGTCCGTATGTGTCGCCTTACGGTAGACTCCATGGCCGAGTTTTCCATTACGTTTCTTCGTCACCAGTACGTCTAGAAAGGGTAGGCAGCCGTCCTTTTCCACTTCCATGGTGAACTTGATTGAATCATGTTGGTTGTTTAGGTGTCGTAGAAAATTCTCCAATTCTTGCCCTTAATGTGGCCTGATGACAAATGTGTCGTCCACGTATCGGATCCAGAGGGTAGGTTTCTTTTTGTAAGAAGTCAGCACTGAATTCTCAAATTCCTCCATAAACAGATTGGTGATCACAGGGGACAGTGGAGATCCCATAGCAGCGCCGTCACTCTGTTCCTAGTAACGGCCATTCCACGAAAAGAATGAATTTGGAAGACAATGCTCCACAAGCCTGGTAAAATCTTTGGGTAATCCGTTATCGGTGAGCTTTTTCACGATCTTGATGGAGTCGTTAATGGGTACGTTGGTAAAAAGAGACACAATGTCGAAGTTTACTAGCAGATCTCCATTCTTCACAGTAGTTTCTTGAAGACGTTCAATGAAGTGCGTTGAATTCTTCTCGAAGGATGACGAGTTTCCGGTGAAGGGTTGAAATGCTTCTGCCAGGTATTGAGCCAAGAGCCCCTTCATTAGCCTCTACGGGGAGGAAATCTACAGGAAGACGAGGAGATTAGAGGCGCTTAGGAAGAGTAAATTAAAACTTCCCTCCACTACAAATCCGTTTAAAAATCCAAAATGCTTAAAAGAGCTTAGTAATTTTTAGAAGGTTAAATTATTGAAAACAAATACTAAATTTGGTTTAAAAATATTGGTAACACAATAAGTTGTCCATGGACATATGTTAAGATAGAGATAGAGGCTCAAGTGCATTAGCAGACATAAAGTAAGGGCACACCGTTGACTTGTCTCCCAAATCTGAGTAATGAAAAAAACAACGGTGACTCTACTCTAAAATGAAGCTGATAGACTCCAAACATTCTTATGCTGTTCATAGGGTGGAAATTTTTTCCTAGTGTAGGCGCTGGCAGGAGAGGATTCTTGTGACTGCCCATAGTGTTGCATCCCAACCCTTTAACTCTTCAGTAGGCATGTCGGGCACAAAGGTGGGCGATAGTGTTTCATCCGTGTGCCATTTATCATATGATGGCATATTATGCACCTGATATTATTAGCTGTGCATCATTTAGTCCTCGAAAACCTCACACTGTTGTATTTTAGTAATTGGCACATGGTTAGCATAATTAGAGCAAGAAAGGAAGCCGGTATGACTTGGCCACATGACTTTGCCTTACGCCAGTGTAAATTTTTTTTGTCAGCATTGCTTATAAATATGCAACAAATTTTGTATGACATTTCTCTGCATTGACGAGGACAGTGTTTCACACATCTAAGTTACTGTTATGGGTACCTTGACAAGTGGCCTTCTTTATTGCCTCCTCTGCAGGGAAAGGTAGTGGGGGTGCTAGCGACCTTGAGTTGGTGCTTTACAAGGGACAAAGTTCAACCGTTTTCCCTGAAGTGAGTTACAGAAATCCGCACTCCTAAAATACAAAGCAGTGATTCGTAGCCATAGGATTTATAGAAGGCACCCTTCTTCTGGGTTCTTTATCTCCTAGCTTAGCTGATATGGGAGTATTTATTGTGGGTCACTCCCCTGTTGCGTTTAGATATAGCATATCTTCTTCTTAGTGGAATTGCTAAATAGTCAACTGAATAGGAAGTGATTTGCAGTTTCCTTTTAATTTTCTATTATAAACTGTGAATAAGCGGTCCTGTCTTTGCAACAGTTTTTCATGGTAACTTTCTTTTATAGAACTTATTTTACATATTTTTACAGCCCAAAGGACCGTATTGAAGTAGTAATTCAGCTGTTGATATTGTTATTCTGTTAGTTGAGCGATTTGTGGGTGCCCAAACGATGGGTTATAATGATTCCTGTTGCCCTAGACGTTTTTGTGTTTTGTGTTTCTTTCCCAATTTTTTCCCATCTATTCATTTTCTGTTTATTTTTGTTTCTGGTTTCAAGTACATGCAAGGCTAGATTTTAACTCAGTGAATCATGGCTTTTTTCATCCATTAAATCACTTTTGAATAGTAGGTTTAGGAATCTTACTTTTCATGTTTAACTATGATAGTTGTCGTTCGAAATTCTTTTCTAGGGGTCCAAACAACCGATGGAATTCCCATTCAAACAACATCAATATCATATCTGCCTGCAGAAGGAAATGTAAGGAGGTATTCAAATGAAGAATGCAATGGTCCCACAGCTTTGGTGACACAAAGTGATTTCAACGCTGGAGCATCCCTAGTAAAGACAGAAAGAAGCCTGATGGGTGAAGACTTAGAAAAATGTGGTGCTCCAGATACTGACATGAAAACAAATAGCTCAATTCCTGATGATAGACAATACAATGTGAGAAACAACAAATCACATATACTCAGTGGAACCGGAGGCGCAAAGACTTTTTTTGGGGAGAAAGGTGGTTTTGATGCACCAAATGCTATGAATAGCCTTAGGAATATCAGAATTAATAGAATTGAAAGAAATGGCTGTGAGACCCTCTTGGGAGACAAGGAGGAGATGCCTCATTGCTCGATCAACACTCCTAGGAGCAGTAACAGGTCAAACAAAAATTCATTTTGCTGCAGAGATGCATTCAATGACAAAAATGAGCGAATCAAACACACAAAAAGTCATTCTGTTGCTCATAATTTTGATGCTGTAGCAGAATCATCAATCGCAGAGAAATCTTATTCGTGTTCAATCTGCAAAAAGTCCTTCTCTTTGCATAATGACCTTGTTTCACACATGCGTTCACACACAGGAAAGAGACATTTTTCATGCATTGAGTGTGAAAAGTCTTTCTCGAATAAGTCCCTCTTAGTTCGACACATTTGCACCCACACGGGAGAGAAACCTTTTGCTTGCAACTTGCGTGAAAAGACTTCCTTGGATGAGAGCGCCTTGGTTAGACACGTACGCAAGCACACGGGGGAGAAACCTTATTTTTGTTCACTCTGCAACAAGCCCTTCTCGCGGTCTTATGACCTTGTTTCCCACATGCGTTCACACACGGGAGAAAAACCCTTTTCATGTAATGAGTGTGAAAAGTCTTTCTTGAATAAGTACTGCTTAGTTCGTCATATGCGTATACACACGGGAGAGAAACCTTTTTCTTGCAATGAGTGTGAAAAGTCTTTCTCGGATATGAGCAGCTTAGTTAGACATGTACGTAAGCACACCGGAGTGAAACTTTATTCTTGTAGCATATGCTCTAAGTCTTTTACTCGGAAACGCATCCTCAATGCACATATCCGTACACACAAGGGAGATAAACATTTTTCATGCATCGAGTGTGAAAAGTCTTTCTCGAGCAAGTACCACTTAGTTCGTCATTTTCGAACACACACGGGAGAGAAACCTTTTCCATGCAACGAGTGTGAAAAGTCTTACGCGGATGAGAGCGCCTTAGTTAGACACATACGCACGCACACGGGGGAGAAGCCTTTTTCTTGTAGCATATGCTCCAAGTGTTTTACTGAGAGAGGCAGCCTCAATGCACATACCCGTACACACAAGGGAGAGAGACCTCATTCTTGCAACTATTGTGAAAAGTCTTTCTCAAATAAGAGACACTTAGTTTCACACATTCGTACACACACGGGAGAGAAACCTTTTTCTTGTACAATTTGCTCTAAGTCTTTTAGTGAGAAAGGCAGCCTCAATTCACACATCCGTACACACACGGGAGAGAAACCTTATTCTTGTAGCGAGTGTGAAAAGTCTTTCTTGAATAAGAGCCACTTAGTTACACATATTCGTTCACACACGGGAGAGAAACCTTATTCCTGTACAATTTGCTCCAAGTCTTTTACCCAGAGAGGCAGCCTCAATGCACACATCCGTTCACACACGGGAGAGAGACCTTATACTTGCAACTTGTGTGAAAAGTCTTTCTCGAATAAGAGCCACTTAGTTAGACATGTACGTACGCATTCAGGAAAGAAACCTTTTTCATGAAACGAGTTTGAAAAGTCTTTCTCGAGAAAGGGCGACGTAGCGACACTTTTTCGTACACACTCGGGGGAGAATCCTTATTCTTTTAGAAGGTGTGATAATTGTTTTCCTGTGAGCAACTTTCTGGTTGGATACATTCGAACGTACTCAGGAGAGAGACTTTCTTCATGCAGAATTTGCAAAAACAACATTCACTCTGAGGTGATCTCTCAACAGTCACGTGCGAAACAACACTGAGGAATGTTGCTATTTGTGCAGTGACAAAGAGAGCGTATTAAAATGGACATGTGTGCACACCCAATTGGATATTTATTTTTGCAACATCTGCAGCAACTGTTTCACTCGTTAAAGTTGGATTTTGCGCAGAAAGAATGAGAAAGAATTCAGCTTATTCTTTTCAGTATTTCTCTTTACTTAAGGAAGGCATATAAAACTATAAAAACAATGGTGACAACAAACTGTTTATAAACATCAGCTGTTACTATATCTCCAACAGTTAATACGACTTAGTTACATGTTATTACACAAAGAGAAGATAAAACTTATCAATTTAACATTTGTTGTATACATTCTGATGTGAGTGCTTACCTTCACAGTCACATGCATGCTCACATGTAAGAGCAGCTATTTTTATGCATAGCCTGCATCAATCCATCACTGCAAGGAAAGGCCTTACCACCACATGTGTAAATGAAAGGCTTTGAAACGTTATTCATGCTAAGTTTGTGCTATTTATTTCACTTTTTATTCCAACCTCTACTGCCACATCGCTGCAACTCCAACTTTAATTAATCATACATGATGGAATTCTCTCAGGTAAAACATGACGGAGTTGAGCTGGACCACCATTCTGATCTCCAGGAGGAGACTGCCCGAGAGGGTTAATTTGTCAACTGTGTTACAGTTATGACGCGTCATGACGCAAGGTACATGGAACGTGATATCACCAAGTACCTGCGGTAAGCTACAAAACATTATGGTGGGAATTCGAAATTTAAATCTCATGCTGAATATATGTCTTTTTATTGAGTTAACTGCGAAAAACGTGGGCCGTTAAAAATTTCCATGGCAAAAATGATACGTTTAAAAATACAAAAATGTAGGTGTGGCAAACAGTCTCCCTTTTCTACCCTTTCCATTCCTAAACTTTTCTGTCATGTCCTCTCAACTTCAAGCCAAGGACGTCAACTCATTGTCTAAGAGAATTGCCTCTTAAATCCCTCCTGATTGTTTTCTAACTATCCCGTCAACCTCCAAAAATGCATTCTAAATATCTTTTTACTTCGAAAAATATGTCGCATCATGTTTCATGCAGCCTTTACTTCAAGTCTTTTAATCAGAATGTTCATGATAATGAACACAACCGTACACATATCAGGGAAAAGCCTTAATCCTGCAACTTCTGCTGCGAGTTCTGCTCTCTGACAAGTCCAACCATAACAGGCAGTATCATGCAATACAGGAGATCAACCTTACTCATGTTACATTCGCTGCAAGCTTTCTCTCTGAGATTTGCCTTGAAAGTTAAATAGTAAAACAGTTATTGTAATAGTTTGGCAGTCTAATTTATAAGTGTTAATCAACCTTCAAGATCATTACTCGTGATTGGCTGAGGGATTTTTTTGTTTGAAATCGTATGTTTACTTTCATTATGTTGTAGTGTTAGTAGACATCAAATATGATGTTTGATAACCTAATGCATACATTCTGGTATTTGTTCAATTGTGAAAACTATTCCCTTTTCTTTAACTGTAGAACATCACAATTCATGAAACATGAACCAAAAACGTCTATGTTAACTATTCCTTTCAATTTTTTTGTCTATGTTCCTCAGAAATTCATTTCTCTATTAATATCATTTCCATAACTATATATGAAGAACAAAATGGATAAACTGATCTATATGGTGATTGATACTCCTGGATTACCTTAAACAATAGATAGGGGATATCCGTCATGATCTGATATGGCCTCTTGTGAATTATTTTGTAAATAAACCAATACTTGAAAATATCAAATTTTTTTGCCTTTTCCTATGCTAATTGTATGTTGTTATTTTTGTTTATCAATTCTCATCAATGCTGAAAGCTGCCCTGTGTTACAAATTCCGTAAGTAATATGCTCATTTTTCAGGTGAGGTTGTAGTTTGCATGTGCCACGGTTTATAAGTGGTATGGTTACCCATTTTCTACGTGTATTAAGTCAAATAGGGGGGCGGGGGTCGCCGTAACGCTAGTAGTACTTAATTATGCCACCAGATGGCGAAATCGGTTCACTATTCTCGTACCTAGTTTGCAAACTTATCGCGTGGTGGCGCGTCGATCGAAAAAAGTGACCGTCTCCTGGCCAGTGCGGACATTTCGTCATAGGTTCGTCATCGTATCGTCCGGCCGTCTTCTTGTTGTCTCCAGAGACGATAACCGCTTCAGGGAGACGGTCTCTTTGGTTTCTGTAGACAGTCTCTAAGGATTCGGGGGAGACAATCTCCAGTGTGCTATCTGGGGTGGTCCCACTGAGAAATGTTGGGAATTCCATTTCCATATTCATTTCGAACAATGCCAGAGTGTCTCCGATCCATTGGCAGTCAACCTCCTGACATCCCTTCGATAAATGGAGGTAGATTCAACGAAAATTTTACATTTTTAATGCGTGGTCATGCAATGCTAGGACCCTGTCTTGAGATGACTTTATTTTAAATGTAATATTTTGCGTAAAGAATTTGTTTTATATTTTTTAAGCATGAGAATCCCCAGGCCTAAGATGATGAATGCAAGATTTCTAGGCTGAGTATTTTCATTCGTTTGTTAAGTGATGTAAAATAATATGTTTGCAACCAAACTTTTAGGTTTAAATAGGTCACTTTTGCTGGGATTTCCATTGAATGTTATTAATTTTTAAATTGTAGGAACGGCCGTGGCGCTTTTAACCGGTGACCTATTATTTCTGAACTTCTGACACTATCAACATATCTATGCATTTTTGGAATAGCAAAAATGTAGAGAATGTGTGTAAGGGAAGTCCGGAGCTTCGGCCATTTTTGGTACTCATTTAAGTACTCTGCGACTGAAAACGAAGAAAACTAAAACAGGCTATTTAAAGAATCATTAATAGCTCATAACCGTCTCATACAAAACTCTCTCGCTCACCTTAAGGCAATTTTACCATTATTTAGCACCAGAACCGCGGGCGGGACTTTTTGTCCCATCGCCCTTTGCAAATGTTTGCCATTCATGTACTAGTGATTTGATCCCTTTGAAATTTACTAACTTATAGTCTTTTTTTATGCTCTTTCGAATGGTCATATTGAAAATATTGTACGATGTTTCTTCGCGAGACGATTGACGATTTACCTAGAACCACGGTATGGGACCTTTTTGTCCCATATGGGGAAAACATACAATTACAGTTTTTTGTACACATATTTTGTATTTAGCATAATAACAGTTTATTACGAAGGGGATCGATGCACAAAAACTGTTATTCTGCCGGTTAGAAGCGCAGAAGGGAATAATCTGTGCACTGCGTCGGCCGCCTACTCACGCAGCGCCGGCCGCGTCACCTCTGCCCGGCGCGTCTGCAGGTCTGACCTTGCAACCAACACGTCAAAATAAGTTTACTGTGTTCCTAGTTATACTTAATAAAACGTTTTTAACATTACCTAAACACGTGCTTTGTTCACACAAACCACAAAAAACCGTCAATTATATTTAAACATTACAGGATCAACGTGTTTTGAAAATTGGACCAAAAAGTCCAATGCCGCGGTTTTGGTGGAATTGGAAAGTTCATCGGTTCTACCGTTAACCTTTTCCCTACTGTACACGTACATATACGTGTGGACGTTTCCTGACCCGGGAGACGACGGGCGTTTATCTACGTGTGAGATTTACCCGGCCAGGAGATCTAAAGCCGTATATATACGTTTTCTAGCTCCCCCCCTCTTAGGATGGTCGTGGGTTTACAACGTCTTTGTCTCAGGACCCAAAGCTTCGGGGTTTAGGATTAACCCTCGGAATCCGGGAGCAGGTACCCGGACCCTTCGTCTTTTAGAACCCCTCTCAGCGGTACGGGACAGCGGTCATTCAATTGTTTATACAGTCATTTTCGAAATAAATATTTGTTCATTTCTCAAGAAGTATACACTAAGAATTGAATTATTTGTCTTCTGAGCATCGTTTACAATTTTTAAACGAAATACTACGACAAATATTAACTTATATCTCGAGTTATGTATAAACATCAACATGGCAATTGTTGCTGCGTTAATAATGGCCTTAGAACTTCGTTTAAAATTTGACAATGCTCAGATAAAAATGAGGAATTCAATTCAAAGTCTGTAATTTACGTGCAAGCAACAATTATCCATTTGCTAAATACATATAAGCAATATATAATTTGACCGCGAACCAATGCCGCAGGTATGGTCGTAAACCCGGAAAGGAGGGAGCACAACTACTCTCGGAGTCTGAGATAATGCGAAGTCCCTGCGTGGAGGGGTCGAAAAAGGTTCAACGAGACCCTTCTAAACGAATGCCCTCCAAAAATGCTCCGTACCACGAGAAAGAAGAGTCTCTTGGGGCTCAGTATAGCAGTCATGCTAAGACAAAAACTCCGCCGTCTCGAAAGGGTTAAAAGCCAATTGTGATATTTAATTTACCGCAACAAAAAACTGCAATTGAATCCCGTCACTCATATTTTTCCCGATTCTCCGTACTGTCCAAATCTTAAAATAAGCGACTTTTAATGAAAACGCGATCAAGTCAACCTTGGAGAGGGAACGTTCTAATTCAGATCGATTCATTAGAAAATTCGTCGCCCTCCATTCTTTGTCTATTCTCATCTTAAATGTCCGTAATTAAACTTTTTTTGTCACTCAGAGTGCTTCACTTATTCATTTTACATATAATTCCGACGTCTCTCTATGACTGTCTCATTAATACCATTATGGACAGTGGCGAAAAAAACGCAAAGCTGAATTTCTGTTCCTGTTCCTGTGCGGACCGCCGAATGCGGCCCGCACAGGAACTATGAGTTGAAGACTTACACCTTTCGAAATGTAGTCCATTAATTCTTTCATTCAACTAGGATTTTTACGGTGATCATTATGTTGTGGCATTTTTTAGTGTTCCCCCCCAAAAAATTTCTGGTACCCCTCCCACCCCAGAATTTCCTCGAACTTCCTCCGAACTTATCCGCAGAACTTCTCCCGCCAAGGACTTTTCGCGCTAAGGTTTTTCGCGCAAAGGATTTTCGCGCAAAACGGCCCTGTAGCAAAATGCCCTGTCTCGCAAAATCCTGTCTCTGGAAAATCCTGCCTCTGGAAACCCTGCCTCTGGAAACTCAGCCTCTGGAATCAGCCTCTGAAACAGCCCCGAAACAACCCCGAACCAGCCTACCTGCAATCCAAGACATATATAGGACTACTGCGGAGGAATACTTACTCCTTAGCAAGCAAGGGGAAATCGGTGCTAAGGCCTTAGTATTGCACTTTGGAGTGAGAAGTTTTTACCATTGTCCTATCACAACTATCTCTCCCTCCAACACCTCACCCCAGTATCTCCTTCCCCTCCATGTGTTCCAATGAATTATCCCTCTGATTCGACTGATGTCTCAAACCCAGAAGTTGAGGGGAAAATTCTGGGTGGTATGCTGTTGTCTCAAAACCAGGGAATGATGTTTTGCGGAGCGGCCGTTCTACTGGGGCAGTGACGCACCAGTGGCGCAGTAGTTGAATTCGCCTGGAGTACCCCCTCCGCCGCTTGGAAAAACCCCTCCCCTCAAATCCTGTGTCGTCTTGCATAGGCAAGCTCTCTTCTGCTCGTGGCCTGGTCGGAGACACATGTCTAGTGAGACATGGCAAATTTAGACCAATTATTCTGCGGGTATTTAGCTGGTAATGTTTCCTTTGGGATCATGAATTACCATCATTGTTTTCTGTAATACTTCTGATTTTGAATACTCTACTTTGAATAGTTATAGAACGAAAATACTCGTAAATTATTCTTTGCAATTTTTTTCTTATGAGCTGATTTTCTTGTTTGTGGAGTCTTTCCCTGATCCAGCATGTGACCGACGGTTGGAGTTTTTCCCTATGTCTGGGCTTACGTGAACAATCAACTAGATTTTACGACGTAACGCCACAATGTATTAACTATAGTTATGATCCCAGCAGTTATTTTGCGAAATTAGTGTGTACCAAAGAAAATTTTAAAGGTTTTGCCACCCAATTTTTGTAAAGACAAAATCGTTCATTGTTTCGGGTAAGAACTATGTGCCTATTCCGTAAGGTTTGGCCGTAAGACGGGTTTTGTCAGGAAATCATAAAGAGATTTTAGAGCGTCAAGGGTGACTCAAATTCAGCCTCCGCGATAAATAATCCGGCAATTTTCTTCTGGGACAATGACTATTGAAGTGAAAACTTCCTTAGCGACGTTAAGCACTTTTTCGGGATGGGGAAAAAGCATAGAATTCGCGTGGGCGTCACCGACCCGACACCGCGATCGCTACAGGGTCAGCATCTTAAAATTCGTCTTCCTGTCTCTTAGAAGGGAGCTTTGTAGTGGTGGAGCAGCAAAAAAATTTCACAAAGTGTTCTGGAGATTAAACACAACATTAGTCAACTCTTCGAGAAACTTGGTAGTCATCATCAGCTTGTCACAATGGTGCTCCCCAATTGTTAACATAGCCTCCCTGTAACTTTTCGGTGTCTCTTAGTACCAGAATGCAATGTGAAGATCTTTGTCAGCATCAATGGGTTTCATGCCGCTTTTGTTGACCATATCTACATCTGTATTAGCTCAATTATTGTATTTTTATTGTACCTTAAGTAGAGTTTGGTGTCCTTAAAACAATGTGATTTTTATTGAATATTTTACATTCACAACTGTTTTCTTATAGTATAATTTGTAGTTATAGTATCGTATTACCTTCAATTTGGATTTATTAATTTTGTTCACTTTAGTAAATTTTAGTTTATCTTTTGCATCTTAAATAAATTTTGGAAAAGGGTTGTTTTCCGTACTCCCATTGTACTAGATATATTCTATAACTTTCAATTGAATGTGTTCACTTGTTTTATATTCTTCTGTGTTGGCCACGGTCTTAGAAAAAGAGTTGTTTATCAGCATGTGGTTCATTAGCTGCATGTACATATTGAGTGTCAAGGTGATGAAAAACATGCGAAGGACAAAGAGAGGGCAGTGAGCTAATAAGAAAGATATTTTATCTCCTGCTAAAGGAGTTGACACATTTTCATGCCTCACTAGAAGAGTAGCCAGCAGTTTTCAAGATACTACAGTTGAAGGAAGGCGTTTACTTTTCAGACCAAATTTGCCAACTCACCAGAGTGAAACCAAAAGTCATAGAAAACTACAAAATAATTTTTTTATTGATGAAATCACAATGAAAATTTATTGGAAAGAAAAAAACGTTCCTTCGAAAAGCACGGTAATCTGTTTAAATTCAAAATGAAAAGTCTTCATGAGAAAACTTTTGGCATGAAGATGATCAGTAAGCGTACTGGGTACACATTACAGCGTTGAGGGGTCAAATATGCCGTATGTGTGACATTTTAATTGAAAAAAATAAATGAACAAACAGGTATGCATTTTCCAGTCACAAGTTGTCATCCTTATAATATGCAACACTCCTATATTCGTAGGAAAGGCTTGAGTGCATAAGACTCAGGATATCCTTGATGTTTCATCAATGGTTTTTTGTTATGTGTAGCACATCAGCGGTTTATTTTTACAGACATAACGATAAAAATGAAAAAATGCTACATAAAAATACAAAATACCGCTCCTATGACTTGGGGGTCAGAAAATCAAACTACGAATTACTATGTAAATACCTTTTAACACTAGAACTACCGATGGAGTCATTTTGACTCCTCGCCATTTTTATTTCTCTGCCCTGTCTAAAATTTTCCGAATTCCGGCCTGAAATTCCGTGACTTTTATTCATTTTCGACACAAAATAAGGCTGTGCGATCAAAATAATTCTAGAAAATAAAATAGTGCACGTTTTTCAAAATTTACCTTTAACTACCAAAGGGAGTCATTTTGACTCCCTAATGTATTTTGCTTGTCTTTTCACCAAATAGTAATATTTATAAGAGTGTTTATCTCTTCTTATGTCAATAATAATTAATATAAATCAATCAAAGGCTTAAATATGCAATTATTTTCCTTTTGGCTCATATTTGCGAGACTTTGAAAGCATTTCTTATTTTACGGGTCTGTGTTTGGATCTACAAACTATGTGAATGTCCTGATATTATTTTACCTTGCGATAAAGTGGTGAATATGCAATTCATAGCATTTTCAAATCCATGTGTTTAGAATCCGTTGTGTCTGTCCCTCCTCCGTTACCCCTTCCTTCTCGCCGCCCACCTTTGCCGCCGCCCGCTAATACTGTGCATATCGCTGCAGCACTTATATTTCAGCCTTGACTGCGTGGAAGTTGATTTTCAAATATGAAACAGTACCTCTGATATACCGATTCCCCAGAAAAATTGATATACTGATGAGCCAGGAAAATAAATCAGTAGAATGAAATAAAGTTACTGTCCTAGCACGTTCGGCTCTGACAGCGCTGGCTGCCGGGTGCCGCACAGGAAAACCGTGCGCTGTCCTTTGCATTAGTGAATCCAGTGAACTCTCGAGTGGACTGCAAAACTCTTATGAAGCAAGGATTTCATTTTTCCTGACTGGGAGTATGGCTAGAAGAAGAAGGCGAAAGCGTGAAGAAGTCCTATCTATGTTGCATTCTACACCGGAAGGTGAATCGGAACGCGAAACAAAAGATCATTTCGGCTGTGACGAAGTCGA
This sequence comes from Ischnura elegans, assembly GCF_921293095.1. Lineage (NCBI taxonomy): Eukaryota > Metazoa > Arthropoda > Insecta > Odonata > Coenagrionidae > Ischnura > Ischnura elegans. Next base: position 14,613,124 of record NW_025791657.1, read on the forward strand.
GGATTTTATTCCTCAAAACGTTTCTAGTGAGTCTGAAGATTCAGACGAAACGCGCGCGAAATATAAGCAGTAATTTACATTTACTTTCCCTTTCATGGGTAGTTACAAAAAAAGGTATTATATACGATTATTTATCGATTCGTTTATACTGACTCACATAAAGCGATGTACAATTGTGGAACCACGCAGGCAAAATTACGAAGATTTTACACTTTCCGATGTGGAGCTAGTTGCATGTATAGCCATATTTTATGCCCGAAGAATACCAGGTACAAATGATTACTCTATTGAGAGTATTTGGTCAAACGACTGGGGAATACCATTTTCTACAACGAACGACTAGGTTTGTTAACATTTTGCAATGTCTAAGAGTTGATGAGAAATCTAATTGATTCCAGCGGCTCATAACTGTCAAGTTTACCCTCTTTTCAATAGTGTACGATAGATTCATAGAGAATTACATTGCTTGTTACAAACCTGGTCCGTACATTATAGTTGATGAACAACTTTTTCCCAGTGTAATTAGGTATATTTCACTCTGTACATTCCTTCTAATCCGAACAAATACGGCCATGAATATTGGCTACCCGTTGACAAGGAGAACAAATATCTTGCAAATGCCTTCCCTTATGTTGGAAAAGGTAATTCACTTCATGCAGATTGCCGTTTAGCAGTACTGAAACCAATGCAACCATTTCTGAAAAAGGGCGAAATGTTACTGTATATAATTACTTTACCTCAGTCAAACTCGCTGAAAAGCAAAAAATCCAGGGTACTAGCATTGTGGGAAAGGTAAATAAAAGAGAATAGAAGAACCAAAAGAGATGAAATCACAAATATGCCACAAGAACGTCTACTCAGTGATAGCCTATCTACTCGTTGGAAAATACTCCCGACTTAGCCGGTGTTCATGGATAGTGTACAATGAGACTACCTAAAACATTTCGCGCAAGACGTTTTAGATAAAGCTCGTCACAGAGTTGGCTGATCCTCATGTTAGATGTAGATAAAAGCGTTGCGTGTCCAATGCCGCAGATTCTTCTGACGGGTTTCTGCAAAAAAATTATTTCCAGGCAAAACGAAAGTGCAAAAATAATCTATCAGTTGGGAATTGTAAGACCTGCCAAAAGTTTTTGTGTGGGCAATGAAAATGAACGACAATGCTTGAACTCTAAAGCACCTTAGACAAATGCGTGGCGTATCAAATGCACTTTTTTGCTTTAGTTAATTATCTTCCCAACTACCATGTAGCCTAAGTAATATTTTTGATCATTCAAACAATATGATAAAATGTGTTGAAAAGTCTACGTTTGCTGTTTTATCCAATTCCTCCATTATAATTCTAATAAAACAACATAACATGTAAGAAAAAAGAATTTCAAAGCAACACTGTCGAATCTCGCATTTAAAAAAAATATTTTTTTTTTGTTAAAACGACGTCTGAAATATTGCAATTATTAACAAAAATGATAAACTAATGCAATCTATCAATAAAAACAGACATAAACAGCAAAAATACACAATAATAAGGTAGGAGTCAAAATGACTCCATTCGGTAGTTCTAGGGGGGGTGACAAGTCCGGTATTCCTAGTGTTAAAATATAAAAACATTTCTATGGAAACTAAAGAATCTTAAAAAAATATAACCTCCGTGGCAAGTTATAAATAGTTGGAAACATGAAGAAAACTATTATTACAAAAAAGAAGTATTCTTTGAATCATAATGTTACCGAAGTGTTATCAGAGCTAGTCCAAAAGTATTTTAAAGATGTATTTTTTTTATTTTAGAATGGGTAAATACCGAAACTCTGTACATATTTGAAATGCAAAATAAAATATACACTATAAGCGCTAAGCTTAACAGGCAGGGCCAGGTTCGTAGAAGGCAGAATGAGATGACAAGTCAGACGTCTGGTTCCACATGTTTAATTCACAGAGCAAAGGTACAATCTCCCCTTCCGACATATAGCCACTAGTTGTCATCCTTATAATATGCAACACTCCTATATTCGTAGGATAGGCTTGAGTGCATAAGATTCAGGATATGCTTGATGTTTTATCAAGGGTTTTTGTAATGTGTAGAACATCGGCGGTTTATTTTTTACAGGCATAACGAGAAAAATGCCGCAAAAAATACAAAATGCTACTCCAAATGTATTTTAAATGGAAACTACCCAGTAGTTTTGACTTGTGGGTCAGCAAAACAAAGTATGAATTACTATTTAAACACCTTAAAAAAACAATTTTGTTTAAATTCAAAATAAAAAATATCTCAATGAGAAAAATGTTTGCATGAAGAATATCAGTAAGTGTACTGGGTACACAGCACAGCTTTGAGGGATCAAATGGGGAGTCGAGCCGTGCATATAACATTTAATTGAAAAAAATATACATCTACAAACGGGCCTGCAATTTCCAGCCACGTGTGGTCATCCCATGGCCCTTACATACTGGTTACTAATCTTCAGAAGTTTCGCATTGCATTCGACAGGGGGCGCTGTTGCCTCAACCTTCCGACACCAAATAGTTCCTTTTTTGAACCAATGGTAGCGCTAGTGTTGCTCAGAGTTTCCACGGACAGAAAATTTAACATGGCGATGATAGGGAAAACGGTGACTTGTGGTGTTTTTTCCGTTTTTTCAGTGGTAAGGAAGGCCTCTGGAGGTTTTATTTTTTTACAGTATGAAACTGTGTGTAATGGCTAGAAAGTGGTGCTATTAGCTCAGAAAAGTCAGCGATGGTTCGGGAGTAGTGACTTGAAACAAATCCCGTGCCCTCGCTCGTAGTGGGATCCCGTTTACTTATCTGTGAACACCATGGCTTACGACAAGAGATCGTGTTTTGTGCGTGGTTTTAAGTCAGGATATAATGCTAAGAAGAATTAAAATTCCAAACTGGGCATTATAAACTCCCATTTGTGGAAGGCGGCGGTAAGTACACTGAATGTTACATGTTGTATTTTTGAATAAGTTGTTTCTCAGTGAGAATGTAACTAATTTGTGATAACGGTGAAGGCCCGAAGTCTCACAAATTTTAGCAATGAAGTTGAATAACAATACACATGTTTCATCTGCGTGTCCGTATAACAGCATTCGTCAAAGATGAAACACCTATCCCGCTTAATATATTTAGTCGACCTTATTCCAAGATGGCAGAATGTGGTGTACGCGTTAATTTTAATTTGTAAGTAATGTGTGCCGCCTACTGCCTATCGCATGGCACAGTGAGTGTTCGCATTTAAATTTAATATTTTTAATGATTGTTTTGCTCTATCTGAAGTACAATCAAACTCTTCACAAGTTATTTTTAAGTTTGTTTTTATCTGGAATGGAGTTTTTATCTGTTGTTATGGGTTGGGTTTCTTGTTTATATATATTACTATCTGGGAAGCCCTTTGATTTTGAGCAGCTCGGAGATGAGTTAGAGAATTTTCCTAATTTTTTGTTTATTGAAGTTGGCCGTTGTGAGTGAAAATGCAGTTGTTTATTTCTCTTCGTCACAAGATTCATAAGTTTTGTTCATGGTAGCAGAGAGGAGTGCTACTCGATCGCAGCCTACTACACACCGCAAATAAGAGTATTTTTTCTGTATCTTGGCCTCTATTTTTAACGTATATTAGTGCCTTACAGGGTTAATCTTGAGGAATTTAAATGAATTGCAATTTAAACGACCGATAAATCTTCTTTTACGTTATCTTACCTCGATCGGATACAAACCATATTTGTATGATGATTTTGATGTGGCAGACACAGATTTTCAATGTAGCTGTTGAGTGTGTGGAGCCTATAATTAGTAAGGCTACAATATGCTTTAAATTGTGACTTCAAAATGTATAACTATGTTTGTATAATTGCCATTAAATGAGACAAAAGTCATCCCCGCATTGATATGTTTTGGAATTGTCGCCGCGTTAGTTCCATGTCCAGGGGCAGATTCAGGATTTCTTTCTGGGGGGAGGGGCACAAGCAAGGCCGTATCCAGGATTTTGTTCTGGGGGGGTGGGGGCACAAGGATATCTCATAATGCAAAGAGAACTAAATGATAATGTGACCGTATTAAAAATCTTGCATATTTTTGAGGGTCTTGGGGGGGAGGGGGGAAATGTGCCCCTGTGCCCCCCTCCCTGGATCCGCCTATGTCCATGTCTTAAATTAGGAAAATACTGAGAGTTGGTGAAACCCTTTTGGAGATAAAAATTTATTCTTGCTTCAGCTTCAATAGGTCTTATTTACCAGCCGAAATTATAAAACTAATAATTTACAGCACATAGCGCATTCCCATGGTGAAATTGTTCAGTTTATGTGATCGTTCCTACAATAAACTGCATTACACTCTTTCTCGTCCCGATATGCTTTCGAACCGCCGCCAACACTACAGGTAGTTCTACATTTCCCCTAGTGGAGGCGCGACTGTGCCCACAGTTTACTTTGGAGGGGTTGGAGGGGTAAAAGCGTACGCTGAGGCAACAATTTTGAGCGGTACATTAGTAACCAGTATATAAGGGCCATGGGTCATCCTTATAAAATGCAACACTGTTAAATTCGTAGGCCAGAGTGGACTGCATAGCATTCAGGATATGCTAGGTATTTTGTCATGGGTATTTGTAATGCGCAGAAAATCAGTGGTTTATTTTTACAGTCGTAATGAGAAAAATGTGAGTACAGTCGAAAACATTGATAAATAGGAGGTCAAAGGATCGGCCTTATTTTCTCGCTTCTGGAGGTTTCTTTCTTACCCAGATTTTCACATAAAAAGGTTCTGGTGGGACACCTCTAATTTACAGAGGTACAAATAAGTAAGTAATGGGTAAAAGCAAGGAATCTGCACTTATTAACTTATTATGTAGGCAATCATATACACACTTTAAACTATTCACAATGTTTACAAAGGAAGCTATATAAATAACATAAAATATAATCTATAAATATCTTTTAGATTGTCCTATGGCATTATTAATTAGTTCTTTCGATCCCATAAATCTCATTAAATTTTTTTTCCTTTTTGAAACAACTCTACAACACATCTCGATTCACTGGATTCAAAGATGCAACAATTTTACCTATTAAAGTTTTCTTCTCATCCCAGCAGTGCCAAACCATTTTTCCTTAAGATCAAAACCTCGTAACTCCCTTCAGAATGGATGTAAGTAAATGATTGCTTCACTAAAAATAACTTTGCAGTCTTCTGCTAATTGGAAACATCACCATTTACCCAGGTCTCCGTTGACGGGGAATCGAAGAAATGCATTTCAGTACACCATAATCATTCATGCTGAGTGGTGTTCTTTCAGGTTGTGATGTAATCCTCCTTGGGTGTACTCTCTGTGTGGGGTTATTTTTAGGCTTGGGGATCGCTATGATGACTTCAACAGGTACAAAAAGATAAGAATTTTTAGGTGTCAACAAAATATTGAAGAATTAATTATTTGCAAGTTATTCTGATGAAAGTGCATCATTGACAAGCAAAGATGTGTCACACAAGGGTGTAAGAGAAATCACAAGCATGATTTTAAGTACTCAACCACCAAAACCATTGCATTAGTCTTCACAACAGATTGTGAATGCAAGAGGAAAACTCACCTCATTCCCTTCCTTTTCAACTACCTGTTTACCATGCAAACGTATCTCAACTTTCTCAGATTCCAACGTATCCTCCTTCAAGGAATGCATCATGAATGAATCATTAGAAAAGAAAAAATTGGAACGATGTCAGAAGGAAACAGTGAAATTTGAATAATACTTTATCTCAGTAGGGTACAAATACTTTTGGGTATATTCACTAAAGGGAGAATTTCCCTGCAGCATCCAAAATTCTCTGCAATAAAATCATCTACCTTCTCATGGAATTTGAAATGTGTTCCTCCATATTCTGTCAAGCAAATAAAGTTACGCATTCCAAAGTTGTCTTTACCCTTTGCAGTCCACACAACAGGAACACGCGACACTCACCTTACCACTGCATAATGAAACACTTGCACTCTTTCACAAACTTAATCACTTTTTCCTACATACATATTAGTCTCTTGCCAAAACCTAATTTTACTGACAGTTCCATCACAGAATAGTCTTATATTGCTTTTGCTTGACCTGAAAGTAAGATTTGCTACCAGGATGATGGTAAAAAATATCCTACACTTCAGCAGATAAATCTTTCTAATTTAGAAGTTCACCATTGAGATATCCCATGCTTGACACATTCCACGTTCCCTAAACATGATTATGGCTTCAAATGGACTGAATCTCAAGATAGCTAACTAACTATGCATTTGTTCCTGCAATATTCCTTCCTTAAATCAACTTAAGAAATAGCCAAAACTCATTTCACCTGTTTCTAATCATGTTACTGTTACCTAATTATTATTTACTGTGATATATCTTATGTGAAATGTTTTAGAAAAACTTTTGTTAAGCTCTCAAATGTCCTGATGGCAAACCCCACAAAGTGGCACTGCTGTAGCCTGTGTCGCCTCTTGTCAGAGACTGGATCACAAGATTATTTTGGTCGTCTCAAGAAACCTCTCCTATTGGGAAGTTAGGATTTAAATTCAACTAGAGTTGCATCAAAATTCATTAGTTTTCTCTCTGTATTGTGTTTGCGCTCACATACTACCTTACTTATGAGGTAAAGATAGTAACTACTAAGTACCATTCATTTAAAGTCAGTTTACCTAGTATGTGCATTTCATGTGGCTCATCATGACGTACTTCCACATACATGTAGTGCTTCTCCTTATTATCTAATTTTCTCTTAATTATTTGATATCTTCCAGATTTTTTTCTTCTATGATTGGATGCCCAAACTTCATGCTCATTTCTACTATATGGTTTATTGCTCCAACATTGCTTCAATTTCCTGTCCCATAGCTGTAGTGAGACATATCTCACCTCATATCCTGTAACCCTGTCTCAACGTGTGGCATGTTTACTTAGTGATCGTATTGGTCTCCTATCATGTGGAGGTTGTCATTTATCATTTTAATCACAACAGTTATTTTTGAAATTTTCTGTGATGATTGCATACCGCTAACTATCTATATCTCATTGCAACAAACTGTTGTCACTGATATATGATGCATGTGCATGTCATATGTCCATGGAATTGTAAACTTCAAGTGAATTCATTTCCAATATGTCATATTTTAATTGATATTATTCTACTTTTGTTTTCAGTTATCTTATAAATAAATGACCATGCACATATGAGTTACCAAGATTTCTCATGTTATTAACTACCAGAATGCCAATTAACTTAGGCAAAGCAAACTAAGGTAGGTAAATAACTTAGGTAAATACACTGAGTAAGTTTGTCATAAGACTACATTCATGAACATAGTTTCTAATGTTGGAGTAGCATTAGTGAGGATAAATTACACTGTGTGAAAGATCAATACTACTGATATCTTTATTCTAACTTCACAGCAGCACTATACCACAGAGTAGGGATATACAAAGATGACAAAATGGCTGAAGGCCGTAATCAGCTCATTGTGCATTTCACCATGTTCTAAATAAGGAAACGTGGCTTGAGTTGCTATTTGGTCGCTATCGTTGCTATCATTCGCCAATACCAATTATGTGCGTGCGACAGTGTATGGCACGAAATTCAAAGCAATCAAGATTTTAGCTGTAGCATAATTAATCGAGATCTCGAATATGGAATACTTTCTAGCATTTGAGCATTTGCGAATACTGTTTGCACATCTCTACAAAAAAGGTTTCTCTCGTGAGTGTTTTTGCATGTGATTGGAGAGAGAAGAACTCGAAGTGAAAGACTTGCCACAAATCTTGCATGTAAACGGTCTCTTGCCTGTGTGTGTACGCAAGTGTTGATGAGACTTTCTTTCTATTGAAAGATTTAGTGATAACATGAAAACGATTTCTATCCTGTGTGCATATGGATGTGTTGGATGAGACTGTCCTTTCTAGTGAAAGTCTTTGCACAATAATTACATGAAAAAGGCTTCTCTCCTGTGTGTACACGCGAGTGTAGGATGAGTTTCTCCTTTCTAGTGAAAGCCTTTGTGCAATAATTGCACGAAAAAGGCTTCTCCCCCATGTGGGTGCGCAAATGCGTCATGAGGGTTCCTTTAAGAGAAAAAGACTTCATGCAATCACTACATGAAAAAGGCTTCTCTCCTGTGTGTACATGCAAGTGTTGGATGAGTATATCCTTTCTAGTGAAAGTCCTAGCACAAAATTTACATGAAAAAGGCTTCTCCCCTGTGTGTACACGCGAGTGTTGGATGAGGTTTTCCTTTCTAGTGAAAGTCTTAGCACAAAATTTACATGAAAAAGGCTTCTCCCCTGTGTGTACACGCGAGTGTTGGATGAGTTTGTCCTTTCTGGCGAAAGCCTTTGCGCAATGATTGCACGAAAAAGGCTTCTCCCCTGTGTGGGTTCGCAAATGTTTCATGAGGCTGCATTTAAGAGAGAAAGACTTTGCGCAATCACTGCATGAAAATGGTTTCTCTTGCGTGTGCGTGCGCATGTGTTGAGTAATGTGAGACTTCGAGGCAAAAGACTTGCTGCAGATCTCGCATGTAAATGGTCTCTCCCCTGTGTGTACACGCGAGTGCAGGATGAGTTTGTCCTTTCTAGTGAAAGCCTTTGCGCAATAATTGCACGAAAAGGGCTTCTCCCCCGTGTGGGTGCGCAAATGCGTCGTGAGGGTTCCTTTATGAGAAAAAGACTTCATGCAATAACTACATGAAAAAGGCTTCTCATCTGTATGTGTGCGCAAGTGTTTAGTTATGCGAGACTTCGAAGCGAAAGACTTGCTGCAGATCGTACACGGATAACGTTTTCTTTCTTTGTGCGAACGCATGTGATTGCTAAGACCTCTCCTCAGCGGGAACGACTTGTTGCAGACGCTGCAATTGAAAGGCTCTCCTTTTGCGCCTCCTAGCGCATCATTTCTGAGGTTTCTCGCGCAAGAGGTGGTGGACTCTGAGGACATATTCTTCGTGTATGGTTTCCCATCCCCATCAGAACTTCCCACTCGTTCTGCAGTTTCCCTCTCTCCCATTCCACCACAGATTTCTAAAACAGGCGCATTTACTTTTTGCATCGGCCCTCGTATTTTCCTTTCCAATCCCATCAATGTCTCAGAGGTGGATGACTCACAAGAATTATTACTTCCTTCTATTGATGCAGGGACTGTAAAAGACTCATCTTTTCCCATAGATGATTCATCATTAGGATCCAAATTGCTGGTACCAGAATGAATTTCCATGTGTTTGATCAGATCATCATTGGTGTTGAACTCATATCTGCAGTGGGAGCAATAATATAACTTTTCGTTTGAATTTTTACCATTTCTAGGATTTTTGATGAAGCAATAACTAATCTCTTTTTTGTTTTCCATGACTGCCTCAATGCCAATTCTTCTGTTTTCACTGACTCTGATCAACCTAAGGCTACCTGTGATATTTGGTGCATCCCTTCTATCCCCTACAACAGTCATTGTGGCTCCATTTCCACTGTTTCTAGATGCTGGAATGTGTTTCATATAACTGTGTCCATCATCAGGAATTGAGTTAGACCGTACCTTCACAGCATGATGAGCAATGTCTTCTTTCAAACCTTTATCCATCACATTCGTTCCATCCCCACATGGGGATGCCACAGTCTTGGATTGAATGTGTGTCACTGAGGCTGATGAACCAATACAATCATCATTAAGATCAATCCATACATTTCTTTCTGCCAGCAGGTGTGAAGTTGGTGTCGTTTCTACCAGCACTTGGTCAGGAGTTGACAGCCCTAGAAAAGAAAATCATATTACAATCCAGGACTCACAGATGTAATTTTTAAAAACCATTTGATAGATAGGAAACTATTCCTTCCTATACATATTCCTATACCTGTTCCTTAAGGAAAGGCACGCATCCATAATAATTAATATCTTGAAATTGTTGATGAAAAAAGAAATCATACCCTATAAAAAGTTGTTCATTCAAAAGACAAATTTGTATTCAGTAATTTTGTGTTGTGCATATTGTAATGTTCCAAAAGCTGATATTTAAAACGACAATAATATTTCATTTAGGAAAACTTAAGGAGAGAATAATGTTTTCCTTTCACTCCTATGCAAGCAGATCAGATGTCAGTCTTTTTTGGACATTTCAATATTGCTATAATTTTGTCCAAAATGAAAAGTCAAGCATCAAAAATTATGTCATATCAAGCTTGAAAATTGCAGAAGAAAAACGAAATCATGCCCTTTTAAAAAATATTCATTTAAAAGACAAAAACGTGTGTTCAGTGGTTATGGATTATACACATCAAAATGTTCCTTAAGTTTGTATTTAAAATGGCATAAAATTTTCTTTTGAAAATACCTGAAGAGAAAATACTGTTGCCCTTATCCTCCTATGTGAGAGAACAACAATTATCAAAATCTTTAACCCCTCAACGCCGTCATGCGTACCCAGTACGCGCACTTTAAATTTCGTATGCCGCCGTCATGCGTGCCCAGTACGCTTCCTGACCTAGTGTATACAATATTTTTTCTCCGCCAAATATTGCATGTTAAATTAAAACTAATTACTCTATCATTTGAAGAAATGTTTTTCCTCTCCAATAAAATATTCATAACGGCTTTATGCCTTCAAGATGTTTTTTAAATGCTTCGATAAAATTCCGTTTTAAACCAGCGCGTTGACGACTTCGGTCCAAAAACTCAACGCCTTCCTTCCACTGTTCTATCATGAAAAAATCCGCCTATTCTGCTTGAGAGACGTCAAGATGGGTCAGCTACTTTAGCTTGAGATATGGTATCTTCTAAGCTGAATGCCTTCTCTCCGTCTTCTCCTTGTTTGTCGTCACCTCGAGCCCCAAGTGTGTTTGGCCCGCCTCGTCGTCCTAGGCGAAGGGGCCATGTGCTTTGCTCTGCATTTATTATTTTTTATTTTTTCTTCTGGACAGTAATCAACGAAGATAAGATTCCATCTAAACAGTCAGCATATAGCAGGGCCCCTTCGAGATATTTTCTCGTCTCTTGAGGGAGCTTCTAAACCACGAGCTTCAGTCCACTAGAGTCAGTCATGCTGTGTGATGTTCTTTTAGGCAGTGTGTTGAAATTCTCATCGGGTGTACTTACTGTGAGTAGTATTTTTTTACAATTGGGGATTCTACGAAATGGGAATAGTATTGAAAGGCAAAAAAGAGACTCGGAAGTCTGTTAGTGTGTTAGGTTAAAGTAAATTCATTGGTGGGGTGAATTTCAAGGACCTGTTATTGCATTCGTAACTTATGGAAAGAAAACGCCATTACAAGTTGTGTATGAAGTTATTTAGGAGACAATTGAATGCGGCAGTCCTAAATTCATATGTTGATCATAGGAAAATCACGTATAAAAATTTGACTTATCATTTCGCGTGCCATTGGTCGAGGTTAATATTTTTGAAATATCCAACGTCATACAAACTGTTTGGACATGGCCGTCACACATTACACAATTTAGTACCAAGACTCACTCAAATACATTTCCTAAAGACAATTCCTGCAGCTGGGAAGAAATCAGTCTCAAAGGAGGTGTGCAGTTTGTGCCTAATATGGGAAATGAAGAGACTGCGTCTACTGGTGTGAAAAATGTGCAGTGGGATAATGTTTGGATTGCTTCAAATCATGTCACACAAAGCAGATTTTCTAAGGTAAATCATTTGAATATTCACATATTGACGTTTGAAACATTAGCACGTGATTACCTAAATGAAATGATACGGTAATAATGGAACAAAGTCAGAGAAGTGGGCGGAGTGGTAAATTTTCAAGTAGGCGAAACGGGTAATCCTTTCGAAAGTATCCAATCTGTTATGACATTTTCAACCCCAAATAACTAAATTACATCATGTAATTGTATTTTTTAAATGCATGGAATGTTAGAGATCTCGTAGCTTATTCGAAACCAATTAAAATCTTTCGAAATTGAAAATTTATTCATTATTTCATAAAAGGAGATACATAAAACAACAAATATTATTTTCAAATCGCTTGAAAAATTATTATATAGTAGCCCATTATATTACGCAAGTTTACTAAAAATATCAATGATACTGATCGTATATTATGAAAGATATAAATTATTGAATGACAGTATGCCAAAAAGGCGAAGTCATTTAAATCTCATCCGGCCGCTGAGATGGGATTTAATTAAATGCCCGCCGCGCTTGAGGGGTTAAGGAATATAATTTATTGAATGTAAAAATTGCTACAGATTTTTCAACATCAGTTTACTTTTAGCAGCTACTACTTTTGACACCAATAAGTAAATATTTTTCATAAATTACTGAGCAACTGATATCACATATGCCATTGAAGAGACCACAATTCATGCATTTTTATTTCCAAATTCACAGCACATTGTTGTTGAAAAAGAAGAAATACATCAACCATGAATCAAGTCTAGTTTACAATCAGAGGTAAATTTGATGAAAAAAATAAAATTTGTTAAAAATTACATAATTTCCTACTTTCGTCCGTTTGAGGATAACAGTTAAAAAGCCATAATGGGAGCAATTACATTTTTCCAGGTTGAATATGATATCCATCTAAATCATTTCCTGATCAACCTCCTGATGAGATCCACATAAGTACATAGAAATATAAGTGATTATAATTTTTTATCAATAACAGCAAGCTGCTACACATAAGTTATTAAAATTGAGTTGTTCTGCATCTTAGCTGCACTGATTTGTCTTCTGGTGTTTACTTCTGAAATCCATAATATATCTACTTACTTTCTGTTACAAAGTATTTTCTGACATGATTCACCGTGAAACCTAACACTGTTGCCAAGCCCATGCTAATTTTATAAATTCGATATGCTAATACCACTTCTGGACTTACAGTCTCAGTAACTTGTGATCACTAATTTGGCTGTAATTAATGCTAGAAATCCATTTAAAATCCAACAGTGCTTAAATAATATTAGTAATATACCAGGGTATAAATAATACAAATAATATTCTTATTTGGGACCGGTTCGGTCCCAAATAAAAAGAAAAAGAAAACCAGGGTAACTCAACCCCAAAAAAAACTCCACACACAGAGGTTTCAAATATTCTTATGCTACCCATAGCACAGAAAACGTTTTCCTTCTGTAGACACAGGCGGGAAAGAATTCAGAACGACATTTGAGTGTCAAAACTAGGAAAAAAATAGGGAAGTGGAGTAGTACATAAATGGGTGAAAAATACTACTGATGTTGTATTTCAACATGGACAAATCACATTTCTACCAAAAGAAGTCGGTAACAATTTCATACAGTCATTTCACCGAATTCCACGCACAGGTTTTATACAAATACAGACTTCAGTGTACAGGCACTGGTACCTCATGCTAAGCCCCCGTAATGGATCATTAATAACTAGAAATTTTTGTCTATAACACCAGTCATAAAGAACTCATTTGTTGAAGATCATTGACTGAACTAGAGAGGAGATCTTATATGAATCTTTCCCTGCCATAAATGCAGTATGTCACTAAATATAAATGAAATTTCAGTAGCCAATCTAAGTCAAAAATCGATCGACTTCAGCAGAACAAAATATTTTACATTAAAAGGGCTTATAGTATAAATAAATGTTGAAGGAAATTATAATATTTCTATAGAATACATTACACTTCATATTATTAGAAATCTAGACCACGCAAATGTAAAGATAAACAAAGATAAACTAAATTAAACAAAAGTTACGCATGGATGACTAAATTAGGTTCTTCATACTTCAAAAAAGTTACAACAACCTCTCTACGCATATAATTGCAAGACCTAGAGTTGACTCACCTATAGCCTCAGTCGTAGAGTCATTGGTCATTTTAGAATAACCAATCAGTTTTTCATCCTCTGTAAACAAAGGCTGAAAGTAGGAATCAACTCATTAATCATGAATGCACATAAGAATCAGTATTATTTTGATAAACGATTCTTTTACAATATAGAACTATCATCCACACATATACAGCAATGAACACTTTGTAATTTCTTTCAACAATGAGACAGTTTTTGAATAACTCTCATTCTAAATTGAATAACTGTGCCTTAAAATACTGTGCCATTCATGTAATCATTTATACAATTTTTATGTTGACTTCATTTTCTAATGATTCATACCGAGTGTAGATTTACTTTAATAGCAGATAGTAATTCCATTACCCAATGGAAAAGTAGCCACTGTCCATGGAAGCGATATACATTCATAACATTACCAACCCTACAAAGGTTATAATTCCTGATTCTTCATTACTTCTGTGGGTACACATCAGACTCCCTTGAGAAAGCGACCACAATCGGTTGGTTATGTTGGGTCATCCCAGTAATTTATGCGTGACATAGCCCAAAAGTTTTTATTCAACGGTAATAATTCCTGTGCTGCAAAGAATAAAGGCTATAGTTTGGTACAGGGCAATCCCTCTGTAAAGTAAATATCTGTGTAAACGAAGCAACAATTCTTTTTTGGACCTACAGTGAGTCATTGTTTAACATCACTTACCGTTCCTGAAAAATGTGACGATAAACGAAATGACGTTAATCAAAGCACAATAACCCATAAGAAACAATGTAAAAAGTGATTATCGGCTCCTAGACCTCACAATTCCTACGCGAAAAAATTTTAGCGTGTCATATTTGGGCCATTTCTTACGATGAGAATGCCAAACTATGGCATAAACACGAGTCCCTGTCTTCATTGACGGCAATACCAGCAGCGACGTACATCCTTTTCCATTTTTGTATATTCCCGCGTTTGTTTTTTCGGCTTCGCTATGGTGGTCATCTGGGTATTATCATCGCTGAAACATCGTCGCAGTTACAGGAACCAACATTATTGAGAACACGGCGAAAAAGTGACGACAAATACTCCGAGTTCTACACGGAAAAATTCCTAGAAATCACTTTTCAGGTTCCAGAAAACCGTTATGTCAAGTAAAATTTGCTAAAACTTTACTTGACATTTACGCACTTAACATTTGCGCACCTACCTAAGAATTCATTTTGCATAAAAGTTGCTATAAACGTAATCGAAATTGACAATAAACACACCGTTTTACACTTCGTTCAGACTGACTGCATTACCGCCCACAAAATGAACAACCTGCAACGCCCGCCGCTTCGCATTTTTTTCTCGCGCGAAATTTAAAAGACCTGACCAGACCTGACGTTATCGCGAAGCAAAGGTGCGATAAACGAATGACGGTCTCAAAATTTTCGTGACGTTATCGCGAAATGACGTTAAACGGGGTGACGTAGACGAGGACTCACTGTATATACAACTAGGAGACGCCATATTTATTTAAGAAAATCATTCACTTAATTGTTCACCCAACCGCGGTCTTAACCATGGTCAGTAACACCTTAGGCCTACACCATCATCTGAACAGCAATAGGGTGGTTTCCTATTATTTTTATTGCCTAAATCGAAAGATTATTACCTCTGGAGTACGCATTTAACACTTTTGGATTTTTATATGACAATATCTATTTTTTGGGATTAAATGAAGTGAAAAATTTCAAGTGCGCAAAAGTGTGACAGCTAAGTATGAATGATGGGAAAAGCCCACGTGACTTCATTCTGGTTCCCGCTGCCATCGTGTGAGGTGGCCTTGAGGCGATGATATGTGAGCCGCTGTGATGCAGGCTGCTAGCAGGGAGCAGAGTACCCTGCTAGCTAGTAGTGCTTGGCTTAAGTAAGGATTATAATAACCTTATCAAACAAAGAAAACTTTCCAACTTTAGCCAGTTTTAATAGGTGATTTGTAAGACATGTTTCCTTGAGCTCTGTGCCTCGTGCATGCATTGGTAATCTCAGAGATTGTAAAACTCCTATAAAAACTAGGTCCCAGTGATGTCACATGGATTGGCATCGCATGGGTGCCAATCTGGCCTTTTTCAAATCACTTTAAAATGGACCATTGCCATGCGTCTAAACTGGGATTTCTAAAACGAAATAATTTGTATATTATGAATTCACTAATGGTGGGTAATGAATTGTACCAATGCCTTTCCTTTTCTACGATGAAGGAAACTACCCGATTGGTTACCTATACATATAACAGTATTTTTAATGCTACCACCAGATTATGGTAAGCAATGTTGGTGTGGCCATTATTAGCTGGAGGTATGAAGACAAGAATGAAATTATCATTTTAAAACAATAAGTGTGATAATGTACACCAACGAAGCTTCAGCAGAAAGGAGGAGATTTTGAAGGAGGAAAATTTAAGTTATTGGTAAAGTTATGAAATTTTCCCTTGGGATTGATTGGCCACTGGAGTGCGACTACTGCTTCAAAACTCTATATTCCGTTCACATCTGTCATAGTCAGCTCTTGGTACCGTGAATGCAAAGGATGCATGTTCCTTCAAGTGCCAACCATGCAAAGTTTTCACAGACCCAGCCCCATGAGTTAAGTGGGATTTACTCAGATTAACTCCTGTTACGCCGCCAGGTGGAGTGTCCCCCCCTGGAGATGCTGCCCCCTGAAGGAGTGACCGTGAACCAACTGAGGTGGCTCAAGGGGACGCGTCGAGAAGCCGTAAGGACAGTTGAGTCGAGTCAGCTGAGAGACATGGAGAGTGTTTGGGCTGGAGAGTCCCGTTTGTATAAGTGCGAAGAATAAAGTGTCATAGAAGTAAAAGATAGCAAGGATCGTTTCGAGAGTAACCCAAGGTCACTTTAACACTCCCATGCCCCACTCTTTTCTCCCCAGATAAACATTATTCAAATTCAAACGCAGAATTTAAAAGTCAGAGCAAACACTAGTTTGATATATTTATAACATTATCATCGGCAAATAAATGCATTTTACTGCTTTTTCAGGAGCAAAATTCAAACATGTAGGTAATGAATAAAAGGGACAGATTACATTACCATGTGAGACAAAAAATGAGTGCTTCTACTAAATGATGTCAGGAAAGTTCCAGAGAGGAATGAATTTTTGAGGCAGAAAAACTTAACATGGTAAAAGTGCACTTACCTTGTCATCAACTTCCAGGGGGTCTATAGCATCACTTGAAATGCCAACTCCATTCGGTGAGTTAAATGCATGATAATTCTCCTCATTGAGGAGCTCTTCCTTTTCCTCTTTCTCATTAAACTAAAAGGGAATGTTGAGTGTCACTCAATAAAAGCTATATAATAATTATAACATCTCTAATCCATAATAATAGAACCATGTCAAATTCCAGAGACCACTCAAGCTGATCGAAACTGTGGATGCCTGAGATTCTTAGGACCAAACTTAACCCTTTCACTGCCAGCCAATTTCAAGTGGGATGTACCAAGACTGCCAAGGCTATTTTCTGAAATTAGCATCATTTCAGATTTTAAAAAATTTACAGCAACTCATTTTTACTTACCTTTTTATTTTTTATTTACCTCTTATAACCATAGATAGATTATGGGGGTTTACATAAATTACAGCCATTGAAAAGGCCACAATCAGGAAAAAAGTGAAATAATGGGGAACATGCATGAAATTTGTTCATCATGATAGTTAGTCTCATTGAATAGAAAATTTTCTCACAAGTCCAAATACATGAGCCAAAACTCTCCTAGTACTCTGCTAACCTCAGTAATTGCTAATTAAAAATGCTCAAATATCGCTTGAAGTCACGTGGCCTGAAACGCCTCCTTACGTCATCGCACGGTACACCTTTCACTTCGCTAAAAGAGTAGAGTGGTAGAGCCTTGAATGCAAGATATCGAAGTAAAAATCTTCGTCGAGCTGTGTAGTAGTTCCTTAAAGGACAAATTGACTTATGAGGGATTTAAGAAAGCAAAATACCTCAGTTTACTTTCGCTCGATTTCCTTATGGAGGCTAATTTTATTTTCATTCCAAATCTCCCCAAACAATCCCCTTTATTTATTTCAACAACGCCTTGGCAACCCAAAATATTCACAGTCTGCATTTTGTCGTTACAACAGCAATTATTTTCGCCAAATTTGCATTTGAGCCCTCGTAGATCGATTTTCTATCCACTTCCTCAGTGTGTCATCAGTGGATACCGTGCCATGACGTCACGCTCCGATGACGTTGTGTTTTCAAGCAGCCGATGAAGATCAATTTTTAAAGACTCATAACTCAGCTGAGAAGCATTATTCATAGGCGAAATTTTCGGCAAGTTCATTTGAGGTAGAGGACTTCTTATTCTAGTGCTTTAAAAAAATTGTGAATGCTCCCCATTAGGGCCGATAAATTGGCCCCTGGCATTTTTCGCTCAACCAGCGAGGGCAGATATATCGGCCCGATGGCAGTGAAAGGTTTAATACACTTGCTGACTTAGCAACAGCAAGCAAATACCGTCGCCTGGCAACCCACGGGTTGTATATTTTGTTTTTCCAGCTTCACCAACCTAGATGTTTCAACATTCTCAATGTTGACGAAAGATGCTGGTGGTCTTGACATCAATTCCCTTTTCGCTGTTTCATTTCTTTCCACTATTTCTGGAAAATTGTCATGAATTTCGTAAAATTGTAAACATTGAGACAATCCACATGCATTCTGAAAATATACGGAGCTAAAGTGCAGAGTTCGACCCTCATATGGATTTACGAATTTAGTTACGTCACAGGATTTACGGTGCCGCAGAGATGGTGTTTCATTTTTAGTTAATTTCTTTCAAAGTTAGCGTTTATATACAAATTTTCTACTGATAATGGTAAAAACAGTACTCTTGTTATTACGAAGTCACGGTACCGAAAATATGAAGATTCGCAATAACGAAGTTCGTATGAACGAGACTTTTAGGAATCGTCGAAAACTCCGTGGATGATAATTGCGATTGAATTACGCGGAAATATATATAAACAGGAAAATTCGTTTCAGTTTCGGCATGCTGCATGACGTAATCGAGGGTTGATATCCTCCCGAATACAGTAAGCACCATTTACGAACTCGATGCGTTCCACGACCTTGGTCCTAAGTTGATAAAGCCACGGTCCGGCCGCCGAGAGTTGTCTGATGACTGGCAGAATAGTCTACGTTGGGGCAGCGTTGCTAGGTGAGAAAGTGAAACGCCTGTAATGGCTTCCGTGAAGAAAGGAGACGAAAAGGACGACGAGCGTGAAGGACCCAGCGGAAGAGTCACTTGTTTTGGGGATTCGAAGAAAAGGCATGTTTTAGTGGATCAGGCTTATTTCGCTGCTCTGTTTGCATGTAACAACGTTATAAGACTAGGCGATAATGTGAGGTGCGTTTGGGGGACAGCGATTGGCTGCAAACCGTGCTGGCGAAGGGTTATCCGCACCCCTAATGTGCCGTCACCGGACCGGTCGTACTGTATGAAAGGCATTGAGGAGTACGGTTATCCTGCAAAATGCAACACTTCACAAAAATCATGCGCTAACTCACGATTGTGACGAAGTGAACTAAATGGGCGTGCAACGCAGCCGGAGCTGAAAAAATCATTCTCCGCGGCAAGGAATAACGGGCGAAACGCTAGTCAGTTCCTAACTTCACACCGGAATGAATGATACTTTGTACAAATTATGACCAGAGTACGATTTCCTCTACGCCGCACGGCGTAAAACGGCCAAATCAAAAGGCGCTAAATTCCAAATTTGAAATTTTTAATGCTGTCATACCTAAAAATTCTCAAATCGAATGTGCGTAGGAAGAGAACTAACTGTACATCAAATTGACGACCTGTAATGAGTCTGTCACCATGATCCCCCAGGAATGAAGCTTATGGTATAACGTTGCGCGAATGTTGAAGAAATACCATAAATGACGCTCTCGGTCACAGTACACGAGGACAACTTAAACGTGGCGTGATTATTAAAACTTAGCGTAGTGAATATCAATCTAAAGGCCATAGCTTATGCGTGGAACTTCGTAATAAAGTTCATTTTGTAACCGCCAGGACCGGGACTGAGGCTCGTAATATCGTAAAAACGAAAATTTCGTACTAAAGTTTCTTTTCCTATAGCTAGGATAGGCCTTTTCGTTGAGGCCAACGATTTTCTTTGTAAAAACGAGTACTTCGTAATAACGTTGTTCGTATTAACGAGTCTCTGAACATCTAAATCTTTCATCATCATCTTTCCATCGGAATGGAAAATTTTTACACAAATTTTAAAACCACGAGCACCGCTAAGGTGCAGCGAATGCATATAAGGGTTAAAGACCTCTGGCGACTACTATCACATGCCTCATGAGTGTGGAGACATACAGATTGGTGAAACTGGAATAACTATTTAAACCAAGATGTCAGAGCACAAACATTGCATAAGACTTAGATACCCAGAGGGATCTACAGTAGCCAACCACTGTATCGCATACAATTACGCCATTCTGATTAATGAAGCCATATCTTTCATCTATGCAGATATATATTGGGATCGGATCAACAAAGAGGTGATTGGAATTGGACTCTCAAAGAATAGAATTAATAGAGATGCAAGGTTTCAACCAGAGCAAAACATAATTAAAGGAATGGGAAGCATCACCTTTCTATGAGAAAATTAGCAGGATTTTACAACAAGGATCTAATCAGGTGAAAAAGATTCGTGTTTAGGCTCTCTGACATAGTAAAGACTTTTACCTTGAAAGTAGACAAAATAAAGTTCACCACTGGAGTACTCAATGGAATAGAATTTGAATTATTTTCTGTCAGAAGAATAGTGATGTTGCACAAAAAAGATTGACATAAATGAAAATAGATAAAGATCTCAATGGTTTTGCAATATATTGTACAACTGGAAAAGTTGCACAACAGACACTCGCACATTTGAGGGTGACATCCCATACAAATGCAAACATACACTCAACGCAATCCTAATTTTGTCATACAACTAAGAATTTTACTCAAATAAAGGCCATGCTGCTCCTAGATGAGAATAAAACCTACCACAATATTGGCTCTGGGTAATTGGCAGTCTTGCACGGGAATGTATACTTCATTCATCTGAACGGAGCATGCAAACTGTGAAGTTTCTTCAATCGCATCTCGAATACATTCTTTTGTGCCAGCAGAAGATCCCGCACTGTCATTAGCTGCCTCCTCCTCTTTGATGATCTGTGCAGAAAGTAAAAGTGGTAAACAAGTCACCTACATCAAAATTAACAAATGAGTCATTCTCATCAGGCAAGGCCGTAGCAAGGGCGGGGATCAATTGATCCTCCCAAAAATGAAAAAAATTAAATAGATACTTTATGCTCGCTTGGTGCTCACACGACGATATTATATAGCTGCGCAGGGACATCTAGTAGTCCAATGCGACTTAACCCATTTATGCCTAGTGTTCCATTTTTGGAACACCTGATGTGACTTTCTAATTTAATGACTATGACCCATTATACACAAATATGCCACGATTTTTCTTCCTGTACCTCTTTATAAAGATACATTGTATTATGGGGTGCAAAGATTTAGTCTGTTTTGCCAACCTATCGCAGCCAGTTTGTTGAGAAATATCGGTCTTTTTTTTCAAGGCAGTCTTTCTGTGACCATCTCTAATGTTATATTAATAACTATTTGCCATTTCGCCCAAATGTTATAAATTTTTCCCGGCATATTCATTAATAGTTAACTTACAGTGCTTGATGAAGAACTTTTTGAAACAACATATTTTGTTTTAGTTATAAGCTTTTATTTAACAGTGTTCCATTTTTGGAACACTAGGCAAATCCACTACTATTATGCGTGCATTCAGGCGCACTGAAATGTTCACCTTAATTTTAAATCAAGTCAGCAATTAGATGTGGAACAATTAATAATGTTCCCGGTCATTGCTGCGCACTTCTGCTCATCTCATTCATGGTTCTTCCGACGAGAACTTTTACCGTTATCTGATACCGGATGCTGATACTACTGAAAATGGCGGTGCATGGGCTTCTGCTTCGCCTAAACTTCTTCTTGCTATAGGAAAAAAGGTAACCAAAGTTGTGCGCAAATGGAAGAAGGGCGATCTGACTGCCCAGCCAGTAGGAGGTTGAGTTTCAGAAGAAGAAATCACGAAAATGAAAACCCCTACAGAATATTTAGAATTCTTTCTGGATATTGGAGTGAACCTTGAACTGACAGTCGGTTTTTTTTGGGAATAATTTTCCTGAGTGGTTACGTCTCTGTTCCGAGACGACGTTGGGAGCAAAGACAAGATTCGCATAATTCTCTAGTTAGTGGTGCAATGGGACGTGACCGATTTGAAACAATATTTTCAAATTTGCATTTTGCTGACAATTCTAACTTAAACCACACGGACAAGTTTTCCAAGGTGCGACTTCTAACTGAGCGTCTGAATGGCAGATGCATGAAATTTGTGCCAAATGTAATATACTTCAGCTTTGATGAGGCCATGATTCCCTATTTCGGCCTTGACGGGTTGAAGCAGTTCATTCGGGGTAAGCCTATTTGGTTTGGGTATAAATTCTGGTGCGTCTAGGCTACATTTGCTGGTTTCAGCCTTATCAAGGAAAAAACCCAAACACTCAATACCAATAATATGGTGTAGGTGCTTCAATTGTTTTGCAATTCATTGAGGCACTCACAACTCAGAATCCCGGTAAATACCATTTTGTGTTCGACAACTTGTTTACAAGCATTGCACTCCTTGATAAACTTCATTCAATGGGCCACCAAGCAACTGGCATAGCGAGAAAAGATCGCGTAAACAAACCTCCTTTACTATCTGATGCTACCCTAAATAAAAAAGATTGGGGCACATTCGGTTACCGAATTGATGGAAAAGGCAATACTGTTCAAAAATGAAATGATAAAAGTGTTGTAACTGCTGCATCTACTGGTGCCGGTGTCAATCCTTTGCAACGGTCAGTCGTTATTCTCAAAATCAGAAAAAGAGATACAAGTTCCTCTGCCACATTCAATCAAGGTCTATAATCAGTGTATGGGAGGAGTTGACCCAGCTGATGAAAATATTGACAAGTACCAAGCGTCAAACGGTGGAAAAAAATGGTACTCAAGCCCTCCGGTAAATTCTTCTTTGAGCTGACTTTACAAAATGCTTGGCAATTGCATAAAATAAACGATGTGAAGCCAATGGATCTTCTTGAATTTCGTCGCCATGTGACCTGTTACAATACAGACAAACGGTAATTCTGCTGAACCAAATACCACTTTTCAATGTAAAAACTGCAATATATCCTTGCATATTAAGTGTTCACCTGGATATCATTCTTAATAGTGAGGTAATAAAAGTCTAAATCAAAATTTTTGCATGCTATCAATGAGTACGTCATAGTAGTGGATTTGCCTAGTGTTCCATTTTTGGAACACCTCATAATTAATAATTGGCAAGAGATACATTTTTTATCCTTTCGGATATTGTTTTCAAACTTGTTTTTATCGACAATATGTAAAAATCGGGGTAAAATTCGCATTTTTCAAACCTTCGGCATAAATGGGTTAAGTCAATAATTATCTAAGCGAATTTGTAGGTGCAGTGTGCGTAGTTGTAGTGCAGTGTGTGAAATAATAGTGCTGTGAATTAGAAGAGAGGTAGGTGACTTAAGGGCCTCCTGAGGGACCGCAGAATTGACATCGACACCGAGGAATTGATTCATCGTTTTACATTCATTACACGTTTTTAACTGAAAAACATCTCTATTTTCCGTCTTTTTTCGCATGCATAGCGTAAAATGAGACAGTTTGTTGTGGGTTGCCTACCTTCAAAACTGCTTTCGGGGACACGAGAAAAGGTCATTTTCTCGATAATTAGAAGGAATAGAGCTGTCACGTTTGGTCTAAAATATCAACGAAAGACCAATTTATAAGCTTGGTAACCTGTAAAGCTAGAGCTTTAACGCTAAGCATGTGTCGGTTGCTAGCAAGCAACTATGTGAGACTTTTGACACCTAAATGATGGGTAGCTTCTGAAAATCACAAGTATTATTTGCCATCACATAATTAACAGCACACGTATGAAACACTTTGGACCACCAAGGTGCCCCACGTCCCCACTGGAGGGCTAATGAGGTTATGTTTATCGGTCCTAGGATTTTATATAGTAATGTATAAGGCAAGAAAACTACTACACAAATGTACAACATTTATAGGAAAAAACTGCTTACATTAAGATTAGATAACTTGTTTGAATTATTAATTACTTTGAATCGAATGGGTTACCTTGAATCTATGTAAAAAGCAGAATTTCCTATGATTTACAATGACAAACGTTTAGATTTTTACGTCCTTCAACAAATAAGTACATTCAATTACAAGGATTCTGTACATACCTGGGCATTCTCCTCCGGAGATAGTTCCTTCTTTGCCCCAATCAGCGTCAAGTCCAGGTCTGCCACAATATTTCCCCTACTCTGAGCTTCCACCTTTTCACCTTGGGAAGCAGTAAAGGTATTGGGCTGCAACAAAATCCCCAATCATCATCATTAGCAAATGAGCTACAGAAACATAGATGTGCTTTTAGAATTATTCACACGAATAAAATAAAAGTTAGTTTCAAATGGATATCTTCACACTATCCGGCAAGGTAATTAATGTCAGGAATTGATTATGTTTATAGTTGTTATTAAATTTACCACTTAACTATACTCCTAATGCTTCTTATTTTCATTGCAAAATTCCTGAAAAATCCACGTCATTATCCTCTGGGCAACAGTTCTTGGAGGTGTAATTCTCCAGATATCATCTTATATTCTAACAGAAACTTATATTATGGGAACACTTTGTATGAGAATCCAGAGGCCATAGGTAATAGCATTCATTCACGGAAAATAAAAAGGGGCAAAAACAGAAAATAATTTCAGTTTATTATGGTTTATAATTTGGTTTAGAGACATCAAGGATTTTGACAAAAAAAAACTTACTCAGACGAGATACAACTGACACCCATTTTCAGTTAACGAAAAAGAGAAATCTTTGGATTAATTTCTAATAGGACAAAATTTGCATAACTTCAATGGGTAAATATGAAGATTTTTTCTCTACATGTAAAATTAATAATTGGTGTTTTCTTGAGGTATTTTTACATCCAGTGACTTAATTAAGTTTGTATGATGTATATTTCCACACAACAATATTAGTTTGCCCGGAAAACACTGAATCCTTCACAACTTATTTGCACAAAACATTTAGACTGCTTTCAAGCATATCAAATTGTTTCAGGAGTAAATGCACTTAATAAATGAAAAATTATAGACTACAAATGATAATTTCTACAATTTAACATAAAACTCCACCGCTGATGAAGGTTACAATACCCTTTGTCATTTTTAAGGACATCTGTATATTTACAAACAGACTGATATATTATGCTTTAGGGAGCTTAGTTACCAGTGATGATGAAGCAAGAAATAAATAGTCAGTATAATAGCACAGGCACAGAGAACACTAGAAAAAAGAAGACTCTCCTACAATTGAGAGTATTAACACCTAAATAAGGAAACAGTATATCTGATATTACATTTCGAGCATAGTAAAAAATGGTAGCCAGGTTTCAAAATGGACAGCTGCACAAAATTCAAGATTGGAAGCTTTCAAAGGCCGTGTTCCAATCCATAGGGTGCACTCTACGCTCTTGCGCTCTTACGCTCTAAACGGCTCTTTCGCTCTTTCCTGCTCTTATTGCAAGTAGTGCCACCACTGTCAAGTGGCAGATTTCGAAACTGAAAAAAGTTGAGTAACAAATTTAGAGGGTAAGAAAATAGTGCAATGTTGTTGTTGTTATGAAGTGAGTGTTGCAATAATTTATTGCCTTATAAATATATGTACTTATATATATGCTTATATGTACTTATAAATGAAATTGCAGAAGTTATAACGAATAAAATACGGCATAGGCGACATATTTATCAATTGTAGGCTACTAATTTCGTGTAGGCAACCAATTTCGTACTTTCAGACAAATTTAAGTGGTTTTTATATCTGAAAACAATTTATTAAAGATGTAGTGAAAATGAAAAATTATAATCACTGTAAATAGGTACCCGTCATAATATTTGAAATGCAGTAAGTCGACAGATTTAGGGCGTCCAGCCAAAGCAGAAAACTTCATGCATAATTCCAGCTTCTCCAGGGAAATTTTACAAATCCCAGTTTAATCTTACGTGATTACTGCGATATATACGAATTTTTAACATGATTTTACCCGAATCCCTTATATGACTTTAAATCATTGAAGTGATTTCATGTTCATTATCATATTCATGCATTTACTAGGAAAAGAAATACGTTAGTTAACACATTGAATACGTTTGTTAGCATTGAAATTATTCAAAGCAAGGCTGACGAGCTGCTCCATGTCGACCTCACCTGGCATTCTATTCTTCGTGTTTTTTAATCTTACTCGAGTACATTGTTAGATATTTACATTCATTCAGATAGAGTACATATATTAGAATATTTCGGTTCTGTTGTCTCGTCTGACATTGCACGTTTCGTTGCAGCTGAAAAAACTCTTCTTAGCTATTGCACTTAAATCTACAACAAACACGTTTTAACCAGAAAATGGGCGTTGAACTGGAAAAATTATCTGTGAAATGAATTTGACATAAACGTTTCTACAGTTCCGGGGTGGATCAAAAATTCATGCATAATTCCCGACTTTCCCGGTCGCTGGACACCCTTAAATTCACATCTATTCAAGATTCATTCGGATTCGATATTCACTCGATTCCTTATTAACGATTTAAAGAACCGAATCATTGCTCCGAATCAAATCCCATCCGAACCCACGAAAATTCCACCTCAACGGCGGTAGGCGAAGGGCTAAACGGGCTGAAGAGCGAGTAAGGGTGGATCCTTGCGCTCTCTCGTGCTCTTCATGCGCTCTTCAGAGCAGAACGTAGAGCGGATTGGAATCGCACTACGTGACGTCACTTCCGAAATGTGACGATCGAAAAGTGCGGGAAAGAGCGCAAGAGTGCATTTACGGTGGATTGAAACACGGCCAAAATGTGTCGCTCTAGAAGATTGCCGAGGATAAAAAAAAATGAACACAAAAGAAGGAAGTAAAAAGAAGAGTGGGAGGAAAGAGAAGTCTTCTAAAAACCTTATCTTAATTGGCCACCTCATTAGATGTGATGGCCTCATAAATACAATAGTCAGACATAAAGGAGAGGTGGACAGGAAGAAGGGAAAATAATAGTTCTGTATGTTTCTCATTGGCCAGGTTATTTAGGATATAAAAAAGACCATTTGCATGAAAAGATAAGCAGACGTTAGATATTAATTGGGGGTTGCATGAAACCAATTTTAGTTCTGCTAAATTATGATGGTGATACAGTACAAAATAAAGTTCATTAATAGTATTACCTGATCAGAAGAGTCTTGATGCATCAGTTTATTTGAGACATCATCAGAGCAATCATTGAGTACGTGAAGTCCTTCTTCATCATCGCTAATCTGATCTTCTTTAACAGAAGAGCACTTGTACGTTACCCGATCACTCTAGTTTCTTTGTAGAAAACAGATTAACTTGATAAACCAAAATGATCCAGCCAGGATAATTCTTATTATTCTCAAATAACCTAATAATAGCCATAGTTTGAGAAGAAACAACTTTATTGGGAAAATCTTGGGAATAAATAACTTTTTAAGTTGTGAACTTCCCCGATCATTAAAATAAATTTCCAAAGGGGAACAAGGCCATGAGCACTGACTTCTAAAAAATTGATAAAAATTTAAGAATAAGCAAAATCTTAATATTTCATTAAAAGTGGAAGGGTTTCAAGACTAGAACAACAGTAGCAGAAAATTCAGTCAGAGTAAAGAAAAATCAGTTCAAGTCACTAAAAATTGATATCTTTTGGCAATCCACTTTCATTGCAAACGTCAAATACCCCATTCAAAAATGGCACAGAAGGTTGAATCCCTAGCCTACACAATAAATTCCTGTTCGATTTCATCACAAAATCCAAATCTGCAACAATCTGATTCCTATGAACATCAATCTCTCATAAGGAATGAGATTTATGCAGTGGAATCTGGCTAGCAGCTGCATCATAATGTCATGGTCATTCTGTCAGAGTACCAAATTCAACAGAACTCAGTAATACTCTCAATTCTTTATCCCCTTCTGTTTGGTGGCGAACGGTAGTGAAAACCGTCTTTGTATGATCACAAAAAATATAACTGCTCTGTGCGGTGATGACGGCAAGCTCTATTGCTCAGTGAGTAAAATTGAACTGTCAGTTTGGTAAAATACACCAAATGCGTCCATAGCAATTAATCATTCATTTTAAACAATTCATTCATAAAGGCTCTTCTTTATTTCTAAATGACTGATCAGGTGAGGGAAAATGCTGTACTTTTCTGCTGAGAGGTGTTGCCAATATTCCACTACGGAAAGACATTGTGCCCTAGAAAAAAACAACTACACAAGGCGAGAGTTAACTCACCAATTCATCAGTTGCCAATGGGTCTGAGTCATAATTTGAAATTCCAGCTGGATCTGATGTGTACTGCACAGGATAATTCTCCTCACTAAGGCAATCTTGGTTCTCCTCTTTCACATGACACTAGAATAGAACAATGGGTGTCACTAAAAAGTAAAACAATAATAACCTCATTTCAGCACAAAAAAGCAAAACAGAATAAGATCATTTGATAATAAAATCTTCTCTTTCACTTGCAGCCACCCAATCTGGCCAAAATCATTTTAATTATTTCAAAATGATTTTACATTAAACTCTATAAGAGTACTGATTAAAAAAACTTTAAATCTTCTAGAAAAATATTTCTTAAGAATCTTAGAATAATATTATCTTACAATAAAAAATAGTTAAAAATGTTTCAAAACTTTGAATAACAGCAGCAGAAAACTTAGCCAAATTTAATCAAAATTACTTCATTTCACCAACAATTGAAATCTTTTGGCAATCGACCTTAATTGCCTAGCACTGGTTATAAATTCTTACTCACTTTCATCACAAAATCCAATTTGCAGCAATCTGATTCCTGTGAATATCAATCTCTCATATGAAATGAGTTTTGTTGTCAGATCTTGCTAGCAGCTGCATCATAATGTCATTGTCAATCTATTAGAGAGCTCCAAATTCTACAGCACTAAGCATAACTCTCAATTCCTTTACCCCTTCTGCTCCGAGATAATTGGAAGTGAAAAGTGTGTTTGTATGATAACAAAATTAAAGACTGCTGAGTGAAGGGATGGCAGAGAGTTCACTGGCTCAGTACACTATGTTTAGCTGTCAGTTTTGCAAAATACACCAAATCTGTTCATTAAAATGAATCAATCATTTTCAATAATTCATTCATGAAAACTCTTTCATGGTTTCTCACGATATGGCAAGAAAAAAATGCTGTTGGTTCTGCTGAGGTGCTGTGATATTCCACTTCAAAATGATATTGACATAGCAAAACAGTACTAACAATTAACTAACAATTGATATTTTTGGCAAATGACTTTCATTGCTGATGTCCAACACTCAAATTGAAGGAAATTGATTTGAAGTTAATAAAAATGAGTTCACCTCAGTAACAATTGATGTCTTTTAGCAATCGACTTATACTGCCAACATGCAACACCCTATTTAAAAATGGTAAAGAAGGACGTATCTCTCATCCCCACAATAAATTCCTGTCTGCTTTCATCACAAAACCCAAATTGGCAACAACCTGATTCCTGTGAACATCAATCTCTCATAAGGAATGAGAGTTATATACTTGAATCTTGCTAGCAGCTACATCATGATGTCACGGTCAATCTTATTCAGTGTACCTAAGTCAATAGTACTCAGTTTAACTCTCAAAATCCTAACATACCCCCTTCTGTTCTGTGGTGAACAGAAGTGAAACTGTGTTTGTATGATCACATAACAAATGACTGCTCAGTGCCGTGATAACAGAGAGCTTAATTGCTCAGTGAGCAAAGTTCAGTGGTCAGTTTGGCAAAATACAACAAATCTGTTCATTACATTTTATTTTAACGATTCAAACATGAAAACTCTTCTGTAGTTGTTCATGATTGAACAGGCAGGCACAATGATGTATGTTTCTGCTGAGAGGTCTTAGGAATAACGCAAAAAGGAATGACATTGAGCCATAGAAAAATTAAATTAAACAAGGCAAAAGTACACTCACCAGGTCATCAGTGGCCAATGGGTCTGAGGCATCACTTGTTATTGCAGCTGGATCTGATGTGTACAGCATGGGATAATTCTCATTAAGTTGACCTTCATTCTCATCTTGTACATGAATCTAGAAGAGGATAATGGGCATCACTCAATAGAAGCATAATATTAATAACGTCATTTGATAAAAAAACTCCTATTTTAATTGAGACCACTCCAGCTGGTCAAAATACTCATGAGAATCTTGCAACTAGCAGATCAAACTCTAGAATATTAATGTCCAAATAGGGAGGGGGAGCTACTCTACCAAGATCACATTGATTGAGAGTTTTGAATGAGAATTTTGATCACTTACAGTAGGGGCATAATAGCGGGAACGATAGATCAAGGTTCCAGAGTACCTTAAATTATCTTCATCTTTTCTTTACCCAGGGATATAAAAAGATCCGCAACAGTTAGGTGAATCCTTAGTTAAAATAAAGGAGGAAGATGGCTTGAACAAATAGAGGGCAATCATGAGAGACAGCCCAGTTACAGCCACCACTAATGGCTTGAACAGAGATTTGACAAGGCTATGCCAAAAGTCTACTCCACAGGATAAGAGACAATTCTGTCAACAGATTAGCAGTGTTGTACAACTGATATTGACTTGTATGATAAAAGATTTGTGTGGTTCCGATTTCTACCTTATGTGTTACTACTAGAAAAGTACAACTACTGAAGGTTGCATACATGTTAGTGACTTCCAGTTGAAATACTTACCTTTATGACGGACATACTATCTTTTGTCATACGACTGAGAAATTTGTACAATTGAAGATGGATCAATATAGGTTTCCCTGTGTATAAGAATAAAACTTACCAACTTGTCACCCCTGGGCAGTAGGCAGTCTGGCACAGGAATGTATATTTCAGTGGTTTGGGCTGAGCATTGAGCCTTCTGTGGAGACTAAGGACTGCATTCAATTGCATCTTGAATGCAGTCCTTAGCCTCCACAGAAGGCCCCAAATTGTCATCAACGGCCCCTTCTCTTTCAAAACTCTGCAGACAAAGTAACAGTGACAAAACACTTATCTCCTTAAAAACACATACATGGGATGCACTAAAGCATTACAAAAAAAGATGCTGAACATAATGTATCTGGTTTCATGTAAAAATGGAGAGTTGTCTGCACACCTATTAATCAATCACTGAAAAGCTACAGTGCCAACTGAAATGAAATTTAGCAGGATGATTCCTGATATTCCGAGTTCATGCAGTGTCTTTTTTAAATTTATTTGTGCCATGATAGCTGGCCCTTCACTGCTAACTGTACGATAGACAATGTAGATCACTCAGATACTTCATTATTCAAATTATGAGAAATCAAACTAAAGATTAAGGATTCAAATTTTTGTCATTAAAAAATGAATAATCAAGTTTCTTAATGTTACACACAATTTGCTTCCGCAATTATAATTTTTGGAGTAGTGGCTTTTGTTAGGCCAAAATCACTACATATTCTTTTCTCAACAGTACAGCTGAGGAAAAAACATGTGGAACAGGTTTTCAATGCATTTATTATGTTCTAGACCTCCTGCTTATATTCAAGTTATGACTGGGTGTAATATTTATGCAGAAAGAAAAGAAACCTCAAAGTCACCTTGTTTTCCATATATTTTTTTATGAAACTGCTTTTTAAATAACACTGATACTATTAGCCTTAAAACAAGCTAAACCAATCACACAACAATTATGTATTATGCACTATGCAAAGTTCTTGCTGTGTGTCAATAGATGGCTATAGAACTGATTGCTCATCATTTTTGAAATACCAGAAACATCATGACTCAAGCTAAGACATTTGGTAGACAAACAGCTCGATGACCATGATGAATACATCTCGGTAATAGATACTTGGTGTTGTGAGAAAATGTCTAAGTTTGAGCCAATTAACCATCATTTGTGAAAGGAAATGATTTCCTTCTTTCATTCAAGGAAAACAGGGGATGAAGTGCATCAAGAGTCCCATTAATTTAACCGTGATGCTGCCCTAAGAGAAACAACATTAAATGATAGGTATCATTGCTTTAAACACCATAATTTCAATGATGACGATTGACCATGTGAAGGAAGACCAAAAACCTTCAAAGAAACTTAATTAGAGGCATTGCTTGAAGAAGACAAATGGAAAACTCAAGAAAAGTTTGCTTTGTACTTGGAGTAACCCACTCACCCATTGCAAGCGTTGGTAATTTAGTATTAAGCAAGGAACTTGGGTTCCAATGATTCAACAGTGATTCTACAGTGTATAAATGCTCAACCTCACATTACGAAACCAATTAAATCCTAGCTGGAAATACTCGAATACAAAGGCTGAATGATCCCTGAAAATTCTCCAGGCATTACATCGTCTGATTATAACTTGTTTCATTTGATGGTACATGGTCTGACATATCAGCAGGTGCACCCACATTAATTCATCAAAAAATGGCTTTATTTATGCATAACCTCAAAAGATGATCACTTTCTACCCAGCTAGCGATGGACAACTTCCTTCTTTTTACAACTCACCCATAAGAAATTAGGATATATAGCTCCATTTTCATCATTGGGTAGATAGAATGTTAGTAATCAACCAGATTTTTAAATTATTAATCAAATCAACCATTAAAATACAAAATAAATGCACCCAGCAAAAAAATTCTTTAACTCTACAATTACATGAAAAAGTTTCTCACCACAGTTATCTGCATAAACTCAAAGAGACTCCAGAAAAATATGAGCAAGAAACATTAATCATTCCAATATGTACTTGGAAAACATTTCTGTCAGCACACTTCAAACTCGAAGAATTATATTGATCTACCTATTAAATCAGTATCCCATTCCAATTATCACTCAATTACTACATATAATGTCATCAAAACAAATTTAAAAAAAGCTTTCAACAAATAGACCTCAAAATAGATTTAGACATCATATTTAAGTCAAATGCCTCAAAAAATTAAGAATTCAATAACCTTGCAAGGAATTTATATCAAATGAAGAGTTATCACATGTTTTCCAAGCGTAGAGATTTGTGGAAGGTTACTCAGGAATTCCACTGGGTCAGGGGCTCTATTCTGAATTTCCAAACTGATTTGTGTGGCACTGATTCGTCCAGTGGGACGTCATAGCGACTCACGGTAAGCAGTCCTGCGATTCTGTATGAACCCGATTGGTGCAGCACCAAAGTGAAAACGGGAGATTGTCGCTAGCCGCACCAACACCCAGAAGGTGTGTATAAGGCCACCTTCTAGTGGGTTTCATGAATTCCCCCATGCGAATTGTGCATTTTATTTCCTTTTCTCCTCATCACCTAGTCATTAAAGAGGTTGTCACAATTTATCACTTTCTCCAATCTATTTGTAATTATCTTTTTCTTTTATTATGTGAAAGGATTAATTAAATTATGATAGAGTGAAATAAAGCCTATACCAAGTGAGTGAAAGTGATATCATAAATGATAGAAAGTCTTAAAATGGTGGCAGACCTCATTTTTAGTAACCAATATCTAATATATGTATGTCAACGTAATCAATAGTTGATGACACAGTTGAATATAGTGGCCTATTTAAAGGTCGAGAAAGATTTAACATTAAGGCAAACCTCATTCATATTTATTTGTTGATGAGGGGAAAACAAAATAAAATGAACAATGTGCATGGGGGAATTCATGAAACCCACAACTCGGTGGCCATACCCATACATTTTTGGTGTCCGTACGGCTACCAGTGAACTCTCTCTTTCTTGTTTGTGCAGTACCGCTTGGGTGCATACAGAATTGCACCACTGCTTGCCGGGAGTTGGTGTGATGTCCCACCCGCTGAACGGTGCCACACTGACCGGTTTGGAGATACATAATATGGCCACTGGAAAACTCGAGTGCAGAAACATCAGCCGAGATGGAGTTGGAGAATCTGACCAGGTGTAATTACTGGGTAACCTTCTCCAAATCATATCCTTGCCACGATTTTGAAGAGAGTTATGGTGGATGAACATTTCAGTACCTAAAAATGTATTTCCCAAAATAGGTAACCTTTAAACTTATTTCTACTAAGGTCATATTTAAAGCTGTTAACCACAATTTTTAAAGGAAACTTTCAAATTTTATGATGCATTTTTAAAAACAGAATAGAGTTTATCTGAAATATTATTTGAAGAAACAGTTTTTATAACCACTAATACAAAAAAATTTAATAAAAGCACAAACAGAAATGGTTTTAGTCATAAATTTTGTGATCTAATTAATCAAAGTTGAAGCAAATATAAATATTATATTCAAATATAGAAAAATTTGATGTAAAAATAGAGTAAGCAGTTTCAGATAAGATGTATCACAACAAAAATCCTAAATGCATTCTAATTTTACATCTATGGATGATTATATTTTCTAGGATAATTTTTTCCCACTTAAATTAATTTCTATTAGTTTTCCCATCATGCCTTAATCGTACCCAACATGAAATGCCGTGAATATAACCAATCAATTTCTGAAACGTCGCAAAGATGCTTTTAATTATAAATAACCTTAGCCTCATGATATCATAGTTAAAGGTCAGGAAGAGGCCCCCAAAAATGGAAAGATAATATGTTTACGTGCATATGAGACTTTATTTGACAACGCATCTACGTATACACGCATTTTTCTATATTGTTAAAAACAAACTAATTCCCGGGTCTATGACACTTCATTCTTTAGCAGCAAATCGTCAGGGATTTGTTTCTTCACTTGAGGGCCTTTCATGTCCCCCATTATTGTAGGTTAACAAAAGGTATGCAGAATTATCTTTTGATCAATAACCGAAGTGCCTTTTTAGTTATTTCTCGATTTAATGGCCACCGGCTGACATAAAAATTATATATTTCTCCAATTGTGTCACCAAGCGACTCATCTATTACGAAATTGAGTTAATCCTTATGAATTTATGCTATAACTATTTCAGTCCACAAACATTTTCTCCCTAGATTCCCGCTGCTGTAGACAAAAACCAAAGAGTGTCACTTTTAACTCTTCAAAACTTACACTACACCAGTCTTCGGATAAGAAAAATCGAAACGTACTCACCTTGCAGCAACTTCTCGGCAAACTTTTTCTCAGAGCTGCGGTTGATTTTAAACAAATCTTTTTGAAATCACTGAATTCCGTCAGTTTCTTCAAACACAGTGGGCACACGGTAGTGGGAAGGCCATCTCCCACAGCAATCCGAGAATTATCTTGGAAAACAAAATGAAGTAAGCAGCATTGCAAAGAAAATCGATAACATGTAATGTGTAACTTACATCTAAACCGACTAAATCACGTAGGGCATCCTTCGCAGTTATTTTGCATGCTACATTCGAAGAGAATATGTTGTATTAATAATCATGATTCTTCACACAAAGTCTGCAATGGTCAATCTCTGAACTCCTTCCAGAAGAATCCGAGAAAACCCCACTGGTATGACTCATATTTTCACTTCAAGATATCAATCAATATTTAAAACAGGTCTATCGCCAAAGAAATCATCCACTCAGCATTGACAAACATCAAAAAATCCCACAAAGAAACTGCTTTCACTACGAGTACGTGAAAATGAAATACTTTAGAATTTTCAACGAAAGGAATATAAAATCCAACAATTAATGAATTGCCTGAAAGATATATCACGACGCAGTAGCATGCACGGAGAATATTTTCAACAATTTTTGATACGATTACAAATTCCGTGGACAATAAATCCACAGTACACAACGCTACTTGTTAATATATGACAATGCAAACAAAACTCGGTACAGACTCGATGTTTCGTAGTTACCATTTTATCCGCCAACAGCACACCTATAGAACAGGCCACACATCCGCGTTTGAAGACAATTTTATTTCCATTTGATAAAATAAATGAACGCTAATTTAAAAATCATATTTTTTTCAATTTATTGCAACAGAACTATTTTTGGTTTATAATTTTTCAATCTTTAGGGCAGAAAATGAATTTAAGCCCAACTTCGGCTTGCACACGGTCATATTCCATTTACGCAGTTTAAATCTAAAAAGTGATTCTAAACTTCCCGTTATGTGGCATTAATCGTTTAAAACTTGTCTTTGAATAATATTCCTCAATAAATATCAATAATATGCCACTAATTGTTGATAATACCTTATTTTTCGATTGTAGGCCTATTGCATACGTTGTGATCTAGCGGTTAAATACGTAACTAAGGTTCTGTATCTGAACTGAGCCTCGCTTGCCTGGTCAGTTACTAAATAGGGCGTTGAAATTTTTGTGAAATATTTGCTGTTTACTCTGCTGCTATGTGATTTCTTTTTGAGGTCTTATTTTAATGTGAGCTTATTACGCCCTTTCCCTTGATTAGGCCAATGTTTTTGCATTGGTGTACGTTACGGAAATATTCGTAACATATTGGGAATTTGGAAATCACTGAGTGCTGTGTGGATGATTTGTTTCAGGAGTGAACTGGTTTAGAGATTGAATGATGTATTGCAGTGAAAGCATGAGTATTACCATTGGGGATTTCTCGGAGTCTTCAGAAAGGAATTCCGAGGGTACCCCGTGCAGACTTTGCATGAAGAAAAATGATTATTTTCACAACATATTCACTTCAATTGTAACAAGCCAGATAACTGTAGAGGATGCCTTATATCATTTAGTCGACTTAAAAGTAAGTGATGGATTACATTTTATTGTTTCCTTAGTTCTTGTTTTATTCCATTCTAGGAACATATTTTCCACGAAAAGTCTGAAATGTCTTGCATATGGTTTCATTCCTTTCTTAGGTTGCTGTTGGAGATGGCCTGCCTGCCATTATATGTTCCCTGTGCTTGAAAAAGCTCATCGAATTCAATGATTTCAGAAATATTTGTCATAAATCGGACGCAGAACTGAGAAAATTTTCGTCTGGAAATTACGTAAGGGTGAGTTGTTATCATTTTTTTATTGGAAGCCTCGTGTGACTTCCAAATAATGTGTAATCATTCTCGCTAGCAGATATTAACTTGTTCGTGTTAATGTACCGTGTATCCCGGCCTTAATAGTTTCAATTTCATGTCAACTTTAATGTAAAATTTGGCCAAATGTTTGTATGTGTGGGATCAACAGGTATAGCAATAACTTGAAAAGGTTACTTAATCATGTACCTATTTGATGAATCATTTGCCACGACGGGCTATGTTAAATGCTGAGTGACTGCATCAAAGTATTGAATGAAAAATTTTCTAGAAAGCACTTTAATTAGAGATCAAAAGTTAATAGAGCATTAAAGGGTCTAGAAGGTTAAGATTGTGAAAA
Organism: Ischnura elegans; assembly: GCF_921293095.1. Lineage (NCBI taxonomy): Eukaryota > Metazoa > Arthropoda > Insecta > Odonata > Coenagrionidae > Ischnura > Ischnura elegans. The sequence continues at coordinate 14,650,443 of NW_025791657.1, forward strand.
GTGCCCCCCTGTTATTTTGACAAATAAAAAATATACACTTAAAGTGCATCCAAAATTATGTGTTTCCCCAAGGTTTCAGGTCTCAGCAATGTGAAACACCCAAAAAAAAATTAAACGCGATTTTTAGTTTTTTAACCATATCTCCAGTTTTTATTTTTGTAAAATCTCTTTCTTGATTTTAAATTGCATATACTAATAATATCATCCTGTTTTTTTTAAATTTTGAACCAAGAACTAAACTTTCCATACGTTTGCAAATTTCAAAATTAAATTAGAAATTTTAGGGAACAATAGACACGCCGAAATAAATATATGTTGTTACCCTTACCTTAAAGTATAATCCTATTTTTTCATATTTTTAAAATTGGTGGAACATGGTCAAAAAAATGAATAACAGGTTTTTGCCATTTGCTTATGTGTATTCCAGGAGGATATTTGATTTGATTATTGAGAGCAACGATTGTTTTAAAGTTTCTAATATCATTGATTAAGAATTAACATTAACATAAACAATGCCTATCACACTTAGATGAATCATAATTATTGTTTATAAACACACTGTTAAACTCTTAACGTTCCGTTGGGTGCACTGGATCTGACAGGCTCAGCGCAAATGTTTTTTTTCACTTCTACGTGCCTATAGGTGGCAAAGACACTTTGTACTCATAGCAGCTGTTCGTTTTGGCACGCTTTATGTAGCCTTTCACTTTTCACATTGTGCCCTCATATCAGTAGCATAATTTAGCAAAATAATGGTAAAGTAACGCCAAATAAAAGCATTATTTGATACAATATAGCAAATTAAAAAACCCTAATCATATAGAATTTACATGCATATAATAATATTTTATTGCCTAAAGAGCATATTAAGCATATTGCCGGCCTCGGTGGCGGCGGGGTAAAGTCCTCGACTGCCAAACCTTACGTTGTGCGTTCGAGACCCGCCTGGGTATGTTACCCTTTCCCAGGGCATGGATGATTGTGATTATTAAATGTTATCAACCCCGATGTAAAGGCCGAACTGTGCTGTTTTCGGTGGTGTGTGAAATAAATAAATAAATTAAATCCCACTCTGCTGCATCGGTCTGGGGCAGGATGACAGTATGTGTAGCAGTTAAAACATAGCAAATAAGAAATCATTTATGTGTTAGACTATACTAATACAGATTCTTTAGTGTTGGAACATGTACCATGGAGCCATGTTAAGAGTAAATTATGTTATTTCACATCTGTTGTTAGGCACATTGCACATGAACACAGCAATTCCAATATTGTGCCTGACGAAAGATTAAGTTAGTCTACAAGCTTGGAGAAATACAAAGTCTGCCGAAAATGATTTTTTTCGTATCTCCTGACTCTACTTAACCATGAAGTTATCTCCGGAATTTGAGCCAACACCCTAATATTGCGAGAATATGGCTGAATTTTCGGGGAGTAGTTTTGACGAAGCGATGACACTTCATCATTGTTGATGCCAGCAATAGGTATTCTCTGATGCTTAATTTCTCAATCAGTTAACGTTAAACAATACAGACGAGTAACATGCAGCACCGAGAGAGAAAATCAGTCGGATAAATTGCTAAATAAGACGCTGGTCCCCATGAATGTTCGGCTGCACGTAAAGTCTGCATGCATATACATTGTGAGGGTTTGTCCAATTCAGTGGAAATCAGTGGGGAGTCGAAGGATCTTGCTCGTTGATGCATAGTATTTGCTGAGACAGAAAAGGAACCAAAGGCATCACATTTTGAAGGAGCATTGGTGGTGTTTGAGATTGAGAAATGTGCAATTATAATATTCCAAAGGGACCAGGCTGCTGCGCTATGCCACACAAAGTTGAGTTATGGAGGGTTCCATTTTCAAGTTGAGGAACGTGAAGAGATATGATTTCGTATTGTAAATAACTGACAGGGTTACAGATTGTGCTGTTAACGATGAGATAGTGAAAATTTTATAGTAACAATATATCTAGAGAGTTTTTTCAATTGAAAATTGATCTTTTCTATTAATAATATTATGAATATATTGTTTAATATTATTTTGTGATAAAGCTTAGCTGCTGTAACATATGGATACATTTTTAAACTGCATACCCATTTTATTTCTTGGATTTTCAAGTATGGACAGTTTTTAATTTCATCAGGAGAGTGTTACATCAAAGCAAATATATCTGCTCTAATGGAAAATCATGTCTTCAAGGAGATAAATATAGATGAAAATGTGCAAGGCATAGCATTTAATGCAAGGAAATAGTCGGACACACAAAGTTTCTTGTTACAGCTTAGTTTATAAATGAATTTTTAAGGAAATTATTGATGTGGTCATATTCAATGATATCTTTTGCCGAAATTGCTGTACTAATGTAACTAAGGCCGTTTTATTCGAGGCCCATTATTGCCCAATCTTACGTAGGTACGAAGGTGTAGTCAAAATATAAATCGTGTAAAGTGGTGTATTGCTACAAGTCATGAGAGGGTGCACTGTTGTGAGATGGCAAAATAGCCCCTGCAGTAATTGCAGGCTCAGATTCTCGCAATCTCAACAACTGTTTTGAATACTAACCTGCGCAATGATTTGCCCCATGTAAAATGGCCTTTATGCATATTCAAAAGACGATACACCAATTATCACCCTTTCTTTCATATTTGCGCAGTAATTTTAATTACATCGGGGTACATCAGTGCGCAATCTTATGTGTGTACACAGGTGCAGTCAAAATTGCATCTTCTAAATTGGTGAATTTCTTGAATGCACGAGAGAGTACACTGTTGTGAGATTGTAAAACGGCCCCGGCTCTAATTTCAGGCTCAGATTCTTGCGGTTGCAACAAATGTTTTCAATGGTACCCTGAGGAATGATTTACCTCATGTATAACGGCCCTTATCTGTATTCGAAAAGACGATTCAATTATGACTGCTTCTGCTATTTTTGTGCATTAAATTGAAAATTAAAGCTTAAAAGTGTGTTTTTAAAAAATAATTGATGAATTTAATTGCAATAGGAATTTTTTATGTTAATGGTTATTAATAATCAATAATATTACAAACTGATCGACAATAGTTGCTCTCAATAATTAAATAAAATATCCTTTTGGAACGCATACATCCAAATGGCGGAAAGCAGTTTGTCATGCTTTTGGCAGTGTTCCACCAATTTTAAAAATCTGAAAAAAATATGGTTATACTTTATCGTAGGAGTAAAAACATATGTTTGCTTGGCATATATATTGTTTTCTAAAATTTTTTTTCATTCTGAAATTTTCCATCTTTTTTCAAAATGCTTATTATTTATACGGATAAGTTTTTTGTAAATAGCTTTGTGATATAGAGAATGGTATGTGTTTTATTTTACAGATCAATTTTGTCTAATTAATTTGGAATACATGGGAAAATTGTTGGGAGTAGAGAATGAAGTGAAAAGCTTGAATGGGAAATAATTTTTTTCCAGTATATTTTATATTTTGCATTTTTATTTTGATGGCTGTCTTCGTGGGCAGTTCTGAGTGTTACTGTTGAATGACTTTGTGGAAGGAACAAGTTGTGATAGTTCCTGTAGCAAACACTGGGTCCAAGAGATACTTCATGGTGATGTCAGGTTTCTGTTTTTTCTTTGAAATTAATTATCTTAGCTTAGCGCATTATCCGTGACCAAACACCAATGTACAACACAGTGTACCACATGGTACACTATGCTAAAAATTAATCTTTTTGTTTAATTAATTTAAGTCTTTGTCTATTCAAATGGAGAAAGTTAACTTATATTGACACGTATCCAGCATTTTGATGTGGTCTATAAAGCAATGATCAAGTTATCCCTAGGAAATATGGGTTAGTTTAATGAATTCCTTAAAATATTCCATTTCAAAAGTTCATTTTTCTTATCTGGAGAAAAGCAACCTGCACATAGAAAATTTTTTAATTATGGGACTTGTTATGTACAAGATTCATGTCATAAATATTTACTGAGATAAAGAAAGCAGTTAACACAAGCATTTCGTCACACTTGAAGGAGGACCAACAGTGACTGCCAGAGTTGTGAAAATGGATTTATTTTAAATAATTTTTAAAATAACAAAGCTAGCAAATAGCCATGAATTTTATTTTTACAGGTGGTGGGTCATACCTCAAGGAATATTAGGAAAAATATTATAGCTATATTCAAATATTGCCTTAGGTCAAAATATGATGTTTTATAGAACCATATTTTTGAGGCAAGTTTTCTAAAATCTTATGAAACATGAGTTTAGAGAATTTCCTTTATCCCTTAGGATATTTGCAATTAGTTTTTGGAAACCTCATGACTTCTAGAGTAAACCTGTAAATTTTCATAGTGATTCGGATGAAAAATATGGCTAAGACAAATTATTTCCCTCGGGAGGTACAGTTGCCGCTGGAGAACGCATTCATTGATGAACTGTGGTTTCTCGCAAACTTCAAATAGTTGCAAAATAATTATTAGAGATAGCCAAGGGATATTTTACATCGCTTTATTCTTACATGGAGGGATGAAAATTGCCAAAATCAGAGTTGGTGGGGTTCATGCCTCGATGAACTGACATGGAATGACGCAATAATAATTTAAATTCCACTAATCCGGTTTCACTGCTCCGGACTCCACTCAAACGACCCTTCTTAACGAATGTCCTGCAAAAAAGTTCTGTACAAGGGGGACTGAAGAGCTTCTTTGGGCTCAGTATTGCAGCAATCCTAAGGTGAAAACTCCACCACCTGGAAAGAGTTGAAGGTTGAATGATTATGTATTTTCCAAAAAAATCTATTGTACTGATATGGCAGGTTACAGAAGAAAGTATTTTTAATGTAAGGCAGGTAAGATGATAATATCAGATATTGCTGATGGAGTATTAAGATTATAATTTGAAGGTATTTCCCTCCAGCTTTATTTCTATAGCTTCTTTTGTGAGTCAGGCTCAGCCGTAGTTGGACCCCCTGGTCGGCGCACAATAAATTGTTTGAAAAATATGTAAAAATACTGCCAAAATGCAATTTAGATACATAATTTTATTTTTACTGACACCAAAAAGAAATAATAGGAAATAATTTTACAGAAAAAGCAATGAATTTGGCTTCGATTTTGGATGATGAAACCTTCTCTCATACACCGCTGTAACACATACATTTGACCGTATACAGGCAGCAATGCAAAATATCTGCTATAATATTTCACCTCTTTCAAAAAAACATTCATCCACATTCTTCTTATAATCCACATATTCTTTCGAAATTGCTTGAACGTTTTATAAATGGGTAACTTATATAGTAAATCCAGGATTTGTTGAAAAAATGAGGTAAACATAATGCACAGGATATGAAGCTTTGAAATTAGTCAATCATAGAGAAGAAAACCTATCCAGAAAATGGTTCTAGAAAATGCTGCCAATCCGCCAATGGGTGAATAAGGGGTTCCACCTTCAGTTCACCCATGAGGCGATCCCATAAACTTTTAGTGTGGGTTTTTTGAACTTGTTGAACTTTAATACACACTGAATACCTTGTGCATTGACAGGCCCTCAAAGGTTGTGCGGAGGCAGATGGACCTGAAGGCGATCTTCAGGAGAAGCAGCAATCTCATGAAGACGATGAGGAGGAGAGCTTCTGTCTTCTGCTGGAGAGCGATTCAGATGAAGGGGATGAAGGCAGAGACAGTGATGCCGGTACCAAGGTGGTGAGTTAGGGATACTCGCTGATCGACACAGTTTTTATAGTACACTTCAGTACAACAGACTCACAGTTATCCGGGCGCACAATATCCTTGCTCGATTTTCACTCTCACTCAATATTTAATAAAATAAAATGCATTAGGAGCCGAAAATATCTGATCCGAAAGATTCGGCTCCAAAAATCAAGGATCCAATCAGAATCCGGGTCCAAAAAAAATGCTGGATCCGTCCTTCCTGAATTAAAAGCATCCCTAATCAGTGTTACTACTCAACCGTGAAAACATTAAAACCGTGACTAAGCTGCGGATTTAGTCTACCATGAAAAACCTGGAAACAGCCATGAATATCATCATAAAACGTTATAAGTCTCTCCAAATTTGTAGTAGAACTACAATTGACAGATGAAAAGAAAAATCGATATTTCGATCATGTTTCAAGGCCGAGTCACGTGCAGACACTGTCCATGCATTACACACGTGTATTCGCAGAGCAGTTATTGGTCCATGTGCCTTGACTACACATAAACCTGTGATTGGAAGACTGGTAACCGGTACAGTGATCATTAAACCTGGTGAAAAATCAGACACTTGTACACTTCCCTACCACCCTACTACTTCCATTTTTCCGCTCACAACCAGGCCCTGCATTTTAATAATGATAGGTGATGTCAGGAGAGATAGCATATTTATTGCGGCGTTTGCACTCACGGCGTCTGTCGCGTTTACTAAATTTGTAGTCAATGTTCGGCCGATGATTGTTATGTGAGCAATATTTTCACCCAAAACGGCGTATCAACAGGCGGTGAATTTGATGACAGTCAGACCATGAAAACTGGAAAAAACTGTAAATTTTATTATTTAGTTAGAGTGGGAACCCTGCTAATTAAAATCATGGCGCTATAATTGCTATTAACATCCATGCTTATTGTTCGGCAGAAAGACAGTACCATAGATGATTAGAGCAACGGAAATGCCGACTGACAGAAAAAGGAATGCGTGCAAGAAGGTAGTAAACACAGCTGACTCCCAACTATCCGGCTGCAGTTAATCCATGCTGCGGATTATCCATACATGATTTTCACTCTTGCTTAATATTTTCCGTGACCTTTAAAAAAAATTGGATACAAACTCATCGGAATAACTTCATTAATGCTAGGATACACTAAGCTTATTATTTCTGTTAGAATCTCCTTCAAAATAGAAGCAAAAGCGAGCTAGCTGCATTCACGGGAGTACCGTGTTCCTGTTTCCTAAGCCTCGCAGCACGCGACTGTGCTCTGTGATCATGGATACAAGTCCTGCAGCAATTGCAAACAGGGAAACTAGTGCGATAGGCGACTACGTGGTTAAGTGCCTGAGTTAAGAGAATTTCCAATACCCCATAGGATAGTTTTCAATTAGTTTTTGGAATCTTAACGACTTCTTTAGTGGACCTGCAAATTTTCATAAAAATCAGATAAAAACTATGGCTGAGGCAAATTATTTACCTCTGGAGGCACAATTCCTCTGGAGACCGCATTCATTGAAAAACTGCAGTTTCACCCAAACTTCAAATGGTTGTGAAAAAAGGTATTAGAGATAGCCAAGAATATTTTACTCTGTTTTATTGCTACATGGAAGGATGAAAATTACCAAGTTTCATCAAAATTCGAGTCGGTGGGTTTCAGGCCTGGATGAACTGACATGGAATGACCCAGGAGGTTTTGAAAAGGCTATCATGGGAATCCAAGGTTGGAAATAAGTCCATGCATTACAGTAGGATGAGCTAATGGTATGATGCACTCATGCGATGTGAGTAATCACATCCAACCCATCTCTCAGCAGAGCATGTTTTGTAATTTTTATGCATTTTTGTGAGTGATTTTCCCAAAATTGAATCTTTTTATCTATATTTTAAAAGACTAATAAGAATTTTGATAAATAAAACATCTAGCGGACATAATCTGCGGAAGACAAAAACTTTTTGCATGCGAGGAAGATAAGACAAAGTTAAGAATAATAATGGCAACAATATCTTAAACCAATTTAAATTACTCCTAAGTCTCAGTCATACATTCAAGCATTAGACAAATGTTCATTCACACTTTAGTATTGATTTGTTACTTGATCCTACATTTTCTTGATAAGATGAGTGTTTTTTTTTATTCTAACACTATGATAGATTTTTTTACAAAATAGTGTGTATAATGTGACACACAAGTTATGAATGTTACACAAGTGAATGTATTAGGGTGGTGTGTAGATATATATCCATGCTATAAATAGGAATCGTAATTTTTTGGTGAACCCACAAAGCTATTTCTATATATCTGTATCTCTGTGTTTAAGGAAGCTGATTGTGATCATATGCAGGCACAGGCCTCAACATCTTCCCAAGGTGAAGAGGTGGATGCTGAGGGAACAGGAGCCATTGGGATAGACCTGGACAAGGAGACTGATGCCACTGAGGTATGTATGAAATTCAAATTCAATTAAAATATTGGAAGAAAGGGATGTTTGGGAGAAATCCTCAATTTTACATTCTGTAAACATGGGCTTCTTGAGTCCAGATATTGAAACCTTTATCATTATTATCAAAAATGGCCAAACATATTTTAATCAATGCCACTTGTCACTGTTCATGGGTAATTTAAAATTGGTGTGCACGAGGCAAGGGGAGCTGATACAATATCATGCTAGTGTGTTTGTGTGTGTGTGCAATGGAGCCCGAATGGAGTGTAAGGTGTTTCTGCCTTCCTCCCATGATTCTGCGCCTTCCTGACTTTGGTGTTCTGTACATGACCAGTGAAAGGTCCACATTTTTCCCCATCCCCTCCCTCCAAACAACACTTGTGAGCAGCGAATGGATAATGACAGAATCTGCACCTCTTTCCTCTGCAAAATGAGAACATGCTTTGCCAACCCCCCTCCCCATGTTGAGGATTGAAAGAAAACACACTTCCACCTGTGTTTCCCCCACCTACTCCAACCCCAGAATAACAACCATCTCTAGGATGTGAATCTCAAGAAGACACATTGACCTCAGCTTCATAATGCGCCCAAAAGCTATGCTGGAGAGGTGAAGGCGTCTTGCCTGTCACGTGGAGGTGAAGTAGAGAGAGAAGAGAATGGTGGAAGATAGATCAAGAAGTGTGGTGAAGAAGAGGAAACAGGAGAATACAAGGGTAGATTTCCTGCACCAAGAGGAATAAAGTCAACCCACAATGCCCATAATTACATTTCTCTCATCCCAGGGTGAATGAAGATGCAGCAACCCTGACAGAAACCAGCCAAGGATATCATATCCATCCATGAGCAAGAGTCAATTAGTAAAACTGTTATCCCACATTACGCCCCCCCCCCCCCCAAGGTAAAAGGATTCACGAAGAATTCCCCTATATTCTCCAATCAAGAATAGAAGAACTATGAGATAAGAGTTCCCGTTGCCCTACAAAAATTTTCCTTTGTATTTTTTTATTATTTTGGCCCTCTCCGTAAGTGAGTATATTTTAGTATTTTGATAGAATGTATTATTGGATAGTTTTTTGGTTGATGTTGGTTTGGTCACATCATTTGTCTTTATATTCACACCAGAGTTTCATTAGAAGTGAAGATTCTTGTTTCATTTTTTAATAATTTTTAGATATCATTTGTTTTGGGTAAATTTGATTGATTTTGGTTTCTTTTCACTTGCCAGTAGTGTGCTTAAAGGAAAGATAATTGGGCAATAATTTCATGTTTTTTGTGTATTTTTCCATGCTGATTTTTTTATTCTCGGATTTTTTTATTTAGAATCTGTGTATGTAGTAAGCTCTCGTTTTTTTGTGCATGCCAGCAAGCCATCAGCAAAGAGCCCTCTCACAACGGGACCCTCCCCTTACCCCCATTTCTTCCCCTCCCCCTCTTCCCTAACCCACGGTACAGGACCACATCCCTCCAAACGAATCCTCCCACTCCCCTTTTTTCCTCCCACGTCACGTCTTCATGTGATTCGTGGTGTTGTGGCATTGCTGTCTTTGAAATACTAATTTTATATGTTTAAATTATGGTTCAAAACTAATCTATACTTAAACATATAAATTTTTTACAAAGTTAATACTTGAATGTTTTATTTTACTTGGGCTTGAGTTAACCTTAATATTGGATTACTCGACCCCAAACTGTAATACCCATAATAACTACCATTTGAGCGCAGTTTGGGTTCAATTAGGGCGACTGTTATTGCAATGAATAATTTCAAATCAACTTGCTGGCTTCAAAACATAAATTTCACTGATAAATTATTATAATAAACATTATTTAAAAAATTTCAATTTCGAAGAAGCTCTTGAAACATTACTTCCAGCAACACTGTAAAGATATTGTACAAACAAAAGTAGATTTGTATATGGCAATGTTTAGAGTCCAGCAAAAGAAAATATACACTTTATTGGTTCTGGGGCTCTATTAATATTTCCTCAAAGGGTCTAGCCAGTTAAGATGGTGAAAAGTGCCCCCTGATGTTTTGAAAAATAAAAAATATACATTTACAGTACATCCAAAATTATTTGTTTCCCTAAAGTTTCAGGCCTTTACTTTGGATAATAACCCCCAAATAATTAAAACACTATTTTTAATTTCTTAATTGTATCTCCAGTTTTAATTTTTGTAAAATCATTTCCTTGATTATAAAATGTAAATACAATTGCATTCTACCATCCTGTTTTTTCATAAGTTTTTGGCTAAAAACTAAACTTTTGTATAAGTTTGATATTTTCAAAATTAAATTTAATATTTTAGGGAACAATAGACATGCCGAAAAAATATAGGTTGTTACCCCAACTGTAAAATATATTCCAAATTTTTTTAGGTATTAAAATTGGTGCAACATGGTCAAAAACACAATTAACTGCTTTGCACCATTTGTATCTATGTAATCCAGGATGATATTTGATTTAATTGTTGAGAGCAACTATTGTTGATCAGTTTCTTATATTATTTACGAATAAAAATTAACATAAACAATGCCTATCACGTTTAGATTAATCTTAATTATTGTAAATAACCATACTGTTAAGCTTTAATTTCCTAAGTAATGCGTGAATATGACAGAAGCGGTGATAATTGGTATATTATCATTTCGAATATGTATAAGGGAAAATCATTGAGCTGGTTAGTATTAAAAACATTTGTTGAAAGTGCGAGAATCTGAACCTGCAATTTTTCAAAATATCTGGGGGCACTTTTCACTATCCTAACCTGCTGGACCCTTTGTATGGCAAGATATCATTGATTTTGGTCCACCTGCAAACATAGATCATGGGCTCCATACAGTTAACTTATCCCTTATACTCTATCTAAGTGACATATGAGTATTTCTTCCACGTGGTAGGTTGTGTCACAAACATTTTTCTTATCTTGCAGTCCTTGAAGAAATGCATTCATAATCATAGAAAAGTCTGCATTGGCTTTGGATTTTTCTTGATTTGGCAAATGGCTTGTAATCTGATTGTCTTCTATAAGAACTATTCCAACTTTCTTTCAGCCTGCCTCTAGGTTGGTTTCCAACTTCTTCTAAAACAGGTCGTAACAGTATTGAGGACTGATTATATGGAAGAACCGATCATTTTACCAGAATTAAATATCTCCAACTATGAGTAATGCCCTTCCGCTTCAATTGAGTGCCGAAGTACACCACATCCAGGGGTTGAGTGAGGTTGGATGAATTTGGGGAAAGAAAAACGAAGTGTACCTAATAGAATTGAATTACATTGGCTATGAGGTGTGATGTAAGATTGCCTGCAAATACCACCTTTTTCCCATCTTGTTGCTTATGAATTATAAGTGAGTAATTTTGACTCAGTCCTTATAAATTTTAAATTAAAAAAATTCTGCGGAGAACTTAAGTGCAAACTCGTTATGCTCTGAAGAATAATAAAAGAGGTAGTAAATTACTTGAGCCCACGACACAGAGAAGATATATCCCTACTCTGTGCCCAATGGGCTCAAGTCACCTAATTTTTTCGATAATGTGTACAAGTTGTACTTAACATCATACTGTACAGTTGGTGAGTTAGTAGAGCACAAAAATGCCTCCATTTCCTTCGATAACAGACGTCGTATGATATATATATGCAACCATATCCAGTTTTAGGCTATTCCTAATGTCTTGACAGATGAAAGTTTGCTGAGTGATATAAAAATCAAACTTATGTGTGAGTTAATTAACCAGAACTTCTGTCGATGGTGACTTTCCAAACCTCCTAGACTTGATCTGTTGTCAACCTACTGCCTATACCTCCCAGCAAAGCACTGAACTACATCGCTTTGCTGAAGTTGAGAGCTCGCAGAAAACCAAACATCATTTTTCAGTTTTTGGGGTCAAGTTGGCCAACAGGGCTTAAGTAGCCCATGTGTAAATGACTGAACCTGTTATATACTTTCAACACAGGTTTCTAAGTAGCCCAATCAATTCAAACTTGCCAACTTTGTCCCATAACTTCTACTGAAGTTCTTATGCTTTGTATCTATTTTCATAAATCTTCTTATTCTGCCTATACTCAAAGAATACCTCTTGTAACAGCTCATTACCATTGCCCAAGTGCATGGGCAACTAACTCAACATGGTGAGGATGTACTTATGTGATCTAATTACACAGCAGTGTACCACAAGAGACCCTTTCATATGGCCACAAAAGTAAAGGACCTTTTGCCCCTGAGCTTCATGTATACTCCTCCGAGACATGAGTTCAAGTATAAAATGAAACTTCTTTGTGTGGTTTAAGTTACTTCAGTCTAAATGAGTTTTTTAAGGTGCGTTCCTATCACAAGACAAGTTGATAGTTTCTTTTTATTGTTGTATACATGCATTGTATTTGGCTAATGTTTTACTAAGTAAAATAGTGTGACCTATAAATGATATCTGAGATTGGAATTGAATTAAATCAAGTGTAATATTAATATAATTGATAATAGCGCTGAAACTTGGTGGAAATCCTTTATTGTGGGAGTTGAAGAAATAAAAACTTGGCTATTTCTTTATAGTGATTTATTGTGATGAAACATGGTTTCATTACAGAGGAACATCATCAAGGTGAGGAGTAAACCTAAATATGATGTGAAAAATTCACATGAACTTGCAAACCTGCTCTTACATTAAGTGTTACAACATAGTTTTGTATTACTTTCATTAGATGTAGCGAATCTACAGAGTATCCCAAGAAAAGAAGTAGCGCATTTAGTGGAAATCACCCTTACCTAGCCAGATACACTATATCCAGTGATAAGTGTACTTTATGAACTCCTGAAAGGGTGCAGAAATCATAAGTTTTTTCTTCATTGGCAAGCATTGCAAAAAAATGGATTAGTTATGGGGTCACCTTTGTCCCCCATTCTAGCCAAAATTTATATTGATAATTTTGAAAAACTTCAGTTCTCTATTATACGTCATTACTAAGAAAAGCATAAAATGGTATCGATATGTAGACAGTGTTTTGTGAGTGATAAGGAATGCCATGACAGCTAATGCCATTTCTGAGAGTGCTCAATTCACAGGATAAACACATTCAATTTAGTATGGAGGTTGAGAAAGAAAGCATGCTAGGGAATGTTATGGGTGTAGACCACAGACTCAATTGGTTAACGTTTCTGCTGCTGGATATGATTTTTATCGTTTTTAAGGATGGCAAATCATATTTCCTTACATTTGCTGTCCTTATCTGATGATCATTGAGAATACATTTTTTATCACAATAATTACCAATTTACTTCTTGTCCACTTGGAAAATATAAGAATATCTGAGTTTATATGGTTTAAGAATTAGTTATATTTAATCACCTGCAAAGATAGTTCCAATTCCCTGTCCATTAATATTTTGGCGATTACTTTCAGCCTAATTCTTTGGAGAATGGAGAGCTGATTCAGAAACAGACAATGGCCATGGAGTCTATGACAGAGGCAGTGGGTAAGTGCTCTTAAGTGCTTGAAAATGACTCTTCACAGAAAAGACTTGTAACTAATTCTGACTAGGCAAATGTCCCAAAACTGGATTTCAGAATTCAATCAAATTTTGGTATCCTTGCATGAAACTTTTTTCATACTTCCATTCTAATTTCTATTTAACAGAAGCCTGTTATTCGTCAATATTTCTATAAATTTCACTGAAATTTTTATTTTTATATTTAGCTCGATCCCCTGTCCTCGAGGTGATGACTGGGCATCTTAACCGCTTGACTAACGCTCACCCTTTGCAGGGTGGCTCTTATACAGTATTACATTTGACCTGTAAATGTTTAACTGGATTTGTAGTTTAAAATATTGGTTATACATGTAACCCTTTATGGGGGGTGATTAGAGGACTACTCGCAATGGACTACAGGGTGGTATCCAGAAGTAGTAGGACTGATTTTTTTTTAAATTAATTTATTGAAAATTTTGATATACCGACTCAACACTCTTCAAAACCGCCCCTTTGGGCATCCACACACTTCTCGTAGCGAGTCTTTCACGTCGTGGAGGCCTTCTGGAAGTCGTCCTCCGGAATGCTGTTCAGCGCCCTCGTTGTCGCCGCTTGGACCGCTTCCACCGAGTCGAAACGATACCCCTTGGCTGCCTCTTGATCCTGGGGTACAGGAAGAAGTTCGGTGGTGCTACATCAGGGCTGTAAAGGGGGGTGAGGCAACGTGGAAACGCCGAATTTGGCCAGGATATCCCTCACAATCCACGCGTCATGGCACGGTGCATTGCCGCGGTGGAGCTTCCAATGCCCCACAGGTCTTTTCGCACGCGTGTGATCCGATTTCGCAGCACTTCCGCGTAAAATCTTGCGTTAACAGAATTTCCAGGAGGTAGAAACTCCTTATGGACAATTCCATGACGGTCGACAAATGCAATTAACATCGATTTCGCTTTCGATTTCGAGGTTGACGGACGCCCGGCGCGTTGGTCGTCCTCGACGAGCTCCCTGCCATCCCGAAACAACTTGTGCCACTCAAATATCGAGGAATGGCTCATAGTATTATCCTTGTAGGCCTGCGTAAGCATTTTCTTGGTTTCGGTTACGGATTTTCGAATTTTGCAGCAAAACTTGATGGTGTACCGCTGCTCTAAATTTTGCTCCATCGCAAATAACGACGAGGCGTCTAAACAGTAGGTCACTGAAACAGTTGTCCACACTCAACTAATGCACGCAGGCGACTGCCGCATGTCGAAAATTGTTCCCAAGACTCCCCACCACAATATCCAATCTTGCAGACCCCCTCAATCTTTCTGCCCGCGCGGAAAAAAATCAGTCCTGCTACTTCTGGATACCACCCTGTATAACAACATAATTTGATTGAATGCTTAGACCAGGTTTTTGGACACTCCACTTGTGAAGGATGTAGAATCTGAATTTGTCATCCTTCTATACTGTCTTTGGTTTATTTTAAAAGTTCTGCTGGTTAATTTAATCAGTTTGGCTAATTGCTAGTAAAATTTTCTTCATGTTTCAGTGAAATAAAGCAATATTTGAAGTCATGAGCATTCATAGGGAAACTCCCCTGTACTTTACAAAACAATTTTGCCTTTAAGATTGGCTAATAGATAATAATTACCAAAAATCACTTGTGAAGAATGCAAAGCATGAGATTTCAACTCCCACGTCATTTCTGTGGCATCAATAGACAAAGTTAACATGGAGCTTGTTGAAATGAGGACAAAAGGTTTGGTTCAATTTCGAAATAAAGGGAAAATTTTGCTTTGATACATACTCCATCCAATTCACTTTGTTGTGCTCATGGAAACTGTGCTTTACTAGGTCAAACACATTCATGGAGGAAGTGAAGTATGGAGAAAAAAATAATTTGGATAAAAATAGGCAAAACTCAATTTTAATTCCTTGTGTGCAGAAGTTTTGGTTCTGAAGAGCAATGACAGTAAGCGACCAGGCCATGCTTACTTATTCTTGTTAGCTTAGATTTCAAGGATATTGTTTCATTCAAATTTTTAATTGTGGTACAATAAAGTACAGGGCATTACTCTCATTGAGGGTGGGTATGAGAAGTTGAATAATTTGTATGTAATTTTACATTTAACTATTAGGTAAATTTTTGCATTAGGATGCTCCAGTACCATTTTGCGTGAAATTGTGCACTGGCTTGTTTTCTAGAGTAGATATTTTGAGGTCAGTGCGTAATACCTTACTGAATTTCTTTTAGCAGCAGGGCCGCTCAATTTGTGAAGAAATGTATGAAAAATACCATAAAAAATTAATTGCCACACTTGTTATGTGTATGGCAATTAACCAAAAGATTGGTTGAAGTGCAACTTTCATATCTGTGTAATGATTATTATAAATTAGGTCATTGAATCATAGAGTACATTTCTGACTTTACTTATTTTAAATGTGAAATTCTTTTCTAGATCTCCCAGCTCCTGGAAGAGCCTCAGCTTTGCATGTTCTCCATGAACCAAAAATTAGAGCATCAAATTCAAGGAAAGTGATGGATAAAGACATTGTAAAATGTGGTACCCCGCTTGCTGATAACATAACTTCGTGGTCAATTCCTGGTGATGGAAAGTTTCATTCAAAATTCAGGGTTGTGTCTAAAATCGGAGTAGATAGAGCAAAAATGACTGTTGCTGAGGAAACAAGTGATTGTGATAATCCAGACACCAAAAAGGTTTTCAAGGTCGCTGACAGTAGAAAGAGTGGCCCCGAGGCAGTCATGGTAGAAAAGAAAGAGATAAGTGCTAGCATGATTAAAAATCCTGGGAAGCGTGCCAGATCAAAGGACAATTCTTATCATTGCTTCAACTGTGGGGATGCATTCAGTGCCAAACATGATCTCATCGAGCACCTCAAGATTTATTTTGGTTCTGGCAATTTAGATATTGATGCTACTTTAACAATCGGAAAAGATATCTCAAGACAAGGGGTGAGACAAAAAGGAAATAGGCTTCTTAAGGCAAACTTTGGAGTAACAAAGGAGAAGAAAAATGTGAGGGACGTGAGGAAAAGCTTCATTGTAGATGGAAAATCATTGACAGATAGTCCACACACAGCAAGGAGACCGTATTCCTGCAATGAATGTGGAAAGTCTTTCTCTGTAAGGAACAACCTTGCCTGTCACATGAGGATTCACACAAAGGAGAAACCTTATTCCTGCGGTGAATGTGGAAAGTCTTTTTCTCAAAAGGGTAACCTTGTCCATCACGTTTGGATTCATACGAAGGAGAAACCTTTTCCATGTAACGAATGTGAAAAGTCTTTCTCTCGAAAGAGTAGCCTTGTCTATCACATTAGGACTCATACGAAGGAGAAACCTTTTTCATGTAACGAATGTGAAAAGTCTTACTCTGTAAGGAGCACCCTTGTCCGTCACATGAGGATTCATACAAAGGATAAACCTTATTCCTGAGGTGAATGTGAAAAGTCTTTTTCTCAAAAGATTCACCTAATCTATCACATTCGGGCTCATACCAAGGAGAAATTTTATTCCTGCCCTGAATGTGAAAAGTGTTATACTACCAAACGAAACCTTGTCTTACACATGCGTGTACATAGGAAAGAAGCCTTATTCTTGCATTGATTGTAAAAAGACTTTCTCTCCGTAGATTCACGTTTTCGGTCATTTAAAAACATAGTCTTAGGATTCTAATTAATTAGTGTTCATTAGCTATCACTACGATTACCTCATGTTTGAAATGAAAGAGTTGCCTCATAATGTTAAAGTAATACAATAATATTCATTTATTTCTGTGACCTAATTTCTCAATGTTCTAGTAACTTCACTCTACTTTATTTTCATGGATCGAATAAATCATTCTTATGTCTTTAACTGCTATTTTTACTGGTAGATGGAGTGAATAGTAGGAAAGTTTTCGAATTTAAATGGAAACCATGCATCTCAACACTTTTTATAAATGTTTAAGGGATTTTGTCTCAAGGATAATTTTTTATGTGGTGTCAATTCAAATGGTATGGTTAATTAATGTTAGTTTGCCTGATCGATATTAGTTTATGTAGTGCTTCTATGTAATTTTTATGAAAATATCAAGTTGATGATGATGTACGACTGATTAAGAGAGTTCTTAACTATAGAGTAAGTACACTCAAGAGGGCTTACGGCATAGGAGGGAATCGTATTGACTATTTTTTTAATTTTCAAGAAGTCGATAGATGGTCCCGGAGTTGCGAGCAAGAGGCGAGAGTTCCATCGTTCAAGATCGTTCTAGTTCCCTCTCTTCTTTCCCTTCCTTCACTCCCTTCCCATTTCCAAACTCTCCGTCCGTCTTCATCGCCTCCGGCTGAGGGAAGACGATCTTCGCCTCGGACCGAGAGAATAGTCTAATTGTCTCTCTCATACAAGCATGCGGAATCGGGAACTTGCGGCAGGGTCCTATAAGAGGGGTTCTTTCACCGTAGGCGAGCTGCGTCCTCCACGAATCCTTCGATCTTCATATCTGCTTGGCTTTCATCATTACCACTAATACTGTTTTACAACATGAAGCTATGAACAAGTGTTGAAACGGTCTAATGTACTTCAAAGATTGAAGTCTAAAAGCCAGGCGGAGGAGGGAAGGAATTTTCACGGGGCCTTGGGCGCTATAAATTTATATTCATAAACTAAACGAATAGGCTATCAAGTTAATAGCGTCACGAAAGTATTTACTTGACCACCACGGATTATGACGAAATTGTGATAGGAGATATGCTCGCATATCAAACGGAGGTTGGAGTGGTTTTTATATTCAGCATGGTAATACTATGCGAGACAGAATGATTCCTATGACGAAGAATTGCAGGCTTTCGCAGAGCGGTACTGGAACATAGGCAAACTTGAGATTTAATATCGCCAATGGTATTTCGCCAGAAGACTTGATACTAGGCTACATTGTGAAACTTAATGGGCGCCATTACGTAAGGCAATGAAATAATATCCATATACAGTAGGGCGGATCGCAAAAATCGATTTAATTTCAAATCCATCTGGCCCAATGAAAAAAAGTTGTGGGACCGATCGAAAATAAGACCTGAAAATTTTGAGATCTCTACGTGAACCCCTGACCCTCGCTCAAATGCAATTTAAAAGGGAGGGTCAAAATTCGAAAAATATAATATTTAATGGTCATTCCATATAGATTTTGTCGAGTTACTCGCGAACTAGCTCGCCATCTTCTATTGTCTGAATAAAAAAATTTCATGTTCAAAAAATTAATAAGCTGAAGGTTTGCATCCTCATCCCCGTGTAATCTGGAACAGCCCTCTAGATATGCATTCAAATTCCTTTTTCGAGCAACTATGGTTTTCTCTTTTTTCTCCAGGATTTTTCCGTGCAGTTCTTGCCGCGCAAATGTCCATGACATTTTTGACAGTCAATAATAAAACAGATTTGTAAAAGTCTACACAACAGTCTTCTTTCTACAAAGTTTAAACATCAAATAGAAGGGAAAATATGAAAAATTAGTGTGGTGCCTCGTCTCCGACCAATTTTAAAAAACGGAAATTAGAAACAGTAATACATGAAACAGTATACCTGCTCATTAATCCTTATTTCTGTGGTTGTCAGGAACTTATAAGTCGCAATTTCTTTAGTTATCACAACACTAACGTCTTTGGGAGATCACTGTTAATCACTAAAACTGTAGCCAAAATAGGACTTCTCAATTAGTGATGGGTATGTGCTCACATCGACAGAAAAGGAGAAACTGAAGGTTACGAAAATGTTTCGACCGATATTTGGACGGGTTAAAAAGAGGAGAAATCTTTGCTCATGGGTATTCCCCTGGATAACTTGTAGGGGTAAGGTTAGACCCCGTAAAGAGAAATGTGATATGTTTAGATTTTGTGCGAATATGCATACTAGCGGCGGACCTGCAATAAAATCCGTCCAAAAGGAGGCGTGTGGAGGATAAAGACCTCATCGGTTAACGTGCAGCTTCACTTGCGGGTGAGACCGCCCCTAGGAAGGCAATAAACTCAAGTTGGGTGGTGCGCCAAGTTGTAAGATAGTAAAATGTCCCGACTAAGGACCCCTTCCCGCGTACCTAAGGTCCGGCGCGTGTTCGGGTAACGGGTCTCTTGCCACTTCGGATTGAAAGAAAAGGAAGCTGGTAGTGGGTTTCCCTAGTAGCAACGCATGTAGCCTGTCGTATTTACTTCAATAGATTACCAAAACGCGATTGAAGTCATTCAGAGAAGCGATCGAAGAAAATATTTTTTCTCCTCTCCTAGCGTCACAACTGCTCTTAACCTCGGAGACAGAAATTATTTTCTTGGTCCACACATAGATAAAGTTTGGATGATAACAAACAATTAAATAGTATTTAAAATGCTAAACTTCTTATTTTTGTGATTCTGGCCCATGAAACATTGGGAGACACAATTTACCATGTGCCTACACTGCGCTGATACTAGCGTGTCGATGGTCACGTCTACCACGGCTTGGAGCATAAATTGTTTTTATTCGCTTACTTGCAAACATTTGCAGCTGATTTCTTCACTAATATCTTTATAATACTTCAATTTATTGTCACAAATAGCCGAATTTGCGGAAATCGACGTCAATATTTTTATAACTCAACATTTATGCGAATTTTTCCGAAAAACATTACTCCTCTTCAAATAATTCTACAGCAATCATCAACATCTCTTAAAGGTTGAAATCTATATTTTATGACAGTGCAATGTCTACATTACTATATTGCAAAGTTAGTTTACGATTATAATTGGCGGCGTTAAGTTAAAAATAAATCTAAAATACGTAATTTTCGAAAAAAAAACGGAAAAAATCGAGTTTCCATTAGAAATAGTGCTACTTTGACGCAATATATCTAAGGAAATAATTTTTTTGGAAAAAAAGTAGGTAAGCATAAGAGGTGATACCCCGGACATATAACTACATAACTTATATCGATACCTCCACTGCAAAAACGCTCACCAATCGCCCACCGAATCAAATCCGCTCATCTAGTAGCCCAACAATACGAATCCGCTCAGCTGGCAGTGTCCGGAGCATAAACGCTCACCTCCGAAGCTCTCCACCAAATCCGCTCAGCGGCGCAGCTTGATTTGAAATCCGCTCAACAGACACACCGTCAGATTTCCAGAAAACGCAGGAAGAGGATTTTACATCTCCACAATTCACGTTTAAGTTTTAAATTTGATTTTTTTGACTTTTGAGGATCTTTGAGGTTTTATTCATCCAAAAAATGTCCATTTGTTAAGGCTTTGATGTATTTTAAAAGTGCCATTGGGCAAATACTGAAGACGTACCACGAGATTCATTGGTGACTTGCTAACTTTAAACCACGAGTTTCGCGATATAAGTGATGCATTTAATCATTTATCAGTGAAATCCATTCTTCAAGTAAGGTAGGCAACGTATACAGTGTAATTGTTGACGGTAATTCGACGTTTTATGTAGCCGCATTTGCAAGGAAACTACGACGTGCAGTGAACTTTCATTGTGCCTCTAGTGTAAGTGAACACAATTTGTGCCATTAATGTACCCCTAAGTGAATTGATTGCATATAGACGATGAAGTAAAGAGTGAAGTGAGTTGTGAATGTAACATCTTCGACGAAATCGTTAATTTCTTCCATGCTGGTTCATCAACCGTATACATTTCGAGGTATCTAACTATTGCGATGGGGATATGTTTCGTATTTGAGCTAGTTATACTTTAGGGATACATCGAACGCATATAAATTTTCATTCGTTTGTTCGGTTCTAAGCTCTGTTTGATTTTATTACGTGTTGCACCT
This sequence comes from Ischnura elegans, assembly GCF_921293095.1. Lineage (NCBI taxonomy): Eukaryota > Metazoa > Arthropoda > Insecta > Odonata > Coenagrionidae > Ischnura > Ischnura elegans. The sequence goes on from NW_025791657.1 coordinate 14,671,825, forward strand.
ATTGCCAAATATTCATTGTGAGCTTTCGCCCACTTTCGATATGCTGTCTTCTGTTACAGGATTTACATGGGCCAACACACTCCTTATGAATGCCTGTTTGTGAACAGGAACATGCAAGTTATCATATAACCATGTAAGATCCTTGACCGTGTTCTGTGACAATGGAATGTTTGATTCATAGGCAACAGGGGGTACATAAGATTTAAGGTTGATTGGATGACCCTTTTTATTGGGGCACAATGTCACATATTGGTCACTGTCAAAATCATACTTGATCTTTACAAGGTTACCTTCATTACCATTGACAGTAACTTCCTTCACTTTCTTCCATTGAATGCGAACTTTGTTGGTGTCAACATCCCAATTTTGTTTTGAGACAAGAGATTTGAAAGTAAAGATGCAGTTCTTATCCATCTGTTTCACTCTGTACTTTGGAAATGCCTGTTTTGCCTCTTCAATAGCCTCAACCCAGCCATTGAAGTCAAATATTTCAATTTTTTCTGTTTCTTTTTCTATTCGAGCATGAATAGAGTCAACTTCCATTTGCGTATGGCCAGGCTCCAAATACCTGTGGGTAATTTTTATTGAGTATTTTATAGCAATATACTCGTACATGGCAAATAAAAAACGATTTTTATTTTGGCCTGCACAGTTATCAGACCAAAGTCTGATATCTCTGTATCCTTTCTTGACTAGGCACTCCAAAAAATTTAGGAGAGAACTTGAAATCTCGTTTGAGCCCTTTTTGCCAATACCTTCATGCCATAAATAGCAGTCACCAACTCTCTCGACCATGTTGAAGATGGTAAAATTGAAGATGTTTAATTTATTTCTGTAGTAAAGGACTGAGTTTTCTGACTTAGGACAGGGTAGTTGCTTCTGTAGATCAAAAGAGCATACAGCTATAGTCTTATCTTTTATGCCATCTGCCTTATCTTTTTCTTTCAACTGTCGGGCTCTTTTCTTGTTGTTAAGGTGAGTAGTCCATTTTGCCATTCTATCCTCTCCAGCTTGATCACTATTATTTATATTCTTCATAATGGAGCATAAACTGCATTGATCTTTCTTTGGCATATAAAATCCAATATTGAAATTTTTATTTACAATGTCACGATACTGCCTCTGGCTTGCAATGGATGATTTCGGCAACTCAATTTCTTCTGCCCATTGAGCATATAGTCTTGACATCTTGCTGATGCTTAGCCCCTTTTGAAGGTATTCTCGCTTGGTCCTCTTCCTGCAGTAGTGGGAAGGGATGCGAGGAAATTTATTGACATGGTCCCTTACACTATCAATTTTTTCCAGTGTTAAGGTTACCATTCCACCTTTCTTTTGTCCCCCTCTTTTATCTGGTGATAAAGTAAAGCCTTTCTCAGGATTTATGTGATTATAGGCTGAATCAATCCAGCTGTCACAAATTCCAAGTGTACGCATAAACATTTGCTTACAAACTACAATATTATTTCCTTTGACATTAAAAAAATAAGTGCGGCTAACCTTTCTCACCGCATTTACTTTGCCAGGCTGATGTTTTGTGGGAGTGCATAGTGAATTCACTCTAATGAATTCCCACTGTCTAGTATGCACACCCAGCTGCCAAAAGATGTTGTGAATTTGATGTCTTTCCTCTTCAGTTATTTTATGGACACAATCCATCCTACATGCGCAAGGGTCACGCATCTTAGCCCCTTCACACTCTTTGCCTTTACATGATGTGTAAGGCTGTCCTAAGTTTTTTAAAGTCTTGTTTACGTTTCTCTTCCACAATACTTCATTCCTTGGACGCTTCCTGACGGGACTGGTTGAGACTGAGACCTTTTCCCTGTGTTCCCCAGCAGTAAATTGAGTATCAATCAAGAGGCCAGGATTGGTCAGAAAATTAGAATCTTGTGGATGTGGAGCTGGCTCAGAGTACAGAATCACTCCTGAAAGATAGGGATATTAATTAATGTTTCAAATTTAATTTGATAACTTGAGTCAGTATTTTCTTCCACCAGATCATGTGGAACTGAATGAAAATTGTTACATACAGAGCTACTCTCTGTTAGTAAGAAACAAGAACAACATGGTCATCACTGGTGTGCCAAATTTAATGCAAGTGTAAAGAAAATGTGGTGACATTAAACATATATATGTTAGTGGGTATACCTACTCATCAAGACTTCTACAAGATTCACTGACATCCTACATGAATGTCATCAGGTCTCACCTTGCTGTCTTTTTGCAGAAGAAGTGAAAGGTATTTGGTTGTCTTCATTAACTATACTTTCTGACAGTACATATACACCAGGTACCACCACCTCAGCAGAGTCTTCAAACAAAAGAAATTGTTTATTATCACATTAAGTTTGATTTTACTAAACAAAAATTGTTACATATAAGGCCAACCAGCCAGAACATCTCACATCCTAATTAAGTTTGGTACTGCTACTGCCAGATCATATATTTAATACTTATGTATTATATTATACTTTAACACATGTATTTTATATGTACAGGCTTGAGAAAATAAATAGAATAAATATAACTCACCATTCACATTAGAGGCTTCATCTTCTGAAGAATTATATTCAGCTGATACAAGTGATGAGGATATAGATAGATTCAATGGAAGGGAAGCTGGAATTAAAGCTTATATGTTAAGTCATAATAATTATGCATGTTGCCTTTAAAAATATTAGAAATATATTTCTTATTTTTACCTGGTGAAATTGGTGGCAAAATATCAATTTCAGAGCCACTTATCAAGAATTCCTCAGCAAGAGGCTCGAAATAATTTTCATGAAAGACGTTACGCTTGGTTGGAGGTGGGTAAATTAGGCTATCAGATTCTTCATTTCCTGATTGTATCATCCAATTTTCTCCTAAGGAAGGTAAATTCCATTAACATAGTTATAATTTATTCATGTTTTGCAGAGTGCTTGGCATATTAGAATACATAGGTACTCCTTAACATAATTTGGAAATTGAGCTTGTTTGGCTGAAAGTTTGTCATGTTCCTTGTCATTCGTAATAGCTAAATGGAATCTTTGCTTCAAGCATAAGATATTGAAACCTTTGTAATTTATAAAACTTGATTGCTTAAACACTCATCTAGGCCTTCAACAGAATGACTTTTTTTGGATTATTTCACTTAAATCTAACAAAGTAACAGGTAAGAGGAATGACATATAGAGTTGAATGCATGACCAATTATGGTATATACAATGGGATACTCGAGAAATCACTATGAGGCTGAAAACATATGGCTGTATCTTACATTATATACAATGGGAAGGTCTAAGTAGGCTACAAAGATCTCTTATTTAAAAACCCAATTAACATCTCGATTAAAGGTTTGTGCCACAATATGCTCTAAAACTCGGCTTGCAATTACTATTTCCCAAATAAAAAATTAGATAATTAAAAATATCAATAGTTAATGCAGCATTATTAGGGGAAAGTGTTTCGTGAAATGAACTTGGTGAATTGCTTTAGAAAGCGTATTTCAATTCATAGAACGTATGTGAACTTGGCGAAGTTAATTTTACTTTTCCTAGAAATTTTAGTAGGGTAGGTAAGAATTAAATGCTCCATTGCAATTTAATGCTAAAAATCCTTTGCTCCACTATGCAGTAAAAGAATTGACGGCTGGGGAATTTAAACTCTCGACCTGTGAATATCGTACACCATGCGGGTACCAATGCAGTTTCACCCTCGGTCATTACAAGTTCAAGGAAATTGGCTGAAACTAAGTAAGTTAATACTCTTAGCTAGGAAAAATGTGGGTGTGGAAGAGACTTAATGCTTTGGATATGGTTTAAGGTTAGCCTTAATTGTCCAATTCACTTGATAATTACGCACAAAATTATGTTTTTACAATGCGTAACCTTTCATAGCCTAAGGTAAGTGAAATAGAGTATGTGCACATTTTTGGGAAGTGATCTTAAAAAAGAATTTACACCTCAATTAGGCTAAATTCCGAGTCTGAGAATAGAGAGGTACTTTTTAAGCGAGATATTAATTATTAAAATTTGCAAAATTAATGATGCGCTGAAACACCAGTCGGCCATATTCTCAAGGCTGTGACGTCATTTTGTTCGATGTGTTCTCAGGCATACTTTGTTCTTTAGGGTGAGCCCCTGTACAGCGTACACTGAGTTTGGAAAGAAGCCATGGAATGCCTTATGAACTAGATTTAAAGTGTGTACATGCCATCATCTACATCTTTTAATTCATTTGTTTCTCGGTTACGCTGACGACAATACTCTATCAACTTTTCTACCTCGACCTACCTAATCGTATTTCCTACTCCTCGGTTCTCGCATTTGCGTTCGTTTGCAGATTTATAGTGACATTAAAGTTAAGAGACACTTAAACAGTGATGATCCTTGAAATAGTACGACTTAATTCGTGAAAGCTAAGTCACTAATTAGTAACTAACTTAGTAACTGTACCCGTACTACTAACTAAAAAACGGAAAATTAATTTTCGATAAAAAGTGATAGTTTGGGTAATCAAAATGTTTGTAATTTAATTCCAAACACAGTGATGCTAATATTTTCCAAATCGGATGTGAAATAAGCTCATTATTACGTATCACAAGTCGGGACTACTTTTTGGAAATGCACCGCGCGCAGGGATTCCTCGCCTTTCAATGCTGACCATGTAAAACTCAAAATCGACCCCCGGTGCGGCTGTCGTTTTTTAATGCAAAACGCATGCATGGGTGCCAAAAGAGCTGGGAAAAATAATGAAAAAATTTTCTTGGCCCTAATTTGTTAGCTATGAATTTTTTTATTTATGACGTGATATCACGTCACCCGCACAGCGGGATATTAACGCAATGCGGGTTGCATACTGTCGGATTTTTCCCCGCACCACTGTTTTCTTTCAATTTTTTTTCTGCACTATGTATCCAAAAAAATACGAGGAAAATGAATTTGTTATGCTCTACTGGTATCGCCATTGGTATTTTGCCACTGCCATAGGGAAATTTTTGGCTTAGACGGATGTAATGCAAGTTATAAGTACAAGGAATCGCCGTGAACAGCTGTTTGATTGTGATGGTAATTCTGCACAAGATATTTCGGCGTATTCCTTGTACTAGTAATCCTAAGTATCGGGGTAGGGTTCGATAATATTGAATAATTTCTACATTTTCTTCTGAAGCCACTATTCTCGTCACAAATTCCTTCACTCGTTTCATGTTTTCAGCTCCAATTCCTTTCTTCCCATACGACCACCCGTAAGCATCAGATATTTAACAAAAATGGTTTTCACATACCATTATGTATTCCCTTCACTGTACGTGCTTGAGATGGGTGGCACTCTGCTTTCGAGATTATTTTCCGACGGTGTATTAGGGTGTTTCTTGACGTGCACCACTCCTGCCGGCTGTTCTAAGGTTGGAGGGGGTACGGAGATGAAGCGAGGGGTGATAGTAAGATTTAGTCGGTCCACTTGTGAGAACTAGGAATAACCTTTTTGGAAGTGCTATCGGCACATCAAAAAGATGGGGAAGGTATGGGGAAATATTTTGCTGATACGTGTCCTTTTAGGGTTATTGGAGTATAGGCTCCGTTGCCGAAATAAAAATGGATGTGGAAACAGAAATAATCAACCTATAACTTCCTCATTACTATCTTCTGAACTCAAGCCAATAACATATTTTTCAATATGATGTTACCGAGTTAGAAATTAATGCATAAAAACTGGAACTAATAGTATTTTCAAGCAAACATCTTACAAGTAATCTTCATTTAGGCCACGTATCGCGGTTCTTACTACGAATATTCTGCGAAAATCTGAAAATGATGTAAATTTTTACCGCAATAATATTTTTTCATTTGGTGCATAATAATATCAATTCGAGTAAACCATTCAATAATACGTATTGCTAGGAATAGATTTGCAGCATCTATGCCCCTTATTACTTACCCGATTACCGAAAGCAACGATACGTTTTCTTCCTAATTACACAAGGGAAAGAGTAATTCCATCGCGCTAGGAAATCTCTAGTTACTTCTTATTTATGTAAGATCCCTAGACTATTGAAAAAAGGAGCACATAACATGAAAAAAAAATATTTTATTTACCCAAAACAAATTCAATACAATCGAAATGATGACCATTTTTAAATTATATATTATATACCACTACGTACAGTCATGTATGTTTTACCTGTGTAGGAAATACCTCTCTCACAAATTTTATAACAATATAACAACCTACAATACTATTGCAATATAACAAAGCAACTAAATAAGGCAACCTATAATACTATTGCAATATATGATACAAAAATATATAATACTATTTATGCCTTCTTATGAAAGAAAGAAAAAAGCTCGGGACAGAGTAGAGGAGACCTAGCAGCCAATGTAGATATCTGCAGTCTCTTTCCTACGCCCAAGAGTGCTTGCACCGCAATACTGCAATACTTGCACCATCGATTTTTCTTTCTGCCACCTTCCTCTTGGATGAGTTCAGGGAAGTGAGATTGATATATTGATGGTAAAAGTGGCTTGGGATAAGGAATGTGGGATGGAAGAATAAAGGACCTAATGACAGAAAGACGGAATTTATAAGGGAAATCTTTCCGGCGGGTTCACGATAAATGAAAAAGCGTGCATAGCTTTCGGGAAGGAATTATTAGGGAATCAATGGAGGAGTGAAATGAATCTAAAAGGAACGGATTTTTTTAGAGGAAATACTCAGGCTCTGAATCGTTTGGGCCGGTATTCGCTGAAAAATGTAGGGCTTGAAGAATGCTAAAGAATCCATCACGACTCATGTATATCCGAAAGCAAAGCAGGTCAAACAAGATAGCAATGCTCCATAAGTCGGATATATTGGTAGTAAGAATACTTACCTTGTGGCCTATGAAGGTAAAACTCTTCATAGGTCAATAGTTTCCAATTCCTAACCTATTCCTTCGAAGATTATGAGAAAGTATGTATGTATACGAAAGAGGGTGTCTGGGAAAAGGAGACGCAAAAAACACTTGGGTCCTTGGAAGGGGGTGGAATGGTGAGAGCTGGGTTTTCTATGAAAGTGATATTTTGAGGGGTCACTGAACTAAGGGTCCACCGCAAAGGACGGACGGTATTGTTAGAGGGTTCAGGAAAGAATAGGACAAAGGGGATGGGCCAGTGATTGACATAAAGGGATCTGGCGTAGAAGGAGGCAACGCAGTACCTGACTGTGAGGGTTCAACCTCCTCCCCACCCTCCTCCTCTCTAATTTCTAGCTCGGAGTCTTCAGAGAATGCCTGATCCCGCTCTCTTCCAGGAGCTCCCCCTTCTTCGTGTACATTCTTCTAGAGAAGGCAGAGAGCTAAGAAGGAAATGTTTGTGCCCTTGCGGAGGTTTCCTCCCTCGACGTCGATGGCTGCAGGTCCTGATGGAAGGTCGAAGACTACTGATCATCTACAAAAGCTGATGAATAGAGAATTTCACCTCTTTCAGGCGGCATTTACTACCTGCCAGCATGAAACATTTTCCGTTTTACTTCTCGCTTCCGTACCATCCGCAATAAATACATTGTATTTTTTTTAATTCCGATAAATAACAGGATCAAAGTAAACACTCTCGGTGAAATAGGCCAAAGCTGAAATGCTACAAACAGCTTTACTAATGTAAAAATATGTTTAAGAACTAAATATTCACAATGGTGAGACAAAGAATTGAAAGCACCCATAAGCCATTGATTTCACGGTTATCGAGAAAATAAAAGCATTTTTATATAGTAACTCCTTAGCACTTTTTCGCCAATCCATGGGATAATGTGCAAACAGTTATTTGCAATTATAATAAGAATGTTTATAAGTGCATAATATACATATATCAACAATAAATATTATAAATAACTTACACTTTTTCCGTAAATAACTTCCTTCACTCTCGTAATATTGCCGCTTGTCGATCCCCTCTCTGCTTAGGAGTTGCACTGACAAACAAAGGAAGGGTGCAAAAGTTAGAGATTTGTTACGTTGCATAAAAAAATGTAATGGCATTTTCAAATTTAAGTTAAAGTTTAACTAATCACAGTACTGCATGTATTAATTGAATGAAACTTATTAACATCAGACAATAAAGGTTCGAAAAATGAAAGGCTCGCAAAAAGAAAAAAAGGAAGGATGGAAAAAATCTATATTCTCGCTAAACATTATTAAAACAATAAAAAATTAATAAACACACATAAGTAAGTTCCAGATATTAAATACTTATGATTTGTAAAATAAAAATCAAATAAAATTTGTCAAACTCATGCATTAATAGAAATAAATAAAAATAATAGCATAAAATACAGGGGAGAAAATGAATGAAAATTGGCTTACCTTAAGATATAAGAAAAAATTTCTCCCGATCCTCCCAGGAAAGGTTGCTTGAAACGGCGTCCACAAATGCGCACCTAGATCCCTGCTGAGCAACTTAGGGGGGTGAAATATCATAAAAGAACTGAACCGAGCTCTTACGGAGGGCCGGAACCCTCGGGGTACACATGACGTGATATCACGTCATCAGCACCAGGGGATAGCGCACCATGACGTGATATCACGTCATGCCGCACTCAAGGTGTTAATGGATAGCATAGATAGTGTGACTTCAGTCATGTAAAACATCGAATTCCCTGAATCTTGGATGCCATTTTAATTAAACATTAAATGAAACTATTGAAGATTGCTCACGAAATATAAAAATCATAGCAATGCGGCATTACTTTAGGTATATTTCAAAACAAGCAAAACATTCAGATTTTCTTTCTAAAGGAATTCAAATGATACAAATAACAGGGTACTTAATTCAGGTGGATTTAATCCGCACAGATGTCAGTTTAGCTGTAATACGTCATAAGCTGTACGTACTACATTAAATGATACGCTGAAGATTTGAAAGGGAATGTAAATAGTTGTATATATCCTACGCCCCGGTAGGCATGCAAAATTTTAATTAAAAAACATTAAAAGTTATATCTACCTGCGTTTATTCTACTACTCTGAAGAGCAAGTTCCACTAATCTCTTGCTTCTACTCATATTTATGAACAAATTCGTTCGTATTCAATTACGGTTATTAACCTGAGCACCACGACTATAACTAGCCTTGTAAAGCGATTTACAGCGTACAATTCACAAATAACACATTCAGCTGCCCCTATAGGGGGCAGTTACGCAGAAAAATATTGATTTTTTAAATTTAGGCTTTCATTCTGTATTTAATTGGGGATTTTAGCTAAGAGTTCTAGTTTGTAGCCTACTTAGACATTCCCTTAATAATAGAATATAATTATATTCTATTCTTATTCTTGTCTTACGACTCGCGGCGCTTCACTCTCGCTTGTTTATAATATACAACCACGGGTTTTCAGCGGTACAATGAATTCTTGTGCATCCCCCTCTGACATACTCATAATCTTCATAATTTTCCATGCATTCAACTTTACTTTTTCCTGTCGACCTTAGATGAACACGCAGACCAAGCGCAAGTCGAGGACGGCGATCCGAGATGACGAGATGAGCGGTTGTGCACGGGAAGGGTGTGTCCATTTCCAAATTTCATATCTCAATTACTCCGCTCTAAAGCTAAGTTGCGTGACAAAATGATGATATATCGCTATCGGAAAAACGTCTCTCTCTGGTTCGACGATAAAAATATTTTGTCCAAAATTGGCAATTGAGCGGGTTTCAAATCAGGCCACGGAGCTGAGCGGATTTGGTGGAGAGCTTCGGAGGTGAGCGTTTCTGCTCCGGACACTGCCAGCTGAGCGGATTCGTATTGTTGGGCTACTAGATGAGCGGATTTGATTCGGTGGGCGATTGGTGAGCGTATTTGCAGTGGAGGTATCGAAATTTATCTTTTGATAAGGCGAGAACCGAATAACTTTATGAAAGTATTATTCGACAAGGTTATTTTGGTGGCTTTTTAGATTCCTGCTCAGTTTCAAGGAAAAAATTCACCAAACTATAGACTATAGAAACACAATGCATTATTATATTATATAAGATGAAAATATACATTTATTATGAGATGCAACCTTTCATAGTACTTTTATTAGCAATTGGAACCGTTCAATAATGTTCGGAGAGCGGAGAAAATACACTCGCAGCTAATTTTCGAATGGCTTTTTCTCGGAAATGGTAAATGTTAGAGAAGATATTAAAATTATATTTTTTTAGATAATTTCCTGATTTGAAATTAAAAAAGAGGTATTTAGTATTTGTTTTTTTATTGCCTAAATCGAAAGATTACTCCTTGAGAACGTATTTCACGCTTTTAGCTTTTTAAATGACGATATCTATTTTTAGGGATCAAATGAAATGTGAAAATTTTCAAGCGCGCGAGAACGCGACGGCCAAGTATGAATGCTGGAAAAAGCCCGTGTGACGTCAGTCTGGTTTTTGACGCCGCGGTGTGATGCCATCTAGGTGCGAGGCAATAAGCACCGCTGTTAGCAGGTAGCGCTTGGCTTAAATAAGGATTATAAATTCTCTATAAATCGAAGGAAACTTTCCGACCAAAGGCAATATTAATAGGTGATTATTAAGACATGTTTCCCTGAGCTCTGTGCCTCATGCATGCACTGCTATAATTATATCATGTTGACGGTCACCCATGATATATTATATCATGAGTGACACACCGCGCGGAAGAGATGGGAAAGGGTTGATCTGATTGCATCGGTTCCATTTTAATCTGTTTTCAAAATAGTCTGCGATGTGTGCAATGCGATCCACTCAACTTGCGAGTAATAGCAATGAAAAGTAATGAATATATCAGATAATACCATCATTGGTGTGACTTTCGGTTGTCATCACTTATTACACCTTATTTCCCCGTGAAACTCGGATTAATTTTCTCCGTCAGCGACGGGAGTGGCGACTTTGATAAACACACTTGAATGCGCTGTGGACGAAGAGACATTCAGATGCTTGATTAACATCCTCCATATCTGTGTTCACACTCAGACTAAATTTTAAAAATCACGGTTTTTTTCAGGTTTTCACGGTCTAAATTGCGTCAAATTCACGGCCTTTTAATAAGCCCTTTTAGAAATAAATATTGATCACATTAATATCACTGGCCGCACGTAAACTAAAAATATAGCAAACGCGATAAACGCCGGGAATGCAAAAAGCAGCAATGAAAGGGATTTCATGACGTCGCCTATCGTTAGCAAAATGTAGGGCCGGCTAAAGGTTGTGAGCGAGAAAATGGAGGCAGACAGGGAAGTAAAGATGTGTCTGATTTCTCGCCAGGGCAAATGATCGCTTTGGCTAAAGGTCGTCCAATCACAGCCTTAAGGTCTGTGTGTCGTCATGGCACACGGACCAATATTTGCTCCTCGCATATACGTGTGCGGATAAATGCGTGTACATTATCTGCGAGTGACTGACCTTTATTTTTTTGACCCGTCAATCGTTGATCTAAAGTCAAGTTTAAGAAGTTTTTAAGGATTTACGACGAATTTCACGGCTATTTCCAGGTTTTTTCACGGTAGACGAAATTCACGGCCTATTCACGGTGTTAAAGTTTTCACGGTTGAGTGGGTACCCTGATTATTGTATGTTGCTACTCGGTGCGCATCACGGCGTTTAGGGGTCAAATATTCGTTGTGAAACATTTTATTGGAAAATTACACGAACAAAACATTTTCCAGCCTTGAGCTGTCATCCTTATAAAACGCAACACTCCTCATTTTTTAGGAAAGGCTGGAGTGCATAACATTCAGGATATGATATGTATTTCATCATGGGTTTAAGTTATGTGCATCCTATGTTGTATTGTGTAATTAATAAATAAATTGGGATTTTTCGTTCCTCACAGTAAGCAAAGTACTGGTGCGACTGAACTACCTTTTCACTACACATCGCAAAGAGGGTAATGACATTTCAAGAGAGAAAAGGAGAATTGTTTGGAAATGGATAAAATCAGAATAACTCCGTGTTTATACAACTAATTTTGTGTTGATCATTAAGCAAGGCCCTTCACATTTGCAGTCCTCTGACGTACTGTCTGTAAAAAAAGCAAGATACCCGAGTTTGAAGAGCTATAGCGTCTTAACAAAGCAACCAATTACAATGCAACAAAAAACATATGAAAAAAAATTATTTCTTCGTAGTATCGTGTACTTTAAAAAATCTTGGGCTCAGTATAGTTTCCTGCACTCAATTGTTTCTCACAAAAGTACCCGTATATTGCGTGTATAATCAAGTTGCCCAACTTTGAGAGACTGGCATTCCCGTAGTTTATGATCGTGTAAATTGAAATTTTGTCATAACAAAGTCACATCTATTACTAGCAATTACCCGAAAACAAATTGTTTATACCACTAAAATTAACGGAGTTGTTGTAAACAACGCAAACCTCTGCCAAATTCGAAACCAGTTGGTCAATTGCAAATTGATTGGTACTGTAGTATTAGTAGTTGTAGTATGTAGTAGATAAATAAGCAAAAATCCCGTTCTCCTTGGCGACAACACAAAAATTGATTGCTCTACTTGCGGCCGCTACAATTTAATACCCTTGCAGGGTAAGTGAAGGAGAAATTGAGGTAAAGCTCGTGCTTTGCACATAAGGTGCAAGAAGAGTAAAATTAAATCCATAAATAAGAAAAACTTTCCCTTAAACCATACCATGTTTATCCTGTACTGCAGTACGGAAGTAATTGACTTTTAAGCGATGGTAAATAACAGCGACTCTCCCAGTTAGGACCGCATTATTTATTCTGGGCAACGGCCCAGCTGCCAGTGAGCATATATGCTTATGCCACCTCTTCGGCAGGGAGAAAACAATGTAGCACATAATGTCAGCATTATCTCTCCCAGTGAAATAGAAATTTAATACTCCAGTTGCCATCAGGGAATGTGGAAATTGGTGACAACCTGCTGCATATGTATAAGTACTACCATTTGATCTGTCAGCCCTTCCATCACCGAGGGTCTGGAAGGAAGTACTTCTTCTGTGAAAGTGAGGCTAACTTTGTACAACTCCAGTTCAGCAGGACTCATTTAATCACTTTTTCACAGATGTTAACAAACTCATACATTATACGTGCTTATGAGGACCACTGTTATTTTGGATCAGTGATTTCCAAACACGAGGAAGAACTTGATGTGAAAGTGAAATTTATGCACTCTTATGGCCCTGCCAGATCATTTTACTGGCCTCCACAGGAGAGAGAAGATGTCTGTTACGTACCCACAAGCAACATTATTTGTTCGGTCAGCCCTCCCATCACCACAGGTCCTGGAAGAATATACTTCTTCATTGAAAATGAGGCTGACTTTGTACAACAGCAGTTCAGCCGGACTCATTTCACATCTCATAGAAAGTAAGTTGTATGATTGAAGGGTATTATTTAAATAATTTAATTTAAATTAGTATATCCATGTTTCCTCTAATGCACAGTAAGAGTCTAAATATATGTTGATGCCATTTTTCCATAAACTAAACACTTGAAAAATGGGTAAATTCCCGGGAAAGAGCATCATTTCTCATTTTCTGAGCCATTTGCACTCTTTTCCCCTCAGCTGCTAGAAGCCACGTATTGTTCTTAAAAAAATTATAATGACAAGAGCCACATTCACTTGACTACATGTTTGGTCTTATATTTACTGACCATTATTTCAAATATATCCTCATGAAGGTATGGATGTACTTATTATCTTACAGTACGTGTCCAAAATCCCTCTCACGGAGGCAGAAAAAAGTAAAACCTGAAATACTCATAGTGGCAGTCAAAAAACCACCATTTTTATTTCACAGTATATTGGAGCATATATTAACATTCAATAAAAAAAATGAGGATATCATGCCATTCATCTACAAAAACGAATAGCCAACAGATACGTAAAGGAATAAATCAGAGATGCATAGTTTTTCTCATAGATAAGCATTCATTATAATAAGTTTGTTAATTTTTAGATTATCAATTACAAGTAACAATCATAAAGCAATTTACATGCAATGCATGTAACTGAGGACATGATTATAAAATCTTTTTTTAGAAATACAGTTCTAGCGACACTATTTCAGATGAGATAATGAAATAATTATATTCTATTCATATATAATGGAACAAATTTACAAAATCTGGATGGTTGATTTGGCTTTACCAACTGACATGGTGTAGCAAAGGTATAGCTATTATTAATCCTGAAATACCTTACAAAAATCAGGTCAAAAGACTGGTAGAACGGTGGAAGGTACAGTAACTTTCAAAAGTCGGTCCCCATACCTGGCGCAGCCGTCTCCGTTATTCTCCGAAGTCGACCGTCGCGTATTGCTTACACGTTCCTTGACCACTGGCGATCGATTCGACTTGATCAAGTAGTACCCTCACAGAAAATTAATACTGGTGGCCAGTATTTTTAATACTGAAATACAGTATTAAAAATACTGGATTCAGTGATTTTCAGCATTAAAATCACTGAGAGCCAGTATTTTTAATACTGGTTCCCTGTATTAAAAGTACTGGCTCTAGTGATTTTCAGTATTAAAATCACTGACAACCAGTATTTTCAATACTGGATGAGTGCCTTTAATACTGGATCTCAGAATTAAAAATACTGGCTCTAGTGTTTGTCAGTATTAAAATCACTGACAACCAGTATTCTCAATACTGGAAGAGTGCCTTTAATACTGGATCTCAATATTAAAAATACTGGCTCTAGTGTTTGTCAGTATTAAAATCACTGGCAACCAGTATTTTCAATACTGGAAGAGTGGCTTTAATAGTGGATCTCGGTATTGAAAAAACTGGCATCAATGATTTTAGGGAAATTTATTATTAGGCAAGTGACTTCACTGCTGGCCACCATTTAGCATTAAAAATTTTTGAATCTGGGGTGCTAAGGAAAAAAAATGCTGCCTCCATTTTTGTCACAAAAAACTTTTATCTCTACTGGATCATGCATTTCATGTCATATACTATAAAATTTTTCGTGATGTGTCATAAATTAGATTACCCACTTGTATGAAGAGATAGGTGTATCACCAAATAACTGGATGCATAAGTTATTGAAAACAATGACATTATTTATTGACCATTTTAAGTACTTTTAGTCCCTTTCCAAAGAGTTAACCAGAGGAAATATACATAATTTATTCTCAAATGGAATCAAAACACACTTGTTGCACAACATTTCTGGAAATACAGCAATACATTCAGGAGTTAATTCAGAAATATATGGGAAGGCATTGGAAGTAATACCAATTGATTTTTCTCGCAAAAGTGTTTCATTGGTTTGGTGTAGCTTCACTCCTAAAATAATGCATGTCATTTTATTGGAGCTCACAGTTTTAACTTTGAGAGCATGCGTAATAAAAATCAATTGCTTATTTTGGAGCTGCACGACATAATTAACTCGTTTCGTCATAAGTGTATAGCTTTGAACGTGAAAGAGAACATTTTTATAAATAAATCTCTGGAATGAACTTGCATTGTTCCAATATACTTCCTCACCAACTAAATTTTCAACCGTCACTTTCTGAGCCAAAGTCAAGGATACAATGTCTGGAGCACCAAACAATCTCACATAATCACTATGATTTTCGCATAAACTTGATCTATGCTTAGCATAAGTAAGCTTCCCATATAATAACTTTGCACAGTTGGATTGAGATGTTTCCATAATTTCAGAGGCCTTTTCCCTAAGTGCCTGTAACCTTAATTACGACTTGCATATTTGATGTGGTACTGCTTGTGAGCTTTGGAACATTCGGGCCAGGACCCCATTGTTGTGCTCATAAGGGAAGGCTGATACTCCCCACAGAGATCCAAAATTTTGTACACTTTTTGGGATGTGCAATAACAAGTGACAATTAAATTTCAATAATTGTGGGGTATTGTAAACATCCTCCATTGATAGCACAAACTTCCTCAGAGCTTTCTCAGCCAAAGAGAACTCTTTCGGGCTGATATGTTCTTGAAGGAATGTTTTAATGCTATACACCAAAAGGGACCAATGGTCAAGGTATTTCATTGGAAAATTAACAGCTTTTAAAGAAATTACAGAATAGTACAACAAAAAATTTTTCCACTCTGATGCCTTCCATAACTTTATGTCACTTAATGAGCGAGGTGTTCTAGTGATTTCACTTGGTGGTTTCACAGACTGAAGGACATTATCAATTATTTTACCTTTTTTATTGCTACCAATGTAAAAGGGCTGACTTTGATTCATGGGAGAAAGCCACCAACACACCAGAGTCTTCACTACACCAAGTAGCACACAGTGCATGTATTCTGGGACGAAGGACACAATGATATTGAAAACTTTCAGAAGCAAAAGCACCGAGGGTCCTTTAATTCCATTTATGCTCTTCCCCGTCCTTTGCACCTCTCGTGCATCACGCAGGTGCTGTTCCTGCGTTCTCGGAAGTCCTACATCTCCCCTGTACATTCGTGCTTGGCCACGACCTACCGCAATTTCCTCACCTTCGTGCAAACAGAAAGGGCATCCTTGAGCTCCACGAAACGTTTTTAAGTTTTGCAATAAAGGCCTTGCTTGGGAGTCCACAGAGGCTAGGATTGTATGAACTTTAATGTTACGAACCTCTAAATCATCCGGCAATTGAATTTGGATGCCTTCAGTATGCAAAACATTCAGCTCCTCAATGAATGGCTGGAGATAAGTGTTCATGTTCGGTTTAATTGGGCCATACCATAACCCACAGAGCATTATGTTTTCCCTTCTCTTCTTAAAAGGCAACTCATTCACGGCTACCTGAATTGGCCAGAGTGAAACTTTTGACGATTTAAAAATCTTCACGCCATCAGTGTTCCACTGTAGAGTAATGTCAGGCTTGCAGATTACTCTCTTTTCTTTCAACTTTTTGTACACTTTGCCACTAATCACGTCCGTTTCTTTATCAACGTCCCACCGCAATGCAGAACAAAAAGTTACATCATTCAGCAGTTTAGCCAATTGCTCCTGCAAAGGGATTTGAATGAAGTAACTCCCTTTCTCCTTCAGTTCATCTATGGACCACCTCAATCCACACTCACACTCTTTCTCTTCCATTCCATTCATACATTTTATGAGCTTAAGGCAATTCCGGTCACCACAGTAAAAGTGAGTTCTGACCTCTGGCAACGTTGCGAATCTTTTCAGAAACATATAGAGAGAACCGTGAGTTCTGGTGGGTAGGTGGCAGTCAACTAGTTCAATTAAATGTTCTAAGGCTACGTCAGACAACCCAAAACGCAAGGCATAGCTCATAATTAAGAGCTCACTTTCCTTCCTTGACAATCTGCTCCCTTCGTAGAGTGAAGTTCCCTCTCTGTTGGTATTTACCTCATTTTCTTCAAACAAACCTGTGGGATTAAACTCCCCATCATCACTACCACTATCACTGTCCTCAATGAAACTGTCATTAGGCTCAGAAGCCGGTGAATCCATATTCAAAACATCAGGTAGTGATTCCACCTCACAACCATCATCGCAAAAAGACATCCTGGTGGTACAAACCTGAGAATTTTCAAGCATCTCAATATCTTGGTTACTACAACTACCTTGGCTGATACCAAGTTCCCATTCATCATCTCCCATTTCATTATCACTGCCAGCTCCCAAGTCTTCCAGCGAAGGATCACTATCGGTGTCACTTAGGTGTTCTCCAGGGGGAACCTGCATAGCAGTAATAGAAGTAAATACTCCAGAACATCTTAGGGAAATAATTATTAAAGCATTGCCAAACATCAATAGTTATATATTCCATCTGTCAATACGGATGGAATTAGGAACTTACTAACCTCAACATCCGATACTGAGGCATTATCTTCATGTGGTTGCAGTCGTCTTCGTAATGTAGCCTCCGGTATACTGATGTTCACGTCATTCAAGTACCGTTTGTACGGTCCACGCGACATCGTACCTCAAAGATTATATTCTAGAGATTGTGCCTTACTACTGTGGTTATTACCAGTTATTACGATCAATTACGATGGCGGACTACCTAAGAACTATGGAACATAGTTTTAGTGGTAACTCAACTTCGATCATCTTTCTTGTATATCAATTATTTCTTCCATATTAATAATTTAATTATGCCCAGACTTGCGTCAAAACCGTCAAAACAATATAAAGGTCATAATATATTTTTCTCTTTTCCACCTTGTGAACGTTTTGAACGACCTTGGACCAGAACAAAAGCCTATCCAGATTCATTTCGCACTTCTTTTTTTACTTTCATTCGTCACATTACCGTTATCTTAATGTCCGTGTGCTCCATGTGATAGGGCTGGTGAAATATTTCAGTGTAACTGCATCCTGTGGTGTAATTTACGAATTCAGCCTTTTTTTAGTTATTCTGAACTGTAATCACCATCGATATCATGTCGCATGAGGGTGAAATACCAGCGACTCCGTTATCGGACAGAGAATGTCGACTGGTGCAATTTGTACACGAGAGGAAGAAACCTGTTCAAGTTGCTTTCCAAGCGTGGGTTAAGGACAGATCTTTAGATTTGAAGAAGGCAGTGGAATCGGAAATTGTTATCCGTTGGCCTTGTGAAGTGGACGTCGTGTGCGCAAAGTTAATGGAGCGGAAGCTGAGGAATTGCGTAAATTGGCAGGACTTGGTCGTGAAAGTTCGGGCTGTAGGAGGTAAGTACGAATTCCACTATGCTGAAATCTCCTTGCATTACACCCTTCACTGTGGCCTAAGCAGTTTTCTAGAACTTGTAACGTATAATTGAAATATGTTGCACCGGCACTTCTATTCCAAAATGGACTGACATGTGCCGGCAGGCCAGTAGTATAAAAAAATTCGGTGTACCGAATCCCACTAAAAAGGAAAGGCGGCAGTTATGCGCGAAGATGATCAGCAGCAGTGAAGGGGAAATGAGTACCACGGAAGAAGAGGTAGAGGACATTGCGATTTTTTGTTTGTGTATTATCGTTAAAAGCTCCACTGATTGCTTTTTCATGCTATTTTTCCTCGTGATAATTGAAATATGCAGTCCTCTTTTTATCCATTAATTCATATTCATAGAGGAGGGGTGCGGAGAGTTCACTGATAACTGAATTGATTTGGTGATCTATGTGGACAAGTGTTAACTGAGCAAATTTTAAGGGAATAGTAAAATAATCTTATTTCCGTATTAACCACGAAGTGAGCTGAATGGTGTTGATATTTAAAAGACATAATTTAACTCATATTGATGTTGGGAGTTAAAAGTAGTCAACATTTTATGTTCAGTTAGTGAAACTAGTTAATTTCAATTAATTGAAAATGTTGAGTGTTGAGATTTTGATCACAATTTCCCTCATAATTTGTTTTCTTTTCAATACCTGTGTTACTGCAGAGTCACATTGTTTTTATGAAGAAAATTAAGGAAAAATGAAATAACTCTTATTGTTTAATTTTTTTTCTTTTTTAGGACAATGACACCATAGATGGAGGGGGAAAACAAAAGAAACGGCAATGCAGCTCTAATCCTAAATCTAGGAAAGCCATGAATGTTGTTGTAAAGACCACAAATAATGAGGTGGCAAATAGAATCCGTGACTTGCCATTGGATCACCTTTTACGGTCTGATGTGGTAATATGCTAAGCTTATGGATCTATAGTTTTCTGTTATTCTCCAATCCATAAAGTTCAATATCTTTACCTGTATAACTGCAATATTTACAGATTTCTGATGATGATGATGACAGCTCGGATTTTGAAAATAGTTCTAAATCAAGGTTATTGCAGAAAATATCTATTCTCCAAGAGGAGAACAAGAAGCTCCGTCAAGACAATGCTAGACTAAGGGCCTTGCGTTGTGTGAGTGAAGGTAATGTGTTCCACCAAACTATATACTATTGGTGATATTAATGTCATTTTGTTTATGGGAGCAATGTTATCAGCATTTAATTGTTGCTTGTCTTAATTTACAGATTTAGAAAAAGTATTAGAAAATTCTACTGCTGTACGGGAAATGATGCTTAAGCTGAAAGGTGATATGGTATCATTGACCAATGCTGCCTCCACTTCAAGAAAGGCTAACAGAACTGGTAACAGTAGCTCCTGTAGCAGCTCTGGCAGTTTAATCAACAATCAATGTACAACCACCAATGCTCCTGCGAGCGTCAGCCAGTCCAGTGTTTCGGGTGATCCTCAGCATGACATAGGCGATGAGGAAGTATGAGCTTTTTATCATTTCTGCTTTTCATTTTAATAATAAGCTTATCTGAAATTTTGCACAAACACTACCTTCACTAAGCTTTTATGATAAGTTGCATAGTTATAAGGAATGACTTAATCTATTCATAGTTTCCTATGCTGAATTATTGTTAATGAGGGTATGTCTATCTGTGAATTTACTGGTATAGAGCTTTAGGACAGAGAATATGTTACTGTCATTAGAATAATTCCAATTTAGAGCCTGTATAGGTGCATAGCATAGGTAAAAAGTAGGTTTTCGTAGCAGGAGGAGGGATTGATGTCAATGATTAGCTAAGTTTAATTGGATGCCAAGGGTTAACTACCTCAATACTTCCTCTAAAGCTTGGTATGAGCTTTCAGTCAACTTATTGCAAAAAGCTATGGGAAAGTCCAGTGTACTTAACTTTCATTTTTTTGGGTGTGTTCCTCGAATAATAAATAAGGTAAGTAAATTAATCATTCCTAATTGATTAACATGCTCTCAATCTGTGCCAAGACTCATTAATATGTATTGTAATTTTTCAACTAATTATAGATTAAAATTTTGAGGATTCCTTTAAGGAAGTTAAGTTATTCTGTTCACAATTTAAAATAGTTTTTTAATAAGTTTAATTTTATTAAAGCTAACTAAAATTTCAGGGCTTCATGAACTTTGGTGGCCGACTTGTGGAAAAGGAAAGAGTGGCCAGAGTTGACAAGTCTCGCGGCATTTCCTTTTTCACCTCCAACATCATGGCCGTAGTATTTTCTAAGGAGGAAATGGCCAAGAGCAGTATAACAGGAGGAGAATGCAATTTAAATAAGAAAAAGGGAGAGGACACTAAAAGTAATAAAGTTCTTCTCCATGTGGATGTCAGGAAATCAGTTGAAGGTAAATCTATTCTTCTTTAATAGTATCCTTATGAAAGTTTAATGCTATGTACTTGGCCTTATTTTTTCTCATTCTTTACTCTGCAGAATTCATTATGGGCCAAATCAGTATAACTCCTGCTATGATCAGTGAGGTTAAGGCTATCCAAGCAGCAATGAAAGCCAAATTAAATAATGAATCAACTGCGAATCAACTGCGAATCAAGAAGAGGACGAAATGAGAGGAAACCTTATATCTCTAATGTCTAAATAGGCAATAAATTTTCAGTCCATAATTTTCTGTATTTTATTTAGCCTAAAGTACATATGTTTAAAATATATTGTAACATGTCTTGGTTAGTCACATCAATCGAGAGGGTTACCCCAAATTTGACCAATTGGTTTACTTGTGTGTTTTTCCTTCTTGTGAGTTAATGAGTCTGGTCCCATTTTTCCCCCCCGTCTCTATTTTCCGTGAGCTCAAGGAGGCATGTGTGTGGCCTTCAACCCTGCCTTGTCATATGACGATGTCGTCCCAGTGGCCCTTGCGTTAATAGCGACAGCTCACCAATCTCCCCCTTCACCCCGGTGGCATGCAATTCCACCGACAGTGACTAGCCTTGGTGTGACCCTCCCTCCTTCCCCTCCCCTTATAGTAGAAGGAGGAATAGTTATTATATAAGTGCCCCTTCACAATCAGCATTGAAATCACTGGCCAGTATTAAAATCACTGGTCAGTATTAAAATCACTGGTCAGTATTAAAATCACTGGCCAGTATTAAAATCACTGGTCAGTATTAAAATCACTGGTTAGTATTAAAATCACTGGCCAGTATTAAAATCACTGGTCAGTATTAAAATCACTGGTCAGTATTAAAATTACTTGTCAGTATTAAAATCACTTGTCAATTAATCACTGGCAGTGATTTTAATACTGAAATTTTTAATACTGATCAGTATTAAATTTCTGTAAGGGTACTACCTCTCAAAGCACAAAAAATAATGAGTTTACTAATTTCCGTCATAAACACAATTTCTCGACATGCTCCCGTTTATGAACTAATCGATCGGCCACTCGACTCGACGTTATCGACTCAAAAGTCGAATTCAAAACGCATCGACACATCGATATTAGAATTCGCGCGGCGGACATTTAAGAATGGATATACTTTGCAGCTCCAAAACAAAGTAAAGTTATCCTGGGTGCTAACATCTGTTATTACCAAATCTGCGGTAAATTCTATATTTATTCGTTTCATAAATTTCAAGGCCTTAGCTGCTTAGCTACCTGAATTCACGACCTAAGTATTTGAGGGAGACTATACATTTTAATAACTTATGGCCCTTTTTCATACCCGTCATGTGTAGATATTGAAAGCCTACTATAAAATGGTACTAGTTCTTAAGGTGATTTAAAATCATTATTATTTGCTTGATGAATGCTTAATCGTTCATGGACATTTTCAAGACTGCATAAAATTTCGATTGGCATGTAATTCACTAAGGTACAAATGATCCTACAAGATACATGCCCTATATTAGCATTTAAATACTTTATAACCTCATAGTACGTTTTTACGGCAGCAAAATATAAGTTCAAGCTCTGGTAACTAATAAGATTTTCCTTCTTCAGAAACATGTAATACGTATCTTGCAAAACTTGCCCCAGAGGAAATCATGAAGACACCACTTCATTAAACAAATATCATATCATTAACTCCTACTTATATCCAATACTTAGTACTCTTAATGTAGCTACACTTTTACTATGCCCCCTTCAAACATTATCTCCATGATCATTACACCTACACTTGTGAGCGTATTCATAAGAACTATCATCTCAACAATAATTAATCCTTTAGCCATTGGTGTTAGATTGGGTATAAAACATTCTCTGTTACCCTCAAGTCATGAAAAGAACGATATGTATTTAAAAGCTATCTCACAGACTCTTTTTCATTAAATGTAATCAAATGGTTGGATGAATTCAATAGCTGTAATTCAATGGTTGGTAGAATGCAATTATAAATTGGTTATTTTGTCCATCAGATTTTTAAATTATCAAATGTCTTAATTTTCATATTTATTTTTTCTGTTGCATGAATATTTATTATTACATTATTTGTACTATTATCAAGTCTCCAAAATTTACCAATGCTGCCAATTTACCTCCGCTGGAAAAATAAAATGAGAGCTATTGAAAGTTACGATGGGGCACAACATGCCATAATCATATGGCTTTGATGCTCACCAGCTCAGTACTGATCTAGGGCATTTTGGAGATACTTTAACAGAGTTTACATGATCCTTAGTGATTTTTTTGTATCTATAACAACATTCCCATCGGATTATCCACAGCTTTAAAAATCCAACATGAACCCATGGTAATGGCTGCATATAAACAAGAAAAATTGCTCCTGTAGATTAATGAGATCCACCAGAAAGTTCAACTAATACCATTTTCATTTGTATGCAGCCAAGAAAGAAGCCAAGCCTACAAATACTCATGATTCAATTACAAATAATTATCAATGCACGAGAAAGAATCCCGGAAAAATCCCTCGGTGAGACCTCTAAGCTACAAAAATGTACTGCTTGTACGATATTCCTTTTACATGATTCAAACGAAGGAACCTTTCCGACCTTAGACAATTTTAATAAGTGATTATCACCCTAGTACACAACTGCATGTATTAGTTTTCTCAGTGTTTTACATTTGGAAAAAACCTTTTTAAAGCACTATAAACAATGGTGGTTACCCTGAGCAACTCTTGTGCATTGTCAAATTATTTTTATTCATCATACTTATGAAGCGTGCAGACGTTCAGCTGGTACGGAAAGCCAAATAGCCGTGGTAGTTGGCTGTGTTAGAAAGTACTACCTAGAAGTTTGTTCACATTGATGATTCTGGTTTCACCACGCAGAAGGAGGTGTATATATGAAACCACTACAGCTTAGACAGCTGAACAGCAAGCAACAGTCTTATAGCTTGAGTAATGCACTGGCATTTCTTCACTGAGGTGTCCCCGTAGATAGAATGAACTGCTCAATATTGACTCCCTTGAGGCATTAGTTGCTTTCGGCATTCTGTGTATACTCCTCCATAGATTTCATTTTTTCCTGGAAGAATGGAAGGTTTTTTGTGATGTGTGGCGTATGATGGGGTGCATGTCCATGTTTTAGGAAAAAAACAATTGAACATTGTTAAAGTTCTCCTTGTCAAACGGAAGAAAAAAAACAAGAGTCAAATGTCATTGACTACAATTCTTGTTGTCCACTTAAAAATTAACAAAAATGGAGTCAAGGAATGGAAATTGTGGTGTTAAGGACAAATGCATTGTCGCTCCAGATAATTCGTCCCGAAAACTTATCCATTCTGTTTATTTGATTTGTGCAATTAATTAAAACGTTTACTATTGGCACCGCAACATGTAGGGTACGACTACTGCTTCAGACACATACCATTGGAAAGCTGAATTATAGTTGCGCAGATTGTGGAGCTTTCATAATAGCAGGTATGACTAGAGATTTTACGAGAAAAACAAATGATCAGATTTGAAAAACATGCTGAGGAAACGAGGATTAGTGATTCAGGGGTAAACTTCAAATTAATTGAAACTGGTGAAAGAAGGCCTCAATATAAAAATGGATGAATTTATGATTGAGACTGAACAGAGGAGAGAAATTGAAATACAGGTACTACTGAAACATTCGCAGAAGAACAGGAGAGGTGAGATAGGCAGCTTAGAGAAGAACAAGCACAGAGAGATGGGACATTAATGGAGATATAAGAGAGTTTAAAGGATATACAAGATGGCCTGGGAATGTACTAGAAAGCATATAGTGGGAGATCCGACAAACAAGGGCGTACCCAGCAAGAAGCAGGAGGTGACAGCTGCCCCCTCCGTTTTTTAAATTATTTAGGCACTGTTATATTTTGTTAAAATGTTGATTCCACGCTTAAATTTTACTACTTTAACAACCATGGCTGCCCCCCTCCCTAGTTTATATTCTGGGCACTCTCTTTCATCGGAAGGTAGAGGAACATACGCAAAAATATCATCAGATGAGACGGATAATTGCTGACGTAAGCGGTTTATGGTAGATAGCTAAACAAAATGCTAAAACAAATATTTTGAAGTGTAAAGAGAGGGTAAATAACTGTTGTGGGTAAAAAGTGTTATGACTATATGTATATTCAATGTATTTATATTAGTTTGTAGTGAAGACATGGCCAAGAAGGAACAGAAATGGAACTACAGTACACTATCAATTATCTGGGCAAATGATGGGGGAGAGAAAACACGGATAACCCAAAGTTTCACTTTAATGTCTTTAAATACTCATAATTTACCAAAAACGGGAATATGCTGTTACCATTTATGCCGTTATTTTTATTTTAAAGCTTCCCGGACACATTGGCAGCTTTCTTCGCCGGTTCGCTATCTTTTAAGCGACGACAACATGCTTGTACTCGTATTATCAATGCTCCATGTAAGGCCTGGTTTCGAAAACCACACATCCGTGGCTGTGTTCGCGGATTCAGAAAATTGGTTTGCACGAATGCTTAAAAACCACTGCTCGACGTCGGAAACTACACAGTCAGGCACAATGCTATGGGTTGCAACTGCTGCGGGACGTGTATCAGTTATCACAGAGCATGGTTGCGCACTGCGAGGCCTAAAAAACAGAATCACGGATCTTCCGTGAATGCAGGTAACGTGCAATCGCTTCTGTTTTACGAAATGGATTCTAACGGAAATAATAAGCACCATGTATCCTAGGATTAATGAAGTAATTCTGATGAATTTGCGTACGATTTCATTTTTTTTAATCGGGTGGAAAATGTTTAGGGAGAGTGAATATATCATCTCTGGATATAGTCCTAGCCATACATAAGCAAAAATCTGCAGTAACAAATTTCTAAATACCACATGGACCAATGAGACATAGATATAATGGAATTGTTGGTAATTCTAATGGAAATAAAATTCCCTACATTTCTTAGTGGATTCACTGTTAAGTACTAATACTGGCCGGCAATGTTTTGTATACAGATGCAGTTTATTGTCATTTGATTAACACATACAGGTGCATAATTACAGTAAGAAACAGGTTACCCTAAAACACAACAATCACAAGGATATTGGGAAGCACATGGTAGCAGCAACCATAACACAGACCCCTAAGTCTTGCCATGTCCATCCTACTTTACCATCTAGTTTATCTATAAAGAGAAAATTATTCTTACGATACAGTCCACAAAAATCAAAAAGTAGACCAAAAAAAGGATTGATTACAAAAAAATAACTAGGATTTGCGAAAGGAAAAATTTTCAGTAAGAAATAGTTGTTACAGTTGTATGACAATATTTTACAATATAAAAAGACAATATTTTACCAATGACAAATTATCTTTAGTACCATTCCCAACTGGGTATTTCCTCAACATTTTTTAACAATACTTGTGTAAACGACATGAATTATGCGCCTATGAATAGATTAGTTAACGGTAAAATGAGAACAATCGTGATACAATTGTAACAATATTTTTAGGCTATTGGCAAAATGTGTACGATTTCAACCCAGAAAACATCATTTATTTCATTAATAATACACATTGAGACATACCAAGGAATGAGAGGAACATAACAAAAGATATTAGACCTTGAGCAGACAAATTCGAGTGAAAGTTAGTGGCATATTGTCTTAATGCAGAGTGAGCTAAGTGGGTGGCCTTGCACTATTTTGCCACCCAGCTCCTTCAAAATACAAATAAAAAATCCATGACTTCTTCATTCATTCACTACTACGTCTCACCATCCCTATTGGGTATTTGCTCATCATTATAAAACACTGCTTGTGTAAACGATAATGAATTACGTGTCTCCTGAACTTTTTGCTTAAGGAAAAATGTCAACAAATGCAATCTTAATTAGGTATCATTCCAGCGAGTATGCATGCCAGGTGCATTTCAGTAACCAATTTGAGTAAACCCTTCATACCATCAACTAGAACAATAATGCCTCTTAGATGTGGGGCGGAAATGCCTCACAAAGTCGCTCTTCCCAGAGAAAGTTTTCCCACATTCCCTACAAGAATGGGGTCTTCCTCCTATCTGGGTGATGGTCGAGGGTGGACTTGTGAGCAAAAGCCTAGCTGCAGGCATTGCATTAACAAGGTCTAACTCCCGTGCGCGTGAGCTTATGTACGGTGCATGGGGATTCTAAGAGAGAAGGATTTCAAGCAAATGCTAAATGCATAAGGTTTGTCTCCTGTGTGCGTTAGTTTGTGTGTGGTTAGCTGGCTACTGTGATAGAAATATTTGCAGGAAATGATACGTGAATAATGTCAGTCTCCTGTGTGCATGTGCATATGGCTTTTAAGGGCACTAGTATGCGTGAAGGACTTCCTGCAGACACTGCAGAAACAGTGCGTCTTCCGTGTGTGTGTTTGTGTGTGTGTGTACTAATGTGCTTCGTAAGGTCATAATTGTGACTGAATGATTTACAGTGTATTCTACATGAATAAGTTTTCTCCTATGTGCGTAAACATATGGTTGTACAAGGTGCTTCCCTGAGTGAAGGATTTCCTGCAGACACTGTAGACACTCCTGGGTGTATATGCATATGCTCGGTAAGGTGATAACTACGACTGAATGATTTACACCATTTTTACATGAATCAGGCCTCTCTCTTGTGTTAGCCATATGCTTGTTGAGGTTGCCTTTCAGAGAGAAAGACTTATTGCAGACAATACAGGAATAATTCTAATCCCCCGTGTGTATACGCATATGCTTGGTAAGGACATCACTGCGACTGAATGATTTACAGCATATTTTACATGAATTAGACCGGTCTCTTGTGTGTGTAGCTATATGCTTGTTGAGGGTACCACTCACAGAGAAAGACTTATTGCAGATGCTGCATGTATAAGGCTTATCCCCAGTGTGTATACGCATGTGCTTGGTAAGGGAATCACTGCGACTGAATGATTTACAGCATATTTTACATGAATAATTCTTCTCCCCCGTGTGTATACGCATATGTTTGGTGAGGTCAGAAGTGTGACAGAAAGGCTTGGTGCAAATGCTGCATGTATAAGGTTTCTCCCCTGTGTGTGTACGCTTGTGTGTGCTGAGGTGGCTACTCTGAGAGAATGACTTATTGCATACACTACAGGAATAAGGTTTATCCCCAGTGTGTATACGCATGTGCTTGGTGAGGTCATAACTCTGAGAGAAAGACTTATTGCAGACACTACAGGAATAAGGCTTATCCCCAGTGTGTATACGCATGTGCTTGGTAAGGAAATCACTGCAACTGAATGATTTACAGCATATTTTACATGAATAAGACCTCTCTCCTGTGTGTGCACGCATGTGTTTGGTGAGGATGCTCCTCTGAGAGAAAGACTTATTGCATACACTACAGGTATAAGGCTTATCCCCAGTGTGAATACGGATGTGCTCGGTAAGGGCATAACTACGACTGAATGATTTACAGCATATTTTACATGAATGAGACCTCTCTCCTGTGTGGGTACGGATATGGGTGTTGAGGTGAGAACTCTGATTGAAAGGCTTATTGCAGATGCTGCATGTATAAGGTTTCTCTCCTGTGTGGGTACGCATGTGGTTGGTGAGGTTGCCCCTCAGAGAGAATGACTTATTGCAGACACTACAGGAATAATTCTTCTCCCCTGTGTGTACACGCATGTGTCTGTTGAGAGTAGAAGATTTATTGAAACACTTATAGCACACACTACAGGAATAAGGCCTCCCTCCTGTGCTTGAACACTTTCCCTTTTTGATGTCTCTAGTGCAAGAGGAATTTAGGGAATCACTTTCTACACATGTGTCAGCTCCTACAGCAAACCTCCCTTTTCTATCCTTTCCTTTCTCCAGAGTCCCTCTGGATACTTCCTTTAGAGGCCCATTTCCTTCATGCCTCAGCACTTGTTTTCCACGGTTTGTCCCTTTTATATCTAGCACCATGGATGATTCATCATCCACGACTAAATTGCTGGTACCAAAATGAGTTTCAAGGTGTTTTTTAAGCTCACTTTTGGTGCTGAATCCACCTGTGCAGTGGTAGCAATTATATGAAGTTTCGTATGACATTTGTCCCTTTACAGCATTTTTTGCCTCACAATTACTGAATTCATCTTTGTTCCCCATGACTGGCTCTGCGCAACTCCTCTTTCTACTAATTCTTATCATCCTGAGGGCATTAGGGATAATTGGTGCATCACTACCACTTCCACCCCTCACCTCACCCATTGTGACTCTGCCTCCACTGATTTTGGATGCCTGCTTGTCCATCATATGGAATTCAGCAAGATGTTGACTCATCAGCAAGAACAGCTCCACATTTTTCCAAGTCTTCATTAATCACATTCCTTCATTCCCCTGCATGACATGCTCCATTCGCAGAATTAATGACAGTCAGTGAGGCTGAGGAACGAATAGTCACCACTTCGATGTTTCCCTAAACTTCCTTTCACCAGCTGGAAGCCCTTGAAAAGAATTTTAATATTTTAATCACAAAAGAAGGCTATACTGGTCTAATTTATAAAAGCCCTTTAGTTGATGACTAATGCCATTTGATAGAAAGCAATATACCGGCCTCAAAGTATCAAGATGGGCCGCCCTTTTTATTATATGTTCATTTTTCATTTGATCTAACAATAAGGTGTTGTGTCTTTGAACTACAATAAAACTAAAATTTGGAGCAAGTACTCAATAAAATTAAAAGCGCAAACAATGAAGTACATGAATAATGGTCATAGGTGAGCTTCCTATTGAATTATTTATGTGCATAGAAGGGAGGTCAAGAAGAAGTAGTAAAATTGTGTAACAAAATATACAATAAAGGTACACAGCCAAGGGAACCTGTAAAGACAATTGTGATACCGATTCCAAACTTTGGAGCCACCAGAAAGTGGGAGGAACACCGAAACATCAGTCTGATTTCATATATGGCTAAGGCATTGCTGAGAGTTCTCAATCTGAGACTTGAACGAATAACGGAAAAGAAAGTTGGTGACGAGCAGTTTGACTTCAGAAGACGTAGGGGTACCATACAAACTATTGCACACCTAAGAACATTGGAGAAATGCACTGGGGAAGAGGACAAGATGTTAGCTTTGGCTTTATGGAAAAAGCTTTTTACAGGAAAAAATTGGATAAGCTATTGGGTAATTATAAGATAAAAAAAGTAGACTGAAGGGATGGCAGGCTGATTAGGGAATTGTACAAAACCAGATGGTGGCTATGAATGTTTAAAGTATGAATCTGTGCCGGGCAGTAAGCAAGGGCTGCTGCCTTTCACTCACAATATTTAACACATGCATGGAGGAGATGGTCAGAAAACCCAAGAAGAATGAAAATGAGAAAAGTATGGAGGACGCAATAAATAATCATCAAGTTTTTCATCGACATGGAGATCCTTGCCAATGACAATTGGGAACTTCAAAAAATGAGGAGGAACGGTTTAGAGGAAGGAATGAAAGTATGTGTAGTGAAAACTAAAGTTGTGACAGTAAATGACGATGGAAATGTGACTGTTATTTTCAATGGGGAAAAGAAAGAGGAAATTAGAAGGTATAGATATTCAGGAAGCGTGCTGATATAAGACTGACAAAGTAAGGCAGAGATAAGGGCAAAAAACTATGGGAACGGTAGCTATGCAATTAATTATTTTACAACGTCGAAAAACTTGTGTTAAATAGATGAAAAAGGGAACAGAAACCCAATCCCGAAATCAAACACAGGGCTGCATCATTATAATGCTATTGTAATCGTTTGATGGTTGAATTGGGAATTGAAAATTGCATTGGGAATTGCTGATGATAAGTTGCAGAAGCATTTTATTCGCATCCCTTATCTCAAATTTGAAGATGCAATTAAGCAAAGCAATGTAAAAGAAGAAAACTCGGAGTAGTCCACAGCAATGATGGCTGCTCTTGGGAAAAAGGAGACAGAGGACAATTGCTATCAACCACCTTTACCATTGATTATGCTGAATCAATGAGGGTGTTTTTTAAAGTGGACAGAGTTTCGAGTAAATTCCAGGGTAATAATAACATGGAAAAGGTAATGAGTAAAAATGTGATGATATCTATCAAAAGATGTTGTAATGCACAGAAATGCATCAATCGATGGCCTGTCAGGTCCAAATTTTCGCAATATTTTTTCTGTTGATAATGTATCTATAGTAATTACCCTGTAAGCCTCAGTGTTTACCTTTGTAATCAATATATAACAATTTATACTTTCCATGTAAAGTAACTTGGAAAGAGCAATCTAATACTATTATATACGATTATCTTCTAATCATCTTAGTACTTACTGACACAATACAAAATGAATTATTTTCAGTTTGTAAGTCAATTTTTAAAGTACATAAAATAAATTAATATCAACATTTTTTTTAAACTTAGGACTTCACATATTATAACATATACAACAAAATATTCGGCTTTTTCCTCAATTCATGTTTCTTAACCATATTCATGTATTAACTGTAATTACATTACTTTGTTAGTTTAAAACCTTCCTTCTATAAAACACAGTGGAAACATTGAGATACATAAGTTGTAAGTGAATTTCGAACACTTCAATATTCGTGACTTATTCATTTGGATTATCAAATTAATTAGTCTGTCCTTTTATTTTCCAAAAATGCCATTTTTAATTTGTTTGAGTTTTTTGCATTCAAACGCTCATTTTTAGAAATGGAGACTACAATCCAAGGGTTAGGGCTAACATATGAAAAATCAGCCAATTTCTCAAGTTCATCTGTTACTAATTTCATATTTATCTACAATACAAGAATATTCAATTCAAAACGATCTCTCGCTCCTTATATCACTATGGTTACTAAGATAACAGACAACATACTTTTGTCATTTATATCCAAGGGCTTAACTATGACTGAACAGGAGTATACACATGTGGAAAAAGAATTTTTAAGTTTGGAAAACTGCATTAACAAGTTTCTCAACATGGTACGTGGACCTTCATTTGTAATATGTACCAGGGGCTCAGGCAGGAGTTAGGGCTAGGGGGGTTTCAGGCGCAAATATTACTGAGGTGCCTGGGTGTATGGCATACCTGACAGGGTTAACGGCAGGTGCAAGGGCCCTCTGCCAGAATAATTAAGATAAATGGTTAAAAATTGTGAGTTTTAAGGCCTCTGAGGGATATTTTATAAATCCTTGGACTATACTATAAGTAATATTAATCCAAATAAATAAAATACATTAAACTTCAAAAATTGTCTGAGCTCTTGGGGGGGGGGGTGTTATCCCCCAAAACACCCCTCGCTGTGCCACTGGTATGTACTGACTATATACCAGTGTAGAATATAATGATTAAGGCTATTGATAAAATAATCCCAAGCAGCCTTCAAAGTTTGAGATTAAAATTAGAGAAATATAATGCGACAATAAAGTGCAAAGCAGGTGAATGCTTGGTCATGGTCAAATTTGAAAATGTCAAATATTTTTGTCCAGAGTTAAAAATTGGAGATAGGATTTAATGTAATGACTGTAACCCGCAGTTGAATATAGTTATTAAGGCTATTGATCACTTGCAGGAGAATTGTCTTAACTTTATTTAATACGTCTAGATTTTTTTAACAATTCTTAAGATACAGTCACATCTTATAAACATAGATAGATTATAGGGGTTTACATTAATTACAGCAGTGGAAAATGCCACAATCACACCAATAAAGTGAAATAATTTGGGTCGATTAAGCGGCCCCTGGCAGTTTTTGCGCAAACACCTAGGGCAAGTACATCGGTCCGATTGCAGTAAAATGGTTAAGGATGGAAAATAATAAGCCTCTGTCAGCAATAAAAAAGCACGTTTAAAGCAGAAAATGATCACGCCAAACAAAGCATTTGCCATGAATACCCCCCAAGTAATGAACACTTAACCAAGCATTATGAAAAATTAGAAACAGATACCTCCAGAACAGAAATTAAAAAGAGAGTCTATCAGCTTTCCAGAAGCATAATCAAGAGAAAAAAATGATCAAGCCTATTCAGAGCAGTTGCCATGATCATCACCCAACATTCGGAATGAAAAGAAGCATTACAAAACTTGGAAAGCCAATCATCAGAAGCACAAAGTAATCAGGCAGCTTCAAGGCAAATGTCACGAGCATCGCACAAGCCTCAGTATTAAAAGAAGCAATATGAAAATTTTGAAATAGATACATGTGAGCAATTAAAAAGAACATCCTTAAAAACTTGGAAAGCCAATTCACCATTCATAATAGTCAGGCTTCTTCAAAGGAAATATCATGAGCACTCCTAGCAACTCAGCACTAAAAGAATTTTTTAGGAACAATTGGAAAGAGGTCACTTCAGAATGACAGTGGAAAAGAGCCCCTATGAGCACTAAAAAGGCACGTTCTATTATGCAAAATATTATAGCAGCTAAAAAGCAAAGAGGAATGCACTGAGGGTGCCCAATTCCATCCCATAGAATTCACTTCTATTGCCACTCCGTCACATTTTAATCGACTTTCAAAAATGTACGCTGTGATGATTGGATAGCAATCCGATTTTTCCCAATATTTTGCACAATGAAAATAGAAAATGCAAGGAACAGTATTGAAGATATATGAATTTGATAAATAAAATTATCCTGAATGCAAATTTTGGTTTACACCCCTCATTACGCCTTATTTCCCCATGACACATCGCTGCCATTGGCAGCGATGGAGATGGAGCTCACCCGGATGGAAACCCAAGAAGAATTCACCGCCATCATACGCCGGGAAAAAGTGAAATCTTACAACAATAGTATGAATTCATTCGTCACCGACGTGAGTGGAGACTTGTATACCCATTAAAATGCATAGTGGGTGAAAACTCGTTTAAATTAGGAGATCATCTTTTGTAAAATTCGTTTTTGAAGCCATTATAATTGGAAACCTCACACGCTTTGTGTTAAATAGAGCAATAAAAATGAATACAACATCGATATTATGATGACAATTAAAATGAGTATCCATTACTACTAATAAGGCACGTTCAATTTTACAAAATGATCATGCTGGTTAAAAGCAATGCCATGAGCATCCCCTAAAAATAAGCACTAAAATAAATATTAAGATCAAACGAAAATAGTATCTCTATGATGGCAATTAAAGGAACGTCTATCAGCAGTCCGAAAGCATGTTCACTAGAACACAATCATGTGGCAGTCCAAAAGCAAACGTCATTAAAAAACCCAATACTCAACACTAATACTGCATAATGAACAAATGGGAATAGATACTTCATGATGGGAATTAGAAAGAGCATCTACCACCACTTGAAAAAGCAAAGTCACAAGCACAAAATAATAATGGGCAGCTTAAATGCAAATGTCATGGTGATACCAGAAAACTCAACATTAAAAGAAGCAATATAAACAATTGTAAATAGGCATTCCATGATGAAAATTGAAAAGATACTCCCTAATAATTTGCCACGAATAAACAGGCAACCTAATCCATGAAACGTCAAATCAAGTCAGCCATAAATTGTATTTAATAAACGAACTTATGCCCTCACTAATTACGTCATCTCTGTTCGCTTGTTATTTGAAATCAAGTCAGCAGATACTTTTAAACGGGATACGCTACGGAACGCCAATGCTCTCCATATAAAGCATCTTGATCCATTAAACCGAATATATAAATCATACATCTCCATGAATGATACCCAGACTTAAGTACTAAGTCGTACTAAAACATGTCACTCAGAAAACTGTTGAGGTTAAAGCCAAATGTTCGGAGAAACAGATATCAACATTCAAAACAAACACGAATTATATTTTATATTCTTGGATGTCACATCTCAAAACAGATCCTACGTACTTACAAACCTCTATGTTATAAAAAAAGAATCACATTTGAAACTTTTCATAGAGAACCACGCCTCTAATCAATTGTATTTGCTGAAGTTGGAGGTTTCCGTTTTACAATTTCATATTTTCGCTACTTTTCCCAAAGATCATACAAAGCAAATATTTAAAAATATAGTAAGCTTTTAAGGCTTAAATTTCGAGAGTTTAAATATTTCTGCGACGTTGACAGAGAGGAATGTGATACTTCAATCGGCGCGAGAGGATTTTAATACACACGGTATTCCTACTTATAATGGTATTTAAGGACACAAAAGTTGATAACACAAAACGGTATGATAACATCATGTAGTACATATACCTGCGAACATTTAGAACACATAATATCATTACAACAGGGCCAAACAACTCCGAAATGCATATAACATTACCTAGATGATGGAATACTTGCTATCACACCAAGAGAGTAATCCTGATTAATGAGAGACCACTTGCATGATTTTACTATGAGGTGGTGATATGTAACTATGCATTTATAATGAGAACTATAAACAACAAAACACACTAGAAAGTCACGCAGTATTCTCCACCATAAATATGGATATGATCAAGAAGCCTACTTATAGGGTTCTTGGATATGATACACGAATAAGAAGTCAGTGACGGCGGCATGAAAACAGAAGATTATCTACTAATATCTCCATATAAAAACAAAAAAGACGGATTCGGCACCACCTCAATATCTATTTTGGTAATAAGTCGGATATATTGAGTCCTCTTCTTCAAAGACAAAATTAACACATGTATATAATTACGTTAACATGTTTACCCACGAAAACTACTTAAATCGACTTGAAGGAAGTACTGCACAAACGGGAATGTCTAACTATGAGAACACTATCTTCTATAACGCACACAAAAAGCAGATTTTGGTCTTCTCCGGAATACACAAAGCTACTTCAAACTCCCTTTCATCAAGTAATCGAACCGTCGCTTCACATCATACCCATACATAAAGGCTACATAGACTAGCTAATCACACCAAGAAAATAATTTTTGTACGAGATTAATTGTATACATTACATCACTATGAGGTTCTTACATGAAATTGTGCATTTTAAGGGACCCATCATCATACAAACACACCACCAAATACATCAATCTCCGCCAAAAATATGGATATTGTACACGAATACGAATTCAGGGCGAGGGCCTAACAGTAAAAAATATCCAATAATTTTCTCAACTTACTTGACAGGAAACAAAGGATCCAGCAGCAACTTTAAACCTATTTTGAAAATAAGCAGGATAACGTTTTAGTTTAAGGTCAACAACAACACATTCATATAGGTACTTAAATAGCTTAACCACTACCATCTTTACAAACAAAAAACTACTAACCTCGACTAAAAAGATTCCCGGAATCAAAATAAATCCAAAAGTAATGTTTAATAACGAGAGTACTACCTCTCAAGGCAAACCAAATAGGGAGTTTATTAACTTCCGTCATAAACACAATTTCCCGACATGCTCTCGCTCATGAACTAATCGATCGGCCACTCGACTCAACGTTATCGACTCAAATGTCGAATTCGAAACGCATTGACACATCGATATTAGAATTCGTGCGGCGGACGTTTAAGAGTAGATATACATTGCAGCCTCAAAACAAACTAAAGATAGCCCGGGTGCTAACATCTGTTATTACCAATCTTATTATTGAATATGCGGTTGTTTCAAAAATTATTCGTTTCATGAATTTCAAAGCCTTAGCTGCTTAGCTACCTGAAAGCAATACGACCTCTGCATTTTAGGGAGACTATGATCACAAAATCCCAGAAGGAAACTACTTTCATTTGGATGATAATTGAAACACTGAGAAATACTCAAGGCAAGGTCCATAAAAGTCAGCTATTAATAAATCACCTCAAATATATATCACAATGCAACAGAAGGGATAGAGATTTTTATCAACAATTTTCACCATAGAGTTTATATTACTATATAAGTGTAGAGTATTTACGATTTTCATGACCATTTGACACGGTCACATCATCCGTGAAATAACCATGTTAACGTAAGACCACGTATACCAGGTTGGTTTAGAATCGCGGTTTTATAATTTTTTGTTAAGATTAAGATTAGTATGTATGTAAGACCAGAAAGGAATTTAAGCCCAATTTCAGCTCCCATACATTGCTTAACTCCCTTTTTTCGGCAAAACGATTCCAGAATTCCTTTATTTTAAAGTTCAAAAATGTTTTTTTTCAAAATAGCCATATCAGGACTCATGTAATAAACCTTAATAATATATCAGTTTAAATTAAAGCAAATGGAAGAATTCTTCATTTTTCGACGAAAGGCCCATTGTATACGTAGTCTTCTCATGGTAAGATACACACTTAAAGCCCTGAGCCCTAAGATACAAACTAATCTTTGCTTGATTGGGCTGTTATAAGCTAGGGTGTCAATGAACATTTATGTATTTTATGTCTATCTGTTGTTATGTGATTTTGAAGTGATATTTAAAAGTGTGCTTTTTATAGCCCCTTTTCATGATATACGTATCCCTATTTTATATCGGACAAGCTAAGCAAAGACTGGTGTAGATTCAGGGTATGTAGCTTCAATTCTTCCCGCTAGCGAACCTTGTATACCATCGAAAAGTGATTAATTCTTGCATTCTAAATGTAAACTGATATAATATTGAGTTTATTTGCATGAACTCCGAAATACCTATCTAGAAAACCCTTTCTGCATACTAAAGAAATTTGGGAATTATGTTTGTCACTGAAGCTGCCGATATGGCGCTTAAATTCCACTTTGACACAAACATGATATCACTTAGTGAATTTGTCATGTATTGCACGGGAAAGAGGCTAATATTTAAAGGAGGATATTCGGCCTCTTGTAGATGTGTCTCTAGTGGTAAAAACCGCAACTAAGAATCCTTCTAAATAAGTACACTAGTTTTTCCATATGTCTCATATTATAAAGTGGTGTTTACGTGTCAATGAGCATGAGAATTGCTATGTATATTGTGTTTAAGCTGTTGCAATGTAACTTACAAGGAGAGACCACGAAAGTTGCTCCGCCTTTTTCAATGCCGTATTTTTTACGGCCTTCGGAATGGTGAACACATCCCTGAACTAGTAGTGGTTCCGTTGAATGGGCCTTAGTTTGGCTGTAATTAATTAATTTTCATGCGGTACTTTTCACAAGCCGCATATAGTTTCATAATATCGCGTCCTACGTCAGTAGGGTCAGGTGGGGTAGTGGTTAGCGTTTACGGCTACAACCCTGGGGACCAGGGTTCAAGGCTCCGTTATGGCTTTAAATTTTCTTGTCTCCATTGTGATCACATGGCGTCAACTTTTTCATTAATTTTAATTGCGACAAGCATACACATGAGATTATTTTTCATCACCATAATGACGTTTAGGTATTTAAGCAGTGTCATTTCAAACACGGAGATACGACGACTACACTAGCAAGGGTTGGTGTGCGCCAAATTGTTAGTTTCTTCGTTGCTTATACTGATCAGCTTCCACATTAAAATGGAAACCACTCTTGCAAGAGCACATGGCATTATAGGCTCGCGGCGACCAACAACATGCGTACAGACATAATTAATAAGAACACAAAACGAATATAAAATGCCATATCTCTCGAACACTTGTAATTCACTTTACTCCAAAGGGAGTTTACTTACACAGTACCTTTGTGCTAAAAAAACCATTACGAAATATAATTTCCATTAATTAATAGGATGAAATAAAAGTTTATGACCCTGGACCGGACGTGGTGGCGTATAAAATACGTCAATATCCGAAAGCCAAGGATTTCAACATCGTACGTACATTCTGGGCTAGAATGGTCTCGTGTATTCCTACAATGTACTTTGACTGTCTATATTGCGAGTTTTCAAAGTTCGAGGTATTGTAGCTAATTTTTTTTAGATCAGCAAGAGGAATCCGTCACACGTGGCGTATAAATTACGCCGGGCGACCGGGCGTATACCACCTCTGTACCTTTATATCTGTATCACCTTTAAAAGTACAACATTTTACTAATTTCTACAAATAAAGATTAATTTTAACAAAAATCGAGTATTATCATATATGCACATAACATGGGAAAACTACGCCATTCGCCCGGTTGTGAAGAAATAACAGTCGCGCCCGCTAGAGGGTTAAAAGCAACAATTACACCAAATGTGTCTTGTGCTCACCGCTTCCCAAAATCTTCCGTAGCCCTTCCAATATAATAACAAGATATGCACCAACAAATGTCATTTCTTCCAAAAAAAAAGCCACTGCTTTAGCCCCCCATTAATCTTTCGTTATGTTTTTGGGTAGAAAGTGGAGCCCTCACTTCTCCGCATTAAAAATGACACTGCTTAAATACCTAAACGTTATTATGGTGATAAAAAAATAATCTCATGTGTATGCTTGTCGCAATTAAAATTAATGAAAAAGTTGACGCCGTGTGATCACAATGGAGGCAAGAAAATTTAAAGCCATAACGGAGCCTTGAACCCTGGTCTCCCGGATGGTAGCCGTAAACGCTAACCACTACCCCACCTGACCCTCCTGACGTAGAACGCGATATCATGAAACTATATGCGGCTTGTGAAAAGTACCGCATGGAAATTAATTAATTACAGCCAAACTAAGGCCCATTCAACGGAACCACTACTAGTTCAGGGATATGTTCACCATTCCGAAGGCCATAAAAAATACGGCATTGAAAAAGGCGGAGCAACTTTCGTGGTCTCCCCTTGTTAGTTTTAAGTTGATTTATGAGTTGTTTGCTTTTTTCATCTTTTCGTTGAGCATTGCAAAGTATTTTCATACATCATCGCAGTGAATGTAGTTTACCTGTGGGAATTAGAAATCTGTGTCAATGCTGATCAGTGACAATTGTTTACACGCAATTCCTTTCCGAACCTTTACTTATCTCTGGTTGTAATCTATGGAGTTCTCTCTCCTAACCTATAAAAATTACCCTTCCATAATCATTTTCAAATGGGGTAGTTTCCTTCATCAAAGAAAACGAAAGGCATTGATTGCGATTCGTTACCCATCATTGGTGTATTCATAATACACAAATTATTTGGTTTTTGAAATACCGGTTTAGACGAATGGCAAGGGTACATATTAATCCTCATTTGAAAAAGGCCAGATTGGCGCCCATGCGATTCCACTCCACGTGACGTCACAGGGACCAAGTTTCTACACGAGAGGATAGGAGTAATACATCGTCTGAGGTTACCAATGCATGCATGAGGCACAGAGCTCAGGGAAACATATCTTAATAATCACCTATTAATACTGGCTAAGGTCGGATAGTTTTCTTCATTCTATAAGGTATTAATAAACCTTTTTTAAGCCAAGCGCTACCAGCCAGCAAGGTATTCAGCTACCTGCTAGCATCCTGCGTCCTATCAGCGCTCAGAGCCTCGATCAAGGTCACCTCACAAGGCGGGAGGGGGAACCAGAAATGCCACGCATGGACTTTTTCCCTTCATTCCTACTTACGCGTCGCGTCTTTGCGCGCTTTAAAATTTTTCACTTTTCATTTAATCGCGAAAAATAGATGTCGTCATTTAAAAATCTAAAATCATGAAATACGTACTGCAGGAGTAATAATCTTTAGATTTAGGCAATAAAAAAATTATAGGAAACCACCCTATTTCCAGTAAGCAATTTCATCCATTTAATTTATTATTTATCATGTCTTTATAAATAATCTAGAAAAAATGTCTAATTTTTCTCTATTACCCAATTTTTACTGTACTACTATCATACTCTTTTTTTATTGTCTGAGCAGAAATGGATTGCTGCATTTCTTTTAGAAAAACCCATAGCACAAAGAAACTTCATGCCTTCATTCAAATTTGCCAACCGTTTAATGTTCTGCCAAGAGGGGACCTAACCAATCTTAAGTAATGATGCACCATTTGCCATGTAATTCACAGTTTTTACATTTTATACACTTCTTCAAGCCATAAAATAATGGTATTAGGCTATGAATGAAAAAATTTGTATGAAAAATAATTATAAAACTATACTTAACTACTAAATAGAGTTTTATACTCTTACTTTATTTATAACAGGAGGTATTCAATTTACCTTCTGGAGCTTGTTGGAGAATAAATATTCTTAACTCTCTTGATGCATATGATTGGCACATGTTTTTCTACGGGAGTGGTTGCCAGCTTCCCCTGTTCTAGTATTATCTTATAACAGTCCTCCTCTCTGAGATTGAGATATGGATTATAGTTAAGAGTATTATCAGTACTGTTAGCAAAGAGGCAACATAAAAGGGCCCAATTCCATTGCATACAAGGTTGACTGATGTTGTCATTTGAGGAGCATTGTAAACGGTTCACAGAAAATTCAGCAGCATGGAAATGACTGCAGAGAGTTCCATTCACTCATGATATTTGTAACAGAATAAACTCCAAATTACCTGTGCACAAATTTCGAGTAATTGATGGACAGAATTTCAATAAATCTAACATGAAATTGTCTTCTACAGTGAAGCTCAATGCAAATTGAACATTTAATTAACCTAATGCTTTTTTTCCTTCCTAGAAGCAAATCAGGACATGCTAACAAAAACATTTGCATCATCAAGTTTTAGTTCCTATTACAAATGAAATACACATGAATTTCAATGAGAAGAAATTTCCTTGGACTGCTGCAAATTAAACCATAGCTGGCTGACAGTGCAGATCACAATGCAGATTCCTAGGGCAATTTTACCAAAGCTCATGGTACTAGGTGTTAGGCCTCCGTTGTTTATCAAGGATGGCAACACGCGGGAGAAAAGACAATAATGAACCCACAGCCGGTGAAGAGCCTCATGAAATCCTTTTCTTCTTAAAAACGAAATCAGGGTCACCCACAAATAATTCTTTCAATCTAATATTCGTATCCGTAACAGATATTCCCACTTAACACTGCAGATATTGTTCCAAAAAGTGCCATGGTAAGTGAGAGATGCATTATGTCAGACATTACAATTTAAATTCTGTCGTCGCAAACAAAATAAACGTCCGCAAATACGATTCTATATATGACCTAAACTATAAGAGTTATAATTTAAATCCAAAAGTTGTACGAAAAGATAAAACATCTGCAGTCCTCATCACTGAATAACCAAAATCGGAAACACTACATGGGAAACTTGACTTATTTCACTTTTCTGTCGATCATTGGCGAGGTGTTTTAATATCATTTAATATTGCTAATGAACTAATTTAATGCCCCATTAACTTTTGTATCCTAAACAAAAATCCTGATAGTAAATTTTGTATCCTATGCTTTTTAATAAATTTTGCATGTACTAATATGATTCAGACATATATCTTAATACCTTGCCCATCAAGGCTTCGTCAAATACACAATTAAGTTACTTTTTCATGTTATTATCTTAACCTGTTGAACCCACAAATACAAACATCTTACTAAAGTTTTAATCTCATCGATATGAATGCGAAACTATTAAGGCTTGCCGACACGGTAAGCTAACACTAACAAGTTAATATCTACTTACTTGAATGATTTCACATTATTTGTAAGTTACTCTAGAATTCCAATGAAAAATAAGATGCACTCACCCTTAAGTAATATATACACCAAAATTTTCTCAGTTCTGCATCCAATTTATGACAAATACTTCTGAAATCGTTGAATTCGATGAGCATTTTCAAGCACATTGGACATTAAGTGGCAGGCAGGCCATATCCCACAGCAACCTATGAAAGGAATGAAAACATTTGCAATAGACTTCGGACCTGTCGTTGAAAATAAGTTCACATAACGAAATAAAAAAAGAACTAAGGACATCAATAAAATGTAACCCGTCACTTACTTTTAAGTCGACTAAATCATATAAGGCATCCTCGACAGTTATCTCGCTTGAAACAATTGACGTAAATACGTGGTAATAATAATCATATTTCTTCATGCAGAGTCTGCACGGGGTACTGTAATATGTCTTGTGTTAATAAATTGGACTTCGCTGAAAGTATGTGATTGATTTAACAAGTGATTAGATTAAATCACAACACTCTCGGAATGATTTCCTGAAGACTCCGAGAAATCATGCTCGTGCTTTCACTGCAATATCTCATTCATTCTCTAAACCAGTTCACTCCAACAAATCATCCATGTATCACTCAGTGATTTCAAAATTCCTAATACATTAAGATCATTTCCATGACGTACACCATTGCAAAAACATTAAACTTATCAAGGAAAAGGGTGTAATAAGCTCACATTTAAATAGGACCTCAAAAAGAAATCACATAGCAGCAGGATAAACAGCAAATATTTTACAAGAATTTCAAGCTTATTGACAAGAACCCTACCTAAGGACGATTGTCTTCGTGCGCTCCGATCGTCATTTGCCCAATATTCGTGTATTGCCGATATTTTTTGCAGCTGAATTATTCTGTTGTAAAATCAAAGAGTAGGTCAGAAGCAAAAGAAAAACATCGAAAACATATTCCTCAAAATTCTTCCAGTTCATTTATATGTGTTATGAGTTGGTCATTGGTAAATTCAAATGTATCACTTTTATGACTGAATGAATTGTAAACACTTGGTTCTGCCAAAATAGCGACTTCGGTCGTCACCATTGACGTAGCAACTGCGAGTTAATTAATACCTCATCAGGATTCGGAATAACTAAGCGGGAAATTGGACTTTTTTCACTGCTCCAGCGATCATTGGCGAGGTCCTTTCATTACATTCAATATTTTTAACTAACAAATTTAATGCTACATTAAGTTTTGGTCTTTAATAAAAAGTGCTTATCAGTTATTTTTTCATGTAATACATTGATGCAGTCACTAAGCATTAAGGCCTGTTTACACGATGCATTAATAGGTATGAGTTAATGCACGTTTCCGTGCATGAATTTTTTGGACCAGAACGGTACATGTACGAATGCATGAACCAAATTGGAACAAGTTCTCTTTTCTGTGCATGCATTCGCACAAGTTGTGTGGTTACACGGTGTATTTTGGCGTTCATTCTCGCGTTCATAAATTTAGACATCAACCCGTACGTGTTAATGTACCGTGCAAACAAATACATTGCCCATCATATACTTCATAATCTTGTACAAAATTAATTACATTTTCAAGTTATTGCTGTAATCTGTTGAAACCACAAGTACAAACATTTATCAAAAATTTCTTTCCAGTCTATATGAACTTTAAACTATTAAGGCCGGGCTACACGGTAAGTTAACACGA
Source organism: Ischnura elegans (assembly GCF_921293095.1). NCBI lineage: Eukaryota > Metazoa > Arthropoda > Insecta > Odonata > Coenagrionidae > Ischnura > Ischnura elegans. Next base: position 14,715,948 of record NW_025791657.1, read on the forward strand.
ACAAGTCAATATCTGGTTACATGAATGATTTCACATTATTTGAAACTTACACGAGGCTTACAATGAAAAAAATAAGATGCACTCACCCTGAGGTAATTTCTGCACGAAAATTTAGTCAGTTCTGCGTCCGATTCATGACAAATATTTCTGAAATCATTGACTTCGATGAGCTTTTTCAAGCACAGTGGGCTGGCAGGCAGGTCATCTCCAACAGCAACCTACGAAAGGAATGAAAACATATACGCAAGAGATTTCAGACTTGCTATGGAAAACATGCCCATACCACGGAATAAAACAATAACTAAGGAGATCAATAAAACCCTCACTTACTAGTAAGTCAACAAAATCGCCTAAGGCATCCTTTCCAGTTCCATCCTTCCTGCAATTGAAAAGAATGTATTGTAACAATAATCATTTTTCTTCAAGCAAAGTCTGCACAGAGTACCCTCGGAATTCCTTTCTGAAGACTCAGATAAATTCCCAGGGGTAATAGTCAAATTTTCACAGCAATAACTCATTTTATCTGTAAAGCCAGTTCACTCCTCAAACAAATCATCCACACAGCACTCAGTTATTTACAAATTTCTAATACATTACGTTCATTTCTTTGACTTACGTCAACGCAAAAACTTCAGAATAGTCCAGGAGAAGTGCATAAAAAGCTCACATTTACATAGGACCTAAAAAATAAATCGCAATTCAACAGAAAATACACCAAATATTTAACACGTTTTACACGGACTCATTGACGCCGTAACTCTTATGCCTGACCTGGCAAGCAAGGATTAGTTTACATGCAGTACTTTATTTGCGTATTGCACCGCTAGAGAATTGCGTATGCAACAGGCCTAAAATCGACAAATGAAATATTTCCAACAATATGTGATGTATTATACTGGTTTATTGCATTATTTGAAAAAAATTATTTTAAAGCTTTTTAATTCTGCATTAATTAATTTCGAAATATTTCTCATAAATTCTCATTTCTCAATACTGAATGAAATTTGACCTTGTGGACGACGAAGTTTGGCTTAAAATGTCGTTTCTTGCCAGGTGATTAAATAACTTTTTACCAAACACTTTTCACAAAAAATAATCGAAAATTCAATGAATTTTGAATAGAATGGTCCTTTATTTTTTGTAATAGAAATAAATTACTCATCAAACACGGATGTTTGGCCTGCTCTATAGGTGTGCTGTTGGCGGATAAAATGGCAACTAGGTAACATCGGTTCTATACTAAGGTTGATTGTATAGTCATACAATAACAAGTGAACGTTATGGATTAATCTTATCGTGGATGTTTGTCCCAAGGCCCTTATATACTGGTTACTAATCTTCGGCTCAATGTTGTTGCCTTGACTGACGCAGCCACCCCTCAAACCCCTCCAGAGAAACTCTGGCGCACAGTGGCGCTACCACTAGGGGAAATATGGAACTAACTGCGGTCTCGGCGGCGGTTCGAAAGCAAATCGGGACGAGATGGAGTGATAAGAGTCGGATGTGGACGAATTATAGGAGGAACGATTAGATTAATTGAATAATTTCACCATGAAAATGCGCTATGGGCTGTAAATCACTAGTTTCTTAGTTTCGGCGGGTAAATAGGACCTAGTGAAGCCAAAGTAACAATAAATTTATCTGCATTAGGGTTTTACCTAACTCTCGGAATTTTCTGATTAAATGCTATGATCGAAGGCGGCGGCAGTTGGAAAAAAACATATAGGTACATTAAAAGGCATTTCTCCCGTTAACGGCCATTTTACACCGTGCACATAATTGCACAAACTGATGAATTTACTAAGGCGCTGTCAAAATAACATCGTGCAAAGCGATAAAGTGCTAGAACGAATACATGCAAGATGGTGAAATAGCCCCTATTCTAATTTCATTGAAATATCCGTGCAATTGCACGCCAGATGGAGATAGAATAAGATCTCATGATGGCCACTGCTAGTCTTCTCTACAGAGTGAGTCAACACTTCCAATGGTCATTTTAACAAAACACAACAAAGAGTCACTCTCTCGTCGCCTAGGGTCCGGTCTCCCAGATGCCAACGTATGGTGAGGATATGATTGATCAGTTCACCTTACGCATGCTTATATAGGGTTATGTTATGCAAGCATTTACATAACATACAGGGTGAATTCTGAAAGTGATGCAATTGAATAACCCGTGCCACCCCAATTGGTTGGAGTGGGATCAAACTACTTGGAGTAGGAGGAATGGACTCTAATCATTGTTGCAAGACCAATCTGATCGCTTTCTAAGCTATGGAAGGACGTAAGTTATGACCGACCTTGTCAAGGAAAAAAATGGAATCAACAGTCGAGCAAAGTTTAAGTTTTATGCTAAATATCTTTAGGAAACGAAATAAGTTGTGAGGCTTCTAGCGACTCTGTTCTGCCCTACTCACAAGTTTTGAGGGAGTTAAAAGCCTTTACAATAATAACAATATGCCTTTATTCAGGCGAGGTTGAGACTATGAAGTCCCCTCTTCCACCTATTGAAGGGCTCCTTGCCACAACATGCTACGAATCCACACCCTGGTTCCTGGCCAAACACCAGATTCGTATGCTGCCTCACCTGTAGTCCGGAGGTCACCCCATCAGATATTTTTGTGCAAGTTAGGATTAAGGCAGCCCTGAAATGAACCCATTCTTCATCCATAGAAGAGATACAAACAGCCATGAAAAAGACCTTACGAGAAGCCTCCGAAGAAACCTCCTTGGGCATGTACTCAGTCACAGCACAGTCGCTGGAAAAAAATGTGCAGAGGCCTAAAGACAGTACTTAATCAATTTCTCATTACTCTAAATTAATGACACAATATCCAGATCACAAAGGAAATATAGTTAATTATTAACCTACACTATTTAATGTCTCTTTAGAAGTGCACCCTATAACATTTATTGAATTAGAAATATAGAGCGGCTGTAAAATATACAAGACCATTTCAATGCACTACTCTCCAGTGTTAGGAAAAATCTGAGAGAGTAAAAAGTTCTCTCTTACCTTTTGGAAATAATCACTAGGATTACCTCTATCAGGAAAAAAACACCTTTTGAAGCTTACCAACATTTATTTCCGAGAAAAATTGATAAGCAAACATTTTCAGGTATACATTCTATCAAAAGGAAGTAAATTTCCACATCAATTCATCAAACAACATCTCTCTATAATGTCATGAAACAGACAGCCATAAAAAGCATCAATTATTCTCCTGAAAACGGATTAAATAAAAGCTGACTGTAAGTTCTTCATTTGAATTCTAGTAGGAAACAGCCACCATATGTCTTGAATATTGAAGTCCACTGATGAATCATCTTAAGGAACAGCCTTCAAGGAGTTTCACAGACATCATATTAGCTGATAGAACAAATAAAAAAAAAGGATTAGTACAAGTATAAGGGCTAATAACAAAACCATGATAAGAAATTTAAAATAAAAAATGTCCAAAATTTAAGAAATTAGACCAAGGCATTTAAAACATATTAAGTCACAAAGAACACAAATATTAGTAATGTGAGTGAGAGTAAATTATTGAATAAACTGAATAAGAATAGGAAAAAATAAATATTCAGGCTTACAATTAGATAATGATCAATAAACAAAATTAGTTCATAAATTTGGCATTTAAAGTAATGATTTCTTAATGATTTTATAAATAATTAAATAGCCATCCATGAATTCCTAAAAGTCAAAATGTAAAATTCATTTTTGTGTTTCATTGAAACAGCTATAAATTGTTAGGTGTAGACCTAAGCTATTTTTCAAGCTACAGTTTTGGCTTTAGCACTTTGTTGTAACTGTTGCAAGAAAAAATAAGTGCCTGTTACGTACGGGACAAGCTGAGTCAACCACTTGTTTGGCTCATTTTATGAAAAATGATATTTCAGCTCAATTAGAATTTTCATAATGCTGTGGTATTTTTTTCATATAACTTAAAAAGTATGCTTCAAGTACATATACTTAACATTATTAAGAAATTTTTTTCAACTAAGTTACAATTTTTTCACCTTTTGTTACGTACGGGACATTGTACACTTCAGGCTAAAAGTTATTGAAAGCAGGCAGAGTTAACATGGTCAAAAACACATTTATCAGAAAAGGTTGTTAAGCCAATTACAATATAAGAAGATCATATGTTTATAAGCATTACTTTCTTGATCAATTAACTTGTATTTGCTTAGCTTAATTATAATACAATTAAGGTATAAAAAAATTATACAGCTACTTTAATCTTTTTACCATGGTATTATTTAAAAAAAAAAGGAGAAAGATACCAGAGTTCATAATTTAAGATCTTTACGGTTAAATTTTCCATCGTCTTTTTTTGTTCAACATTATAGGAGGAGAAATAGCTTTAATCACCTCTGTCTCTCTATTGTATACAATACAATCGGGCAGCGTTGGCCATTTATAATGTTCTGGGGACTGGTGGGTACCATCTGGGGCACAGCTAGGAATTAAGGCTAGAGGAGGTTTTAGGGGCGACTAATAGTGGGGATCTGGGGGGTATGGAATACCTGCCAGGGCAAGCAGGAGGTACGGGGACCCTCCCCCAGAAATTTTTTAAGATAAATGGTTCAAAATGGGGAGTTTTACAGCTTTCTGAGGGATATTTTATTAATCCTTACACTTTTCTATAAGTAATATTAATCCAATTAACTAATTTAGATTTGGGGGGTGATTATGCCCCAAAAACCTCCCCCCCCCCCTCGCTGTGCCACTAGGTACCATGACTGTAACTTACAGTTGCTTCTGTGAGACAATTTCTGTGATTTTGCCTCAAAATAAATTGCCATTATATTGCACTAGAACCCACTGACCTCTGAATTCTGTCTTCACTTTAACAAACAGGTCTAAATTCAAGTTGATATCTTTAAAATGTTTCTCTCCTGAAAAACTTTCATTTGTATTGCATATCACGTGAAAGCTAAGGATATCTGGTGCTGCTTGAACATTGTCTCAATGCTTTACTTTGATGATGGTATCATTTATATAATCTTCTCCAGCATAATATGCCTTGAACAAACAAATATTGAACAACAATACAATAAAACTTGTCTTTGAACAAACTACTGAAGATTCTGATGCAAAATCCTTGGCAGATTGAATAGAGCATCATTTTCATCCTCACTACTCTTAACATTCAGTCAGTTCTCTAAAATTGCATTCAGGAGAACTGATGTGAGCTTGATTTTTTAGCTTAAGTTTGCCTGCTATTCACTGTCATTTTTTCCCTTTCATACTTTTTCTTTGTCGGTAATATTTTCTCTCCGCTTTTTTCTTAATTAATTTATCCTCTTACTTCTTTTTAAGAACCCATCATGATCACTTGCATTTAGTTTACTTTGCATTTTCTTTACTCTAGCAACAGCAGTTGCCTAAGGTTTTTCCACCACCATTTAAATTCTGAAAAAGCATTAAATTTCTTATCTTCAAAGTTTCAGGCATTACTCAGTGGTGCTTATGTAAACTTACTTAAATAAAAATACTTCATGTAGTCCACATTGTTTATTTTCTGACCTTGATTCCCTCCTAGTAATCAGTCACAAAAATAACATATGCTATAATCACTCACGCACTGAAACATGTATTACGTGTTGGCTAAAGGCGACTGTAAATTCTAGTATCACCAAAATCTAATCGAGAACAACTATCCCAGTGATTTCACATCTGAGATCTACCACACACTGAGACAAAAGAAATTAAGTCCCCACTTTTTGTCATGAAGAACTGGAGATTATTGAGGTGACAAAATCAAATGAAACGCAGGAATTAAACAGTCATGTTTTACCATTTCATTCACCTTACTTTTTCTAACCTTTTCTACCCGCCCTCTATGCACCTAAAATTTTACTTGTTCTTCTGTTTACTACAATGCATACTTTCAACCACAGCACCTACTCCTCTGCCACTTTGTCATTTCATGACATAAACTTAATACCTGGCCCTTCTATTAACTGATGCCAAACTCCCCAACCCTGAATGCCCAGAGCACAATTTTAAATTTAAATTACTGTAGGCCTAGACTTTTCTGGCCTAAATGTAAATAACGCTTCATTTTATGCTTTAGAATTAAATATTACCAAAATTTAGTAATGATATGACATAGTGAATTCATTTTTATGTATATTGCATATTATGTTGTGAAGTGTCCCGTACGTAACGTTACATACGGGACAGAAAGAAATTGAACATTAGGGTATGTTTAAATTTTATTATTTTTTCACAACATCATAACCATTTAGTTTGACACAAAACCAGTTTAGAAAATTGTATTTTGAGTAGCTGTTTGTCAAGAAACTTTGTGAAAAAATAAATTTATATATTTTATGTTACGTACGGGACAAAGAAACAATCTACTTTTAAACACTGTATTTTACCATTATACTATCGCAAAATTAATATAATTTTGTGATAGAAACTCTTATACTGTACTATATTTTGATATTATAATTACCAAGACACATAAAAATAGCATTTAGTCAAGCATTGATATGGCAACACAACCTATGAAAATGGCAATTTTTGAACAGCTGATGAAGAGACGACTTTGAACCTAGGTTACCTACATATTTAAACATATTTGACTAAAATTCCTAGTAAATACTCATAATATAACCTTATGAGAAGACAATCATGACACAATAAGTTAAATATAAAAAAATATTTTTATTTCCAAAAGTTACCTATTTTCATGGAATGGCCCATTAGAGGGGCCATTCCATGAAAATAGGTAACTTTAGTTAGTAGATAGTACATATTACCAAAAGTTCTCCAGGAGTGTAAGTCAAGTCGTAGTTCACAAAGGTCATATGGAGGTTGTTAGTATGAAGAAAATTTTAAGAACCAAGGTTTGGAGGAAAAGTATGCAAAAAGATGTTGAACAGTGGTGTAGATCCTGCCATGAATGTCAGTTAGTGGCTAGGAGTGACCCACTAGAACCAATAGTACGATCTGAATTGCCATGTCAACCATTGTAAGTTTGTATTTCCTTGGCCCCTAACCATCAGGGGGCAATTTGTTGATAGTGTTAGATTTGCACAGTCCTTATTTGTCTAAAGGCTTGTTCGCACGGTATGGTTTGCTAAAATCTATTTCATCAGATAATGGACCACCATTTAAAGATGCAGGATTTCATAGGTTTCTGAAAGATTTAAATATTATCCATCATTTTTCTACACCATATTGGCCCCAGGCAAATGGAGCGGTAGAATGCCAAAACAGGAACATTATGAAAAGATTAAGGATTGCTGGTGCATAAAAGATAAGTTGGATAGAGGAACTTCTGATATACCTATCCTCATATTGAGCCACTCCCCACTTGGTAACAGGTTGCCCACCAGCAGCGTTGTTTTTAGGATGCAAGATTTGGTAAAAAAATTCCTGATTTACAGTTATGTATGCAGGTGAACCTGATATTAGCTGTAATAATTAGAGACAGGGAGTTAATGTTGAAAGATGATGGTAAATTGTATGCTCATTTAAACTGTCTTGCAAAGCCTAGTCTTGTGGAACCAGGGGATGTGGTGTTAATGAAACAAGCTTGGGAAAACAAACTATCCACTCCCTTTAGACAAGATCCTGTGACCATTATAGAATCTAATGGAAATTCGGAGTTGATTTATGATAATCAAGGGAAACCTCATAGAAGGAATACTTCTCATGCTAAACCATATCTTCAGAGGGAACAAGAGAATGGGAATAAGGAAGAGAACTACAATGAGCTAACACCAAGGGAGGATATAGTACAGTTGAGGACCAAAAATACGGAATCCAGAAACCCAAAAAAAAAACAGAAATCTAAAATGTTTGAAAATTCTTCTGCATAGGGTTTCGACTAGACACCTCGTGGCACTGGCCTCTGGGCCTTGTTCTAGGACGAGTAGGATGTTAGCACACTCTGTAAACATACACTAACAACCTGGGCACTTAGGGATCTCAAATATCAAGCACAAGAGCCTGAACACATTTATAAATTAATTAATTAACAAAACATACCATGAAGACCAGAAATCCAGAAACCCTTTGGTCCCAAGCTTTCCGGATTTGAGGTCCTCAACTGTAGATGGAGGAAAGAATTTGCAACCTAATCCTGTGATGGCAGGAAACAATTACAGGAAAACAGGAGACTCTCCAGGAGAGATGAGGTCAATGAGAGAATGTAATAAATCTAGTTCTTTGCAGTATTATAAAATGTAGATCACTGAATAACTAGTATTTATTTATTACTTATTTACTGAACACTCAGTATTTAACATGCGCTGATTATTTAACATATGCCAAGCTTGTAAAAAGACTTTTGATTTATCTGGAATGAAGAATGTTATTTTGGTTTATAAGTGAATTGGTGTAGTAAGTGTCAGGATTTGCATTTGTTTTTGTTCAAGACTTTACGTTTATGTAAGGGTAAGAATGTCTCTTAAAGGAGAAAAGGGATGTTGAGTCCTAAGGTTTGCCACCATGCTCAGAAGTTGGGAATGAGAGTTCTGGTGTAAGAGTGATGAACAATAAAGATGGCGAGATGTAAGGTGTGCTTACACATCGTTGATACATACTCTAATAGGTGATTGATCACCCAAGCTTGGTAGTACATATACTAACTTTTATGTTATGCTTGATGGTCTAAACTACCTAAACCTCACACAGATGTTGGACATTGAAGTTGTAAAAATTATCCATAAAATAAAACTTGGGCTCATGTCACCTTACTTAAATTAATAAACAATAATAGTGATATTCATAAATATGAGAGCAAAATTTTCATATTACTTCTCTGAGTAAATCGGGACACAAATGTTCAAAAGAACAAGCTCAGATCAGACATCAATATACATTTACATATTTTCAAATTTACTCACATTGCTGGAAGGCGGCTGTATTTCTCTTGAGGACATACAGTATATTTGGATCTGAGGGTCTACATCATTCTTTGTATCTAAATGTTCGACTCCTCCAGACAGTATTATTAGGTTTCATCTCCCAAATTTACTTCACATTAAATTACATTCACAAAGTTTCATGCTTCACTGGTTTTATATATCAGTTAATCCTGGGGAAAAATAAAGAATAATTAGTTCTCAAAGCCACTTACAGATCCAACATCAATATGCATTCATGTATTTTCAAATAGTAGCACGGTTAGACAGAAATTGTTCATGAAACATGCAGGATGTGTAAGGCTTGTCAGCAACTGGCTAGTTAGTAGGCCATTTATGACTTGGCAGTGAAAGATGGCCAATTTCTCTTGATTATCCAGATAATTTGCACTGAACCGAATCGATAAATCTCAGCAATTGTAGAAGCAGATCAAATTGATAAACCTCGACATCCAATTATTTCCAGAAAATTTATTGCAAGGCATTTATTAAATAACTATTTCAATTTGTTAATTCACGCATCTGGTCTATATAAGCTCCCGAGTAAAACAGTCATTGGTTCCGGTCATTGATTATAATTAATTGTAATTCCCAAAATATCATATCATAGTAGAACGTAGAACACTTCGAAATGGCAGAGCAAAAATGAAGTTAATTACGTTAAACGCAAAATCAACCAAAGGAAATTCTTGTGCGCGACATTGCGAGATACCTGTCACGCTTTATCTATGAATCCTACATAAAAAGTTAATGTTTGTCTGTGTCTGTCATACGAAAATCATCATATAAATGTGGTTTTTATGCGATCGAGCTAAAATAACGTAAAAGAATATTTATCGGTTGTTTAAATTGCAATGCATTTAGATTCTTCAAGACTATTAACCCTGCAAGGCACTAATATACGCTAAAAATAGAGGCCAAGATAGAGAAAAAATACACTTATTTGCGGTGTGTAGTAGGATACGATCGAGGAGTACTCCTCTCTGCTACCATGAACAAAACTTATGAACCTTGTGACGAAGAGAAATAAACAATAGCATTTTCACGCACAACGGCCAACTTCAATGCACAAAGAATTAGGCAAATTCTCTAACTCATCTCCGAACTGCTTAAAATCAAAGGGCTTCTCAGCTAGTAATGTATATAAACAAGAAACCCAAACCAAAACATCAGGTCCATTCCAGATAAAAAAACTTAAAAATAACTTTTCAAGAGTTTGATTCTACTTCCGATAGAGCAAAACAATGTTTAAAAAATATCAAATTTAAATGCGAATACTCACTGTGCCATGCGATGGACAGTAGGCGGCACACATTACTTACAAAATTAAAATTAACGTGTCCACCACATTCTGCCATCTTGGAATAAGGTCGGCTAAAAATGTTGAGCGGGATAGGTGTTTCATTTTCGACAAATGCTGTAATATGGACACGCAGTTGAAACATTTGCATTGTTATTAAACTTAATTGCTAAGATTAGTGACACTTCGGGCCTTCACCGTTATCATAACTTAGGTACCATGCACAAGAAACAACTTATTCAAAAATGCAACATGTAAACATTCAGAGTACTTACCGCCGCCTTCCACAAATGGGAGTTTATAATGCCCAGTTTGGAATTTTATTTCTTCTTAGCATTATATACCCACTTAAAACCACGCACAAAAACGATCCCTTGTCGTAAGCCATGGTGTTCACAGGTAAGTAAACGGGATCCCACCACGAGCGAGGGCACGGGATTTGTTTCAAGTCACTACTCCTGAACCATCGCTGACTTTTCTGAGCTAATAGCACCACTTTCTAGCCACTACACTCAGTTTCGTACTGTCAAAAAATGAAACCTCCAGAAGGCCTCCTTACCACTGAAAAAATGGAAAAAAACACCACAAGTCAGCGTTTCGCCTATACTCGCCATGTTAATTTTCCTACCACTAGAAACCCTGGGCACCCTCGCGCTACCACTCGTTCAACAGAGGAACTATTTGGTGTCGGAAGATTGAGGCAACAGCGCCCCCTACCGATTTCAATGAGAACCTCTTGGAAGATTAGTAACCAGTATACAAGGGCCATGGTTTGTCCGAAGAACTTACAGTCGTGTCATAATTTGTTGAAAATTTTCTCAATCCATGCTGATGAGTCGTGATATATCTTTCCATCGATTCATCATGTGTTGGCTTTTGTGTTCCTTTCGTTGAGCATTCTAATGTATTTCATTTTCACTCATCGTCCTAGTGAATTTAGTTTCCTTGTTAGATTTTGTGATCTTTGTCAATGCTGATTTCTTTGACGATAAACCTGATTCAAAGAGTGAATGATATTTTGAATCGAAAACATGAGTCGCACCATTGGGATTTTCACGGAATCTTCAGATAGGAATCCAGAAAGAGACCTTTGCAGACTTTGTAGGGAGAAGCATGATTGTTATTACAGCATATTCACTTCGAATGTAGCATGCAAAATAACTGTGAAGGATGCCCTACATGATTTAGTTGGTTTACAAGTAAGTGGCACATTAAATTTTATCGATTTTCTTTACAATGGTGCTTACTACATTTTATGTTTTAATTCCAAACTCCATTGATGTGTAACTTGTTTATTAACATTTCAGGTTGCTGTGGGAGATGGCCTGCCCACTACCATGTGTCCACCGTGTTTGAAGAAACTTACGGAATTCAGTGTTTTCAAAAGGATTTGTTTAGAATCAAACGCCATTCTGAGAAAAAGTTTGCCAAGAAGTTGCTTCAGGGTGAGTACTTATGGTAATTTCTTATTTGAAGACTTGTGTAGTATAAGTATTGCAGAGTTAAAGGTGAAACTCTTTGGTTTATGTAGACAATAGTAGGAATCAAGAATGATATATTTTGCGAAACGTTTTACGGAAAAGTGTAACAAGTCCAATTTCTCGTAAATGGTTTTTCCCTATCCGTCAATCCTTGGCGAGGTCCTATTAATGTTGCAGTTGGTGTTACAGTGGCGACGATTGAAGACATTTTGTCATCTGGTAAAATTTAGTGTGTGCTAAACTACTAGGAAAGTATAGCATTCAAATTCAATATTTATGAACTCAAAAATGCAATCTACCCACTGTGCTATACCACGCTACCTTTTTAAGTATTTGATTAGGTAATCGGAGCATGTTAAAGTGAGCCAAAAAATCCCTGACGAATTGCTGCTAATGATTGAAGTGTCAGAGACCCAGAAATTGGTTTGTCAATGCGTTGTCAAATAAAGTCACATGTGCACGCAAACGTAATATCTTTCTTTAGCTCGGAGCCTCTTCCTTACCTTTAACTATGACCTCATGAGGCTATGGTTATGTATAACTAAAAATATCTTTGCGAAGTTTCGGAAATTGATTGTTTATTTTCAAGTCATCTTGTATGAATAGATGGTGGTACAATGAAGGCAAGACTGGCAAAGTATTATGAATTAATTTAAGTGCGGAAAAATTAACTCAGAAAACATTTCCATCGAAAATGTAAAATAAGAAAGCAAATTAGGAATTTTGATGTTGAATATCTTTTCTGTATTTGTTAAGTTAGTTTTTATTCACTATTTTCCAACATTGGAATATAATTTTTATATTTGCATCAACTTTGATTATTTAAATCACAGCATATTTGACTAGAACCATTTCTGTCAATGCCTTAATTAAAATTATTTGCATTTGTACTTATAAAGACAGATTTTTACACTATCATCTAGATAAACTATTTTCTTTCTAAAAATACATTGTAAAACTGGAAAGTTTTCTTCAAATTTTATGGTTGAAAAGTTTAAATGTGACCTTAGCATAAATAAGTTCAAAGGTTACCTGTGTTAGGAAATACATTTTTAAGGTACTGAGATGTTCATCCTCCACAACGGTCTTCAAAATCTTTGCAAAGAATATGGCATGCAGAAGCTTACTCAAGAATTCTCAGATTCTCCTACTCCATCATGGCCGACACTACTATTTCGACGAGTTGTCCAGGTGCCCTGATGACGATGGACAACTCGTACATCGAAACTTCGGCTGATTGTAAGATAGAGTTGGAGAACCTGACCCAGTGGAATTCCTATGTAACCTTTAATGATTTTATGTGCAGGGAAAACCTGTGATAATTCTTTTTATGGTATGCATTCCTGGCAAGGTTATTGCATTCATATTTTTTCTTGGCTATCTCCGTAAATAAGGGCTATAAATTCATGCTCAGAATAGCTTAATTTTTACAATCGATTTTGAGATCTATTCTCTTGAAACCTTTTTTATTTATTTTGATATTTTTTTGTGTACTAATTGCGTGATATTTGGAATGGGAGACTGTTTTAATTTGTGGATCAATTTTGCTCATTGAGTTTGGAGTGTGTTGACTGAAATATTTTCTCACTGCATAAGGAAAAATTAATGGTTTTTGTTATTTTTTTAGGATAACTTTGAGTTTATGCAAGTAACTGTGGTGTGTTAACTCTACAGTCCGGTGAAGTGTTTCACCTGACTGTAGAGTTAAAGATTTAGTTTGTGATGCGTACTTATTTTTTATTTAAATGGTTGATGTGATTATTAATTTATAATTGTGGTTAATTAATAAGGCTCTGCCAACCCTATGATAGAAATGTAGCTATTAGAATATCTTATGGGTGTGGTGTAAAAGGAAGGATGTTGTCCAATGCTAGCTGCAGTTTTTCCCCATCATTGTGGCAGAGCTTGAACACGGGAATGGTTTAAGTGTTCATCTTTTGAGGTTATGCATGAATGAAGCCATTTTTCAATGTATTCGTATGAGTGCAACTACTGATCTACCAGACCATGTATTATTGAATGCAACAAATAATAATCAGATGATTCAATGTCTGGGGAATTTGGTGGATGCATTCAGCCTTTGCATTTGAGTGTTTCCAGCTAGGTTTTAATGTTCAATATTCTAGGCTTGTAATGTGAGGTTGAGCATTTCATGCTGTGGAATTACTGTTGAATCATTGGAAACACAATTTCCTTGCTTGACACTAAATTCCCAATGCATGCAATCCCTTGGAAATGGCTTGGTGGGCAACTCCAAATACAAAGCAGACTCTTGAGTATGGCATTGATCTTAATTGAGAAATGCCTCCAATTGATTTTCTCTGGAGGTTTTTGGCCTTTCTTCACATAGACAGTTGTCAACATTGACATATTGTCTTTGAAGCAATGATACCAGTTGTGTAACAGTGTATCTGTTATAGCAGCATCTCGGTTAACTTTATGGTGCTCTTCTCTCAACACTAAGTATCTAATGCCATGATGGTTCATGGCATTAGATACTTAGATATTCATCATGGTTGTTGAGCAGTTTGTTTACCTAATGTCTAAGCTTGAGTCATGATTATTCTGGTAGTTCAAAATTGACCAACAATCAGTGCTATAGCCATCTATTGACAGGCAGTAGGAACTTTTTTGGAGCATAATACATAATTGCTGTGTGATTGGTTTCGCATGTTTTAAGGATAATAACAACAGGGTAATTTAAAAAACCATTTCATAAAATAGTTTTGGAACAGAGGATGATTTTGAGGTCTGTTTTCTTTCTGCATAACTATTACACCCTGTATTCTCTTCCGGAGTTAATTTGAGTATTAGCAAGAGGTAAGAGAACATAACAAATGCATTGAAAACATGCTCCACATGTTTTTTCCATGAATCTAATTTTGAGAAAAGAGTAAATAGTGAATTTGGCCTGTTAACAACAACTACTACAAAAGTGACAATTGCAGAAGCAAATGGAGTGCAAAAATAAGGAACTTGATTTATTCATTTTGTTAACTGCAAAAAATTTCATCTTCAGTCTCTCATTTGATTTCTCATGATTTGAAAAAATGGAAAAACGATACATTTGAATAATTTCCATTCTCGGTCATGTATTTAGCTGTTAAAGGGCAGCTTCCATGGTCCCCAAGATATTTAGAAAAGACACTGTGTGAACTTGGAATATCAGGGATCTTTGTGTCAAATTTTTTTCAGTTTGCGCTGAAGTTTTTCAGTATTTGATTAACAGGCATGCAGAGACCAGGCTATTTTATTTATAATAGCAGAGGCAATATGTGTAACATTCTACTTTGCAATGCTTAGAGTATTCCATATATGTGTTTTTAAAGAGATAAAGGTTTATCCATTACTTTTTCTGCAGAGTTTTGAAGCTGGAGGGGCAGATGATGAGGAGTTGGAGCCTTGTGTGGAGACTAAGGACTGCATTCAAGATGTTATTGAAATCACTTCAGAGTTCGCATGCTCAGCCCAAATGACTGAAGTATACATTCCTGTGCCAGACTGCTTATTGCCCGGGGACGATAAGTTGGTAAGTTATATTCTCATTCACAGTGAAAACTGAGTCTAATCACCTTCAGTTTTACAAATTTCTCAGTTGTATGAGGAATGGGGGTGTGTCTGTTATAAATTTAAGAATTTTTGTGGGAAGTCACTGGCATAATGCAACCTTCAGATGTTGTTCTTTCTAGTAGTGACACATGAGGCAGGAAGTGGAACCACACAAATGTTTTTTCATGCAAGTCAATAGCAGTTGTACAGCATTGATGATCTGTTGACAGAAATTTTTCTTATCCTGTGGACTATACTTTTGTATAGCCTTGTCAGATCCTTGTTCAAGCCATTAGTGGTGGCTATTACAAGGCTGTGTCTCATGATTGCCCTCTATTCGTTCAAGCCATCATCCTCCATTATTTCAACGGAGGAACCAGCATAAACTATTGTGGATCCTTTTTGTAAGCCTAGGTGAAGAAATGATGACAATTCAATGTACAGTGGAACCTCGATGTATCATTCCCACTGTTGTGCCCTTACTGCAAGTGGCCAATACCCTCATTCTAACCATGTGATGTTGGTGGTGTAGCTTTCCCCTCACTAGTTGAGCATTTATATGCTGGAGTTTGATCTGTGAGTAGTAAGAAACTCATGACTATTTTGGCCAGCTGGAGTGGTCTCACTTAATTATTGAATAAGGAAATTGTTGTTCTTCCTTTATTTAGTGACGCCCATTATTCTCTTCTAGTTTCATGTGAAAGATGAGAGTGAAGACCCTCTGAGTGAAGGAAACTCTCCTGTGCCGCTCATGTCAGATCCAGCTGCAATAACAAGTGATGCCGTAGACCCATTGGCCACTGATGACCTGGTGAGTGTACTTTTGCCAAGTGTAATTTAATTTTTCTACGGCACAGTGTCATACCTTTCTGCATAATTTATAATTGCTTCTCATCTGAAACGTACTGCATTTTGCCTTGCCTGTTCAGTCATGAACAACTACGGAAGAGCTTTCATGTTTGAATCATTTAAATTATATGTAAATAACAGATATTTTGGATTTTGCCAAACTGACAGCTCAACTTTGCTCACTGAGCAAGTAAGCTCTCTGTCATCTCGGCACAAATCAGTCATTTGTTATGTGATCATACAAACACAGTTTCATTTCAGTTTACTATGGAGCGGAAGGGGGGATGTTAGGAATTGAGAGTTAAACTGAGTACTATATAATTAGGTGCACTGAAACAGATTGATCGCGACATCATGATGTAGCTGCTAGCTAGATTCCACTACATAACTCGCATTCCTTATGAGAGATTGATGTTCACAGGAATCTGATTGTTGAAGATTTGGATTTTGTGATGAAAATGAAGAGGAATTTACTGTGGGGACGAGGGATATGTTAGACCTTTATCATTTTCGAATTGAGAGTTGGGCATCGGTGATGCAAGTCGATTGCCTAAAGATTAGTGATGTTAACACTTTCAACGCTGACCATGTAAAACTCAAAATCATCCCCCTGTGCGGCTTCCGTTTTTTTTCCTTCCTGTCAACTGCATAGCGGGATAGACATGTGATGCAGGTTGCACAGGGTGTGCTTTTTCCCAACGCCACCGTTTTCTTTCAATTTTTTGTGCGTGATGTGTCCAAAAAAATACAAGGAAAACGAATTTGTAATGTTCTACTGGTATTGCCATTGATATTTTGCCACTGCCATAGGAAATTTTTGGTTTAGATGGTCATACTCTCATGCCTTGTATAGCGCAATTTCGATATAGCGCAGATTTGTTACTCAGGGAAACATCATAATGCAGTGTAGTTAATCAAAAAACTTTATCGCTCTCATGATAACACGTGAACTTGCGCTCAGTACATACAAAAGTGCTATCATTTTACACATTTTAATGGTATTGCTTGCCTCAAATCATCTTTGTTTATATATTTATCGAAATCCATTGCTGTGTAATGTCCAAAAGCATTACTTGACATTGGGTCTAGATAGTCGGCTTACCGAAGTAATTTATCTCCTCTCCTTAACAGAATGACAATAGTTAATTTAGATCAATAGTTATGCATGGAGCTAGTGGAAATGAGTTTTTTTAAGCAATACGGTATGAGATGTAATTTTTGCCATCATAGGTTATCAGGCGATTGACTTCCAGGTAGAGGGTCTATGCTAAAGCCTTTGAGGTCATCGGTATTCATGCGGGAGAAATGGAGTTGTAGCCGAGTTGCATATGAATATTATCAACACATAAAGGGCCTGCTTTAGTCTCAAACACAATGGCATCATTCCCTCCCAGCAGTCGTAGGCCCTCTGTGTCACAGGAATACAGTGCTGCAGTAGGTGATTTTGATAGAGCCATACAGAGGGAAAACCAAGAGAACAATGGCCAAAAATAGGAATGCGTGTAGAAAAATCAAGAAGTTATCAAGAAAAACCATTAACCTAGAAGAGAAATTGAAACAGGTCAATTGCTTTGAAAATGGAGACCATCAAAGCAATATTGCATGGAAGTTTAAACTCTCGATTATCTCTTTACTGTTCTGCAGCTGTAAATTTTGAAGCCATCATTTATAAATATGTTCCATACTTAGAATCTGATGCTTTGTTTCCTTACCTCTGTATTTGTATTCTCAGCTTTGAGTAGGACATTCTGTTTTGTAGAATGCTCCCTGTGCCTTTACTATTCCAATGTCTATTTCTTTCTTGCTTCATCCATCACTGGTAGGTGGACTTCCTGTGGCTTATCAATGAACTGGTCACTCTGCTTTGTGTAGTTTAGCATATCGGTCTGTCTGTTAGGTTATGAAACATGAAAATCGCATATTATTGAAGCCATGTTAAGTACTTGATTTATACTTGAAAGTAGTGATGTTATCACTAATTTTTTATATTTTATCACGGGTATATTCCTTTTCCACCTTAAACAACTTCACGTGTTTGAAAGCACTGTCTTATACTTTTTGAGCAAATAAGTTGTAAATGGTTCAGTTATTTCCGTGAAAACTAATGATGTTCTACTTAAATTGCATTGCAAATATTTATTTAGTCCCTGGATGTAAAAATACCTCAAGAAAACCACTTATGAGTAGGGATAGGAATTTTTGGTGGTTTCAGAGGGAGAAAAGCAGTACTTTGAAATTGGAAATCAGGTTCTTTCAAATAGACATTTTGGTGTTTTCTCAAAAACTGCAAGTTTAAATACATACTTAAATTAGTTTTTATTTCAAAACCTAGAAAAGGGTCAGTACCATAGTTTAACCAAATATATCTCGGTTATGTGACACTTCCCTTGTAGCTGTGTTATGACTGCAGACAATCACCTCAGTGGCGAAACCGGGAAAGTTGATCTAAGTTGCAAAGTAAGCTGTAATACCTGTCTGTAGTGAAATGGGGAATGTGATATGTATAAAAATTGCATGCTGTTTTGTGTGGTTAGTTAGCATTTATTCTTTCTAATATGTCAATTTCAATCTAGATTACTTCTTTTACAAATTACACTGGATCTAGAACAACATAGGTAACACTGCAGAGTCAAATCAAGCCACCAGGATAACTGAGAGTCAATGCCACTCAACATTTTGCATACTTACACTACATGATCTACTAGATTTTGTTTGTTTCAACATTCAAAGTATACTTCAATGAAAAGTTCTAGATTCTCTTCAGCTAAATGATGACGCTTATCACCCAACACTCTTGTGTATGTAGAAAAGAACCGTTCACAGTCGACATTTACTCAAGAAATCCAAATCGATTTCAACACAGCTTCACTAAATGTTAGAAATGTTTGTGACATCCCTAGAAATACTGCTCTAATATCTACCTTTAGCTTTCCACATACAGGATTCTTCACAAAAGATTTCAGTTCTTTGTAGCATCGCATTACATCAATATCATCCAGTTTGGAACACAAACTTATTCTGTTAATTTTCTGCTCAAGTTCTTCAGTGATAATCACTTGTACTATATCAGCGGGGTCAAATAGATTGATATACTTACAAAACTGTGAAGTGCGATCATTAGCCCATAACTCCAGTAGCTTGGTTACAGCATGGCAAGCTGCACTGGACAGGACTGCACTCATTTCGCCCCTACTGACTCTCCTTCCACAATCCTCTAGCAGTTTAATAACATTGCTCCCGTAACTCCCTCATGCAAAGAGTTCAACTGCTTGATGAATTCCCCTTAGCTGCCCATCTAGAATATGTACAGGTGGCTGTGAGTGTCCTTCCAGAAATGTGATCATTTCAACAAAGTGTTTGCCATATTCTATGATGAACATATCCTGTATTTCGATTGCTTCCTAGTCTTCTTCTGAAATACTATGGAGAAAATCAACCCAGCATTGTCGCGTGTCATGTCCTCACTGTGCATAAACCCTACGATGTCCTTTTGCATGTGTTGCGAGATATGCCACTGATTCATACCAGGAGCTCCACCTGGTTAACAATGGCTGAGGAAATAGTGGCACTTGCTGATTAGGGGTAGGTTGTATCCAAACATGATTTCTATAAAGGTGCTTCCTTTTTCATGTGTTAAGGAATGCCATCTTCACTTTGGATACTGCTTGATGCAAAATATGCAGATGTTTCCCAAGAGTATACAGTACTAAATTGAGTTCATGGGCCCAGGACTGAATTATCAGAACATTGTCTGACAACAAATCCTCCATTGCATGAAAAATTTTGTCATGTAGCGAGCAGAGTTGGACACTAATGCTGTTACATTATCAAGTGGTATTTCGTACCACTTCAGTTTGTCTAAAATTGCTATTGAACATGTTTTTGAATTAGCTGTTTCCAAAGTACACACGTCACCAACTACAATGTCCACTGCACTATCAAGAAGTGCAGCAATTTCTAGCAGGATCACAAAAACATTTTCTTCTCTTTTTTCCATTGTTTTATCACAAAAAACTATCACCTACTTGTCCTTCAGTTGAGTCTTCGTGTTGTATTTTAGATCAGGAATATATTTGTCCCTTAGTTGGCAAATGTAGGTAATTTCTCCAGCACCAGTAGCGAGGTAAAATTATTCACAGCGGTAAATAAAATGTTAGTTTTCCTATGGCTATGGAAAGGATTAGAATGCTTTGACTTAATTTACAATAAGCTGCTGTAATCGTATACTTGCCCCCAACGAATTTATTCAAAAATAATTTACAGTAGCGGGTGTAACTTTGTGGAAATCCATAATCGCAGGAATAGAAGGATCAACAACTTTCCTTTTTCCACATGGTAATTCTTTGAGACCGACCATGGTTTCGTTACAGCGACCTTGATAATTTTACGCTGCAACGAAACCATGGTCGGTCTCAATATATCACCATGTGGATATAAGAAAGTTGTTGATCCTTCTATTCCTGTCATTCAAAAATGACTTCATGTGCTCATTTTCCAATTTGTAGAGAAGAATGTCAGCTTTGAGAAAGTTTCATACTACCCACTTTCCAAAATGATGATCAATTTGGTTTTTCATGGCAGCAGTAGATGCAGATAGAGATTGATGTTTTTAACTTTAAAGAATATCCGTACTTACCAAATTTTGCAGCAGTTAGATGCTTCGAAGATTTCCAATGTTTTTCAATCGAGTCTTTCCTTTCCCAAGCTACCTAACAATTGCAGAATTTGAACAGTACCATACTTTAATCGATACAATAAAATCCATCCTTTTGATACTGAAAAGCCCTGTCCCTTTTCTTAATTTTTCATTCTGCATTACATTAACTTGTCAAAATAACTAGAATGTCTGAGACACCGGCATCAATATTTAACAATTGCCGCTGAAAAATCAGTTATTTGACAGACATAGCTAAAAGGTAGAGATCCAAACAGCAGATATTCAGGCACGTGCAGTCCATGGGTGCATTCATCAGGCTAGCGCCGGGCTAGCGGACAGTTCTACTCAGAATTTACCACTGAAATCTGATTTTAATGCTCACGGAGTTACAACAGTTCTAGGGGCATGCTTCAGATTCCTCAACCAATATAATATTCCATTTGTGATGTTGATAAGAAAAAGTTGCATACATTGCTCTTCTGTTGTTCAACTCGGAGAGAAAATAGATGGTTATTCCCTCAGAGTAAGGATGAGAGATGCCATATGTTGCAGCAAATCGAAAGCACGCGATGCCATCCTCCCGCGATTGTATCGCAACATTAGTTATGCCATGAGGAACTGCACTTGTCCACATACCTAAGGAATACTCTCACTTGTGTTAATTTTAATCGAATTGAAACCATTCCGTGTAATGTAATGCTTTTTCCTGTGCTTGAAATTAGTTTCAAAATTTTCTCCAAAAAAATAAAAATTCGTATTTTGGGACACAATTTGCAACATTTCGTGAGTTCAAAAGTCATATCCCCAGTCACTTTGGTGTACTTTGTAACGTCTTACGTCTACCAGGACACTTTGTGTCTAAATCCACAAAATTCACGATGGCGAAATTTTCCCATTCCTACCTATCAGTTGTCCATGCAGAGTAAATGAACCTTCATATTTTCTCATTGAAGCTGTGCAAGCTGTGTCCTATAAGGAGTTTAGATACAGATTTCTCTTTTTTGTTTACTCAAAATGGCCTTCTGTTATATCTTGTCTGAGTAAGTTTAATTTATTTGTCAAAATGTTTGATGTCTCTAAACTGAATTATAAACCAAAATATACACTAAATTTATCCTCCATTTTTGACCCTATATCCATGAATGTATGTTATTACCTATGAGCTCTGGATTCTCATGCAAAGTTCTTTCGTAAAATAAGTTACAGTGACAAATAAGATTTTATCTGGAGTTCTGCATCTCCAGAAATGATTGCACTGAGGATCATCATGTGGCTTTTGGAGGGATTTTGCGATGAAAATAGGAAGTAATAGGAATAAAGTAAAGTGATAATTTTAACAAAATAAGTAAAAATGTTATAAATTCCTAACATTAATTACCTTGAGGCAGCTTGCAGGGTAGTATGAAGAATATATCCATTTGAAACTAACTTTATTTTTATTTGTGTGATGAATTCTCAAAAGTTTTTTTATTTTTCTGTATCTCAATCATTAATGATGATGATTGGGGATTATGTTGCAGCCCAATACCTTGACTGCTTCCCAAGACGAAAAGGTGGAAGCTCAGGGCAGGGGAGCCATGGTGGCAGACCTGGACTGGACGCTGGTCAGGGCAAAGGAGGAACCATCTCCTGAGGAGAATGCCCAGGTATGTATAGAATTATTGCTATGGAATTTGATTAATTGTTGGAGGAGATAGTGGGCAGAAATGTTAATCAAGAAAAATGCGATGAAATTTTGATTTTTACACGGCTTTAAAGGTAACCCATTTGATTGAAAGTTACTAATTACTCGAATAAGTTTTCTCATCATAAAAAATCTGTTTTTCCTTTTTATGTTGTTCATTTGTGTAGTAGATTTCTTGCCTTATACATTAATATATAAAATCCTGGGACCAATAAACTTAACCTTATTAGCCCTCCAGTGGGGACGTGGGGCTCCTCGGTGGCCCATAGTGTTTCATGTGTTTGCTGTTATTCACATGATGACATAAAATACCTGTGATTTTCAGAAGCTACCCACTATTTTGGTGTCAAATGCCTTTCATAGATGCTTGTTAGTAACTGGTTAGCATTCAATAGCACACAAAAGAAAGTGGGAATGTAGTGGCCACGAGCAAACAGTGTTTGGCACGTTTATGCTACTTTTATTGGTACCTCAGTAAGTGGCCTACTTGTTTGCCTTCATCGCAAGGGATGAGATGCAAATGATCTTAAGCTGTATCTTGACAAGTGACCAACTTCCACTTTTTTCCCTGTGGTGAATAACAGAGAGCCATATTCCTGCAATGCAGGAGCCTGGATTTCCAGTGGTACTCTATATTGGAAGTATAAAGATCCTTTTTCAAATTCCATTCATCTTACAAGGGGAGACCATGACCGCCTTTTTCAATGCCGTATTTTTTATGGCCATGAGAATGGTGAACACATCCCTGCACTAGCAGTGGTTCCATTGAATAGGCATTAGTTTGGAGTGTCTGTGTGCATAAAGCAGTGTCATCTCCAACGTGGAGAAGTGAAGGCTCCACTTGATACTCTCCTCAAAAACATACCAAAAGATTAGTAGGGGGCTATAAAACTGGCTTTTTTTTAAGAAATGACATTTGTTGGTGGGCCTCTTGTTATTATAATTTAAGGGCTACGGAAGATTTTGGGAAGCGGCGAGCACAAGACACATTTGGTGTAATTGTTGCTTTTAACACTCTAGCGGGCATGACTGTTATTTCTACACAACCGGGTGAATGGCATACTTTGCCTATTTTATGTGGATATATGATAACACTCGATTTTTGTTAAAATTTATCTTTATTTGTAGAAATTAGTTAAATCTTTTACATTATGGGTGATACAGATATAAAGGTACACAGGTGGTACACGGCCGGTCACGCGGCGTAATTTTTACGCCACGTGTGATGGGTTCCTCTTGCTGTTCTTAAAAAATTAGCTGCTATGCTTTGAACTTTGAAAACTCGCAATATAGACGATGAAAGTACATTTTAGGAATACATGAGACCATTCTAGCCCAGAATGTACACACTATGTTGAAATCCTTGGTTAATGAGGGTTGACGTATTTTATGACAGCACGCCCGGTCCAGGGTCATCAACTTTCATTTCACTCTATTTATAAATTGAAGTTATATTTTGGAATGTTCTTTTTTAGCACATAGGTACTGTATAAGTAAACTCCCATTGGAGTAAAGTGTATTACAAGTGTTCGAAAAATATGGCATTTTAAAATCGTTTTGTGTTCTTATTAATTATGTCTGTACACATGTTGTTGATCGCTGCGAGCTTGTAATAGCATGTGCTCTCCCAAGAGTGGTTTTCATATTTTATGTGGACATTGATCAGTATAATCAATGAAAAAATTAACATTTTGGCACACACCAACCCTTGCTAGTGTAGTCCTTGTATCACCGTGTTTGAAATGACACTGCTTAAATACCTTAATGCCATTATGATGATAAAAAATATTCTCATGTCTATGGTTGTTGCAATAGAGTTGTTCACCAATTTTTTTACCGTCTTAAATGAAAGTTCACCCCCTAGGGGTTACTGGCAGCAGTAACCCCTAGGGGTGTACTTCTCAGCGCTTTTACATTAAAAAATGTAACCCTTGAAAGGCTTAGCAGAAAGTGTAGAATACGAGGATCAGCGAACTTCTTGCGGAACCTGTTAACCCTTTCTACAAACCGGTGATCCTGCATCAGCGAAGAAATAACGAGGGTGAAAATGGAGGAAATTTGGAAGAAGGCGCATATATATTGCTTTCTATGGCTTTGTAAATCGACCACAATGAAAAATCCTAGAAAACTTTTTGATGCTGTGCCCCTAAATTCTCATATTCGAAGGAACTGGTTTACTGCAGCAAGGCAAGATGACCAAAAATCAGCAGAAAACATAGTACTATTGCTGTGGATATCATTTTAATGTTAGTGTTAAACGTATACCGAATTCCATTGTTACATATAAGACATATAATGTCAGTTAACGTGATAAACAGTTTTACTTGTGGTCTTCCAAAATAAGTCAAACAGATTTCAATCAAAAACATTTTTTATTGAAGTTATTTGAAGGAAAATAATTTATAAAAGATTAAGAATAATGCTTATACTGCTTTCAATGATCGCCGAAGTTAATTGATCCCAACTTAGTCTTAGATTTAGTACACCAGAGATTGCCATACAGTCGCTAAACAGTGTTTGTTTCTCAAGCACATACGCAGCTGGCAGTTTTGGAGTTGGTGGAAACAATAATATTATTGACTTTATAATGAAGATACTGCAAGAGGTACTTAGGAATACCTAATGATCCAATGTATGTAATTGATTTGCTCTTTGGAATATTTAAGTTTGCCAACACAGACATTTTCATCACTATCATGAAAATTAAAATCAAATTACAGCTTGGATAGATTGGGAGACCAATTCCAAATCAGTAAGACAAACCTTGGATCTACTATCCACGCAACCTTCTCTTATTTCAAATTACTTTAAAAATTTAATAATTTTTCCGAAGCATAATAAATTTGATCTACCTTTTTCTTTTCAATCCAATTACAGCTAAGTACAGAATATAATCGAATGTTTTGAAATTAAAATACTAAAGACCTCTGATCCAATAAAACAAGCTTTGACATGGATTTAGTATAAAAAATGTTATACCATCAAATATTTAGTACCTTTTGATAAAAATGAATTTGTAAATTTTGTTTCCATCTGGGAATGGTGGAAGAATTAATGACAAAATTTTTTTCCTGTAGTTTTTTCTTATTTTGTGCTGAGGAGAAACTCTTCTTTTCATAGTGTTTATATATTATTCTCTTTTAAGTTGGATATAACAAACTGCTGAATCGCCATATTCTTCTCTAGCAGTGCTGAAATAGTTTTCAACCCCTAGACCCATAGCACACCCATTTTGGACGGCCGTCCACATTCCAATAGTGAGCAATGGAAGGGCATGGAAGCTTGCACACTGGCCAACCGCACACTGGCACCGGTAAAAAGTTGGTTAGCTACTGACCATTGCCACTACTGGTCTCCAGCACCGGCTCAACAACCAAGCAACTTATCTTTTGACCTGTAAATATCCGGGGTGTGTGCAAGCAGCACCAGTAAAATATCGGCCGGTATATTACTGGCTATCCAAAATCGGTGCGTGTGCAAGTGGCCTTTCAGTAATCTTCATAAGAATAAATATTGACAACAATTCGCAATTCTATGTTTTGATGCGGACGAATCTGAGAGGAACATAACTGCTTATTTTACGATATGAGTTCCTTGTAGTCACCATAGTTTTTTAAAGGCTAGAAATTATCAAAAGCCTTTCAAACTTAAAAAAACGAGCATTGTGTGACACAGATTGTTGATATAATATGAAATTTATCCCTCGAGAACCATTTCACCGTTTACTAGGGTATGATTCAAATAGAGATGGAAACCAGCCAAGGCCAAGTAAATGGTAACAAACTTAAGTATTTGATACAAAATATACTCATGAGTACAATTAACATATTTTACAGTGTTATCATAGTTAATATGCATTAACTCTTACCTCGCACGCTTGACTCCTTGAATTTCCAGAGTGCTAAAAATGTCATTATTAGATTTATTTTCTGTGTATTTAGGCTTTTTCTTGCCTTGACCACTATTTATTCAAAAAAAATTGAAAATGAAAAATGAGCATTAGGCATTACTTAGCTCATATTAGACACAGTATTAGAATTAGCCCTCATAAAACCACAATCCGAAGGCATTTCTCACTATGGCATCCGCAAATTCAAGCACGGCTTGGATAACAGCGTTCACTGAAAGCATGCAGTCAGCAAAGTAGCTGTGTGTGACGTCAGCCATTCGAGCCTGACTTCCTGCCGAGACTGATCGTTTGAAAAGCACACAAATTTCAACGGAGCACAAAAGAAAATGTAATGCACCTATTGCAGAAATTTTTTCACCAATGTGAATTATTAGCCAAAACTCACTGTTAGCATCTACTTAAATTGGTAATTTCGTTTGAGGTTAACACCCTTACTAAAATTATTGAAAAAGTTGACGCCGTATGATCATAATGAAGACAAAAAAATATGTAGCCGTGACGAAGCCCTGGTCCCCTGTGTGGTAGCCTGAAATGCTACCATTACCCCACCTGACCCGTCTGCTAAGAGGTGAGATATTATGTATCTATAGGCGGCTTGTGAAAAGTACCGCATGAAAATGAATCAATTGCAGCCAAGCTAAGGCCCATACAACGGAACCAATACTAGTTCAGGGATGTGTTTACCATTCCAAAGGCCATAAAAAATACGGCATTGAAAAATGCGTAGCAAAGTTTGTGGGCTCCCCTTGTTTGTCAGGCTTACGCACGAGTATTTACAGGCAGTTTCGATTCTAATTTACTTATAACTGAAACAAGTACATATTCTTAATTCAAAATAAGTCATTTTTTCCTCTTTATTTTTATTGTAATTGTTGTAGTTTTCTTGCCTTAGATTTTTCTATGTTAAATCTTGGTACCAATAAAGCAAATATCAATATGATATTTATTTTACTATAAAATATCCGGCGACCAAAAAATCATGCCTCATGAAGATGTTTATTTTACAATATGAAATCCCAGGACTGATAATTCATAGCTCATTAAGAAAATCAGTTCTCACATTTCAATCAAACTCTGTAGTGTTGTAGTTCATTGGGAGCTCTCCACAAATCCCATATTGGGTTTTATAACCAATGGTTTTAAAAGTGGAATGCAGTTCAACATTTATATACCTAATATATTCCCCTAGAAATGGTCTTCTTTCAAGTAGCAGCAGTAGTGTGGTGGTTATTGTGTTTGGCTACTATCTGGAGGTACTAGGTTCAACATTCGCATGCAGAACTTTTTTCATAATATATTTCTACTTATCATTGTACAAAATCTTACAAATGCCTGCTGTTCGACATTATTTCCATCATTATCACGGAAGAATTTAGTTTTCTATGTGGAAATCTTTTTCTGCAATGCAGTGTCAGATTTTATCCCATTTTTTCACACAGATGCCTAGCTTGCATTACGTTCATTCGGTTCATTCGTTGCGAAAGAAACCTTAATTATTTTATGGTATCACATGAACTAAATTACATCCATTGCAGAGTTATCTAATGAAGATAATATAACAATGCAGGCAGAACATAAATCAAAGACCGTTAACATGTTGAAAAAAATGGAATAATATTTAATTCCCTGAAGTGTTGAAAATATTTTTACTTTGTAAGGAAAAATTTGTGAGGAATTCCAAGTTTTGTTGTAATGTGGTTTATAAAAAAGTTTATATCAATCCTTTCAAAAAAAAGACCTGAATCTCTTTTCGTGCATGATTAATATCTTGATGATTACTTCCAGCCTACCTTAAGTGAGGATGGGGACCCATTTGAGAGTTCAACTACTGCCCATGAGTCTGCATTTGGTGAGTACTCTTACTGGTTGCAAATAACTCTATACTTGGAAATGTGGAGGATGTATATGTTAATGCTTTTATTTAGCCAACATTTACTGTGACTAAAGTAATTATTGAGAATTGGACAGTAGCCCTTGAGACTACAATGGAAGCAGTGGGTGAGTGCTTTCAAAGGCTACAAATAGCTGTATACAGATAAGGCTTAGGCTACTTTCAGGTGGCACGGTGCCGTGCTTTCATATAACCTAATGTATGTACGGATGCCTTCAAACGAGTCAAATGACACCGTGTTCTCCGCTGCACCCATTTCTATCGAGCCAGGCACTGCACCATCAACAGCGTCAACTGGTCGTGAAATTCAGACCGCTTTCAGATGAGAAAACTCTGGATTTACTTGTGCGATGCGGAGAATGAAGGAATGTGAAAAGTCGTCTCTTCTGAAATCGGCCTTATTGTGACTGATTCAGAAGGATGAAGAGCCTGAATTAGTCATCCATACATATTTTCTGATATCTTTATTTTAAAGGGTAATTGAAGAGGGGAGAAGTGTTATATTTACTTACCCTTTTGTATTCATCTGTATCGTGTTTAATGGTCTTCCCTAACAAAATATTTTTGTTTCACTGAAACTGTTGGGTATGTAACTGACATTGAGAGCTTTTTACTTTTAGGAATTTTTATTTATGGCTAAGAATTTTTTTCTTCATTTTCTCTTTTTGGCATTTTTGACAGTTAAAGAGTCATATCAAAAGAATAAAAAGATTGCTGCCTTGCTCCAACCAAGCTTGGAGACTAGTTTATTGAAAGAAAAATATTTACTCAGAGTAGCCGCGCACCTTTTTTCCAGAAAAGCCGGTAAAAAAGGGGATGTGCGAATCCTCAAAATTATAAACCCAAAAAGCCAGAATGGAGTATTTTGTTTGAGAATTGAGTATTAAAAGTAAATTTCAGGGTTCATTGAAAATGTAAACATGGAACTTGGTCAAATGAGGGCAAAAATTGGCTTTGCTTTTGGACCATTTTGAATTCGTGGGAAAATTAGCGAAAATCTTTTAAATGAGTGCATTCCTATTCAATATTTTGTCCTTGGGATTATCAATGGTGCTTTGTTAGGTTTTACTGACAACTAGGCATGAAGCTACCTTGGAGGAGAAAATATGGATGACATAATATTAAATTTAGAGGTATGCTCCAGAAATGATATCAGTATGGCTAAGAAACAGCTGAATTCTTGATATCAATCAAATAATTTTACATTCAATCTGCACAATACCCTGAAAGGCGTGTGGTAGGGGGTGTTAGGACTTCCGCTGTTCTTGCATAAAAAGGATATGCTCTATGGGAATTAGGACTATTTTTTATTAAAATCCTTTACGGCTCGTGGAAAAACGAATTCCCGTATCTACCCGTTCCGCAAAACAACTTTTAATTTATCGCTTCTATCGGACCTGAAAATATAGTGAGGCTCTAGTATTTGGTCCTCCGTGTGGCTTTCAAAGAAATCCATTCTCAACTGTTCAAGAAATCTTAGCCTAGGGTGCAGCCTTCGAGTCTCCAGTGGGTCTCAGTCCAATTCACATAACATCTGGGTAATGCTTTCTGTACAAAGGTAGCGGTTTTTGACGAACCAGCCTTCCTTGGTATTTTTTTCAGTTTACTGATTAAGTCTTTCTTTGCTGGATCCCATACGCTCGTTGCATTATCGAGGTGCGGTCGGGCGAGTGCAAAATAGCACCTATCTTCTACTTTCTCATCTGAAAATCTTCCCACAATATGCTTGACAAATCCTAATTTCTTCAGGGCCATGCCACAAATATTTCTTATGTGTGTTCCCCACAATAGGTTCAAGCTTATCGTAACTCCCACGTACTTCACTTGGTATGTTGCCTCTATGTTAATACCATCCACTGCATAAACATGGTTATAGTTGTGCAACTTCAGCAAGAACTGTACCGTCATGCATTTGCTCAGATTAAGTTTGAGTCCCCTCTCTTGGCTCCACAAATGAACGTTGTTTCAGTCCAATGATAGAACTTCATAGAGTGATCACTAATTTCGCGATGGATCACAGGGTCATCAGCAAATAAACGTATTTTACTGCTAATGTGGGAGCAGAGTTCATCAATGTATATAATGAACAGCAGGGAAGAAAAATCTATTGTTCCCTTAGCCAAAATAATTGCTGAAAGAAAAAGGCTTACATACGTTGGTGCAAAAAAAAGAAATAAGTGGTGAATTTGGAGAGAAATTTTCCCTTGCAAAAGCAAAGCAGGGAAATGATCTCTCTTTAGTTCACAGAAGAATTGACGATGATGTCATACTGACCCAAAATAATAAATTAGTCCTTATTCTTTCTAAAATGCTTTAAGGCCACTTTACACGGTGAATGATCATTTGAAAGATATTTCGAAAGATCATTCGAATGATCATTCGCAAGAAATTCATACGCTGGTACCGCTATTCGCATCTGGAAGGGAATCCAGGTGGCAGCACTAAATTAGGTGTCATGGCCGAATATGGAGGATCGGATGCATTAGTACGCTTGTTCGTGTGAAACGTTAGCCGGCCAGCACTATACTGATTAGCCGAATATCAATGGCATTATGATGAAAAACTTAGAAGAAGAAGTTCATGAGCAACAAAATGTGCGACGTTTATAATTGCACCGACCAGTGTGAGACAAAAGCTATCTCTACATAGATTCCGCAACACCCCTAATTTGGGAAAGAAGTGGGAGCACGTCATGAGAATGGGCAAGAGTGAGCTAGCATGCTAGTTTTATTTAAGAAAAAAACAAGAATGGGTCATAGAAAAACAAATGAAGGCATGACACCTTCATTGTATCATTTAATGCTTACTTAAAAATTGTTCGCGTAAGTATGGAGGTGTCAGAGGATGAGATGCAGACGGAAAGAAGGTTGAACAAACTTGCAATAACTATCAATGAATTTTCAGATATCCAATAAGCCAGGAAAGTTAAGGTTGGGGAAATGATTCGAATCGCGACAAGAGAATTATATGAATATTCCCAGCCGACTACCCACCAATTGCCGGGATTAAGTCTGCTTGAGACAAGTACCCAGATAGCATGCTAAACTTGCTGCAAGCTTGTCATGACAAAGTTGCAAGTTTGCAGCAAGCTTATCATTACAAGCCTGCATGCTTGCGGCAAGCTTGAATCAAACCTCCTAATTACGCTTTTTCAAACTTGCAGCAAACTTGTCGCAACAAACCTGCGGCAAACTTGTCGCAACAAACCTGCGGCAAACTTGTCGCATCAAACCTGCAGCAAACTTGTCATGACAAGCGTGGAAGCTTGCGGCAAGCTTGAATCAAACCTCCTAGTTACGCTTTTTCAAACTTGCAGCAAACTTGTCGAAACAAACCTGCGGCAAACTTGTCGCATCAAACCTGCTGCAAACTTGTCACATCACACCTGCTGAAAACGTGTAGTGTCACACCTGCTAGGAAAACTAGTTCCACACCTACCATTTCTGTAGTGACACTTGCTGAGGAAAAACTAGCTTAAAATTTCTGCTAAATAAAATGCTCTCCTAAATAATGATCAATTTACATCAACAAAATTGAAAATTTTCCACTCTATCAATTGTTAGTAATTTCACATGCACAGAATTTGGCTGCTAAATTTATTTAATAAAATGGGCAACAAATAAATGCTGAAGAGTTTATTTTTCTCATTAATTATGTACATGTTGAGGCAGCGGTGGACATACCGAAGATAGATATGTAGTCATCGATGGTTAATCATTATGAATGAAGTGAGTGAAATACTTACCAACTAAATAGTAAACATCAAAGACAGAAACACTTTAAAAAATTTATGACCCCCTAGGCCACACATGGTAATAACTAAAATACAGAAATCTTCAAAAGGTAAAAACATATTGCTCGAATTTTATCAATACATTCACAAGCATGCTGATTGGCTTTAAGGATGTAAAATTAAAACTTCATTCTTTTGAATTCTTGTTTAGTTATGGGAGAACAAGGTTGTGCATGGAACTTACATGGTTGCATACTTATAGATCGTTACTGATGAACTTATTAAGCAAAATTATTGTCTTCATCAGCCTGATCCTCAGTCTGTTTATCCTGCCAATCCCTGAAGAGAAAATAGTAATTACTCCATTTGAAATGATATATCATGTATCATTTGCTTAAATCAGGGAGGTAAATTGAGAAATTATTAACGAATATTCCAAAAAGAATAAGCAATCAGATTTAATAAATGAGATGTCCATATTGTACCCCCACATTGTCATAATGGCGGTAAATGAATCAACTTCCATGGAACATTATAGTGTATACCTATTCTAAGAGGGAATGGAAAATATGAAGAAAATGTCTGGGATGATCGAATTAATGTGGCAAAGAAATGAGAAGCGACTACTTACTTTCTTATTTTCCTGACTTTAGCCTGGTTGAGCCAATTACTCAGACACCCTTTCAGCACCACATCAGATGCATCACGGTAGACCCTTCTGCATACACCTATGAAATTATATAAAACTTAGTTAATGTCACTTAATGTAAAATGTTAAAAGTTCATTTCAATGATCAATTATTATTATAATCTTAGAATATCTTATTGGATGCACTCACGAAAAATAATAGGACACACTGAAGAGCTATAAAATGATTTCTTAACCGAATTCTTCTGAAGTTTGCCTGTTAGGGAATACAGCTCTGCTACATTGTCATTCTAACACGACGCAACATATTTTGTAGAAGTGCTCATTCATTTTTTCTACCAACTGCTACCAAACATTGCATCTAGAGATAAAAAAGATCAGATCAATTAAGAGTTAACAGCTAATACAAGAATAACAAAAATCATGTTTACAGCCAGAAGAAAAATTCACCAAAATAATTAACACAATAGTCATGGTTAGTATGCACATGTAGTATGTGTGCACAAGTGCATATGAAATAACAAAAATCCAATCATACCATAATTGTTTAATATTTAAAAATCATGTTTACAGTCAGAAGAAAAATTCACCAAAATAATTAACACAATTGTCATGGTTAGTATGCACATGTAGTATGTGTGCACAAGTGCATATGAAATAACAAAAATCCAATCATACCATAATTGTTTAATATATCATTGGACATTAATCCATATGCACTTCAAAATTATGTTGTACTTGAGTATTTTTATAGCACTTTGAATTCCAAACACCTACCTATGTCTGGCGAGCTCCAAATTTACATCGATTTTGAAACTAATTACAAAAACTTAATTGTTCTTTCATTAAAAAAATCATACATTGTTTGAATCAGGATGGCAGCACACAAATTATCATTATTCACTTACCAACTTTGGCTCAAATGAGGGATCTTTACTTATCCTATGGCAGAGTTTGATGAAATCCTCATCTGCTGTCATTGGCTGAAATTCATCTCCTCCACAGCAGCATCCTTTCGCTTTGGGTCACAAGCCAATAAAGCATCTACTTTCCTCTCCAAGTGTGAAAACTCAGGTGCCATTTCTCCCATCCACATGAGGAGCTGGCTATTCTGTAGTTTTAATTTACTGCAGCCTGTAAATATAAAATTATTATAAATACACAAATACCAATTGATTTGCTTACTACCTTAGCAGACTTAGTCCCTCATCATCATAAATCCTGCCTACATGCTTATCAAACAAGTGCTAACCATAGATTTTAATATACCGCTAATTTTTCTATCAACAAACACGAGTAATTGATTACATAACAAAAATTTTAAGGATTGCAATCATATTGCAAAGAAACAGCTTAGAAACGTGTTACTTATGCCCTTGAGTGCAACATGTCAGTTAAAAATGTACTGGCAGAAATGTACGATATATACATGGGCATTTGTAAAAAAAATGTACTAAAGCACAAATCAATGCCTAAATTATAATGATCGGAGAGAGTACAACTGATGGCTATGTTTAGATCAGCTTATTAATTGCTATTATTCTTCGACATATTCCCAGTAGTTACTCATTTTCAAGAAAAATGATTCATAAACGAGTTAATTGAGGTTGAGACTAATGTTTTAATGTCATAAAGAACTGTTAACAAAGTGGCTTCTACTGCGAGAACCCTGATATTTCAACTTTAACCGTCTGAATGGATTCTTTTCACTATGCCAGCGAAAGCAAAGACCATGCTAAATTGTAATTACCGTGAGAATAAAATAATGAATAATCTTAAATAATTATTGGATAGTAATTGGCGGTTCATTAATCATACATAAGTATCGAATGGAAAAAAATGTTCCATTTACTTACATTTACATGGTCAGCACAGCAGAGAATCTCTTCGTGACGCTAAAAGCCACTGTTTCCGGGAATTCAAAAACTTATTCAGGCGTTCATTTGTTGCATGAAACAGCATATTTCCAATCCCTTTCTGCCAGTATTCACTACGAAGCGCGGATTTATTTCTTCTTCCATAGCATACTTCAACGTAAATTTGCTTGTAAGCACAGCTATGCCCAATCACAAAATAACAGTAACCGTTAACAGGTCACGTGTTACACAAGACGGCCGCCGGGCGTTTTGGCGCGAATTTAAAATACGATTTTTAATCCAAAATATTAAAATAAGTTCGTAATATAATGGGAAAATTTTTTTTACTTGAGTTTTTATGAATATGAAGATAATTATATCAAATAACATTATATTGTTATATTACTATAATTCTCATTAAGTAAATATTATTAAAACCTTACAACCAAGCTTCCAGTTTTATCGTTATAATGGAAGTAATTGTTTTTAGCATAGATTTCAAATGGACCCTGTCGCATACATTTTTGTATGTACACTGTATTCACTTGTGTACATTTTATACCGTGTACACACTGTATAAAGTACTATATAGGCTATAAAAATATGTATAAAATGTGTACATTGTTCACATCCCGTATAGAAATTGTGTAAAAAAAATTTCGCCATATCACCTGAAAGGCACCCTCAAGGCGCCTTTTGGAGGCAGTTTCTTAAGTGGGATATTAATCCAAGGAAATGTATTTGTAAATCTAAGCCATTCCCATCCCTGCTTGAGGGTGATCTCATGACTGAGTTTTCTGACCTGAAAATATTTCCACCTTGACATGGCAATGGAAAATCAATATGGGTAGCTTGACATAGGCAAGGAAAAGTCAAGCTTGACGTAAGCTTACATGTTATGTGGGTAGTAGCAGGTTTGATATGGCAAGTTTGCTGCAGGTGTGATATGGCAAGTTTGCTGCAAGTTTGATATGGCAAGTTTGCTGCAGGTGTGATATGGCAAGTTTGATATGGCAAGTTTGCTGCAGGTTTGATATGGCAAGTTTGATATGGCAAGTCTGCAGCAGGAATGATATGACAAATCTGCTATGGGTGCAATATGGCATGTTTTCTGCAGGTGTAATGTACTATTCTACGGCTTGTATGTGTTCACATAACTTGTAAGCTTTATTCAAGCTTGTACATAACTTTTTGAAAGCTATGTACATAGCTTTCAAGCCAGAATAGGTTTGTCAAAGCAAGTTTGCTGCAAACTTGCCACGACAAGGTTTGTCGTGACAACAAGCCAATGATAAGCCTATGACAAGTTTGCTGCAAGCTTCCATGCTATCTGGGTAATTTCTCCCAAACTCGCACAAACTTTTCCCAGGCGATCCCCCCCCACGATCGCCGGGACATCTTCCGCCCGGGGGCCCGTCAAAACCGGGTCGGCCCTTAAAACATCTGTCTCTTTCTCATTCAATAACTAGGCCCTGCTCTTCCGAATACGATGCGGTGCGAAACCCCGACGTTTCTTAGGCCTGCGTGCTTCGTTGGGTTAAAGGATTTCTCGAGTCGCTTTGCCCAAATGGCCAAAATTCCGGGGCCGAGGCACGGAGACCCTCGCGCGACCCGTCTCGCCGCTTCCCCATCGATCTTCGCTAGCCGGTGAGAGTCGAGTGACTCCACATAGCAGTCAAAACGCCAATGCAAGGGGAATTCCACTCACGACCACACCGACGTCAAATTCCCTTAAGAAGAATAGATTATTGAGGACGGATGGCTTATGTGAGAAAATGCCTATCATATTGTTTGATGATTTTAATAATGATATCTCTTGTGATAGATGGTTGATAAAATCGTCAAACAATACACACGAAAACGGAAGAAGAAGCGCCAATTTTCTTCTGAAAAGCATGTATCTCGTGTGACATGCCATTAATAACGCTTGTTCGTATGCTAAAGCCCATTACAAGAACCAAATACTCCAAAAGTGCTTCAACCATGACAGGTTGCAGCATTCCACCCCATAGCCCTCAACGAGGGACCTCTTGATGTCTCTATTGAACTCCAAAACGTCAGATGTGGAGAAAATTACTTCATCCATTATTCACAACTGAGATTTACCATTTACATCAGTATTCGCTTCACAAAATTGCTGAAAACACATCCGTTTCGCACACCGCTAGGCTGTAGCATTAGTAAACAAACCGGCCGATCCTCCACATCTCATTTTGAAATTGGCCACCAGATGTCAGCTACTTTGATTCCTGTTGACAATACACGGTGAAAGATTTCGGTGAATGATTTCGGTGAAATTTCTGCGCAGAAATGATGCGCACTGGTGCGACTATCGATAGTGTATTTCGATTCTAACAATATTTCCGACCGTTTGTCACCACATGATTTGTTTTGGAACTCGCAGACGATGGAACGCTTTGTTTACATGTGCGCTTCAATATACTTTTGTATTGCTTTGACTTTCGGTGGGGTATGACGCACTAAGTAATGAGAGGAATTAGAACGATACGTATTGACAGCGGAAAACCACTTTAATAAATCGTGCGTTTTGTAATCCTGTAACGAAGTACATAATTGGTTTTTTTCGCTGCAGAGCAAAGATGATTATGCTTTAAGATAGTGTGCTCTGTAACATTATCATAAGGGAACTTAATCTTCAAATGGCTGCCCGAGGTCTTTTCCCTTCCGATTCATTAAATTGTAAAGTAAGTGAAAAGATAATTTGGGGAAAAACTGCATTGTTATTCGTTCAGAAAAATCCTATCTTATGGAGACCAGTCCAGTATTGACACCGCAGCGTCCAGCTCCCATAAAAAAGAACATAATAAGCATAAAGCAAAAGCTCCTCAAGGTTGAAGGCCGGTCGACTATGAGTTTTTATGTTTGGGGTCCCTTCGGGTACACAGCCTTCACAATGCAGTCGAGCAAAGATCACTTCTGTGCGAAGGAAGAAAGGTAGGGGAAGAGACAAAAAGGAAGCGACCTGTTCTATTTTCGAAAGAGTGCGCTTCAGTATCCTCATACTTTCTACAATGAAGTTGACTCAGTGTCATCTCATTGCTTGCTATCGAAGCAGGGGAAGAAAGTAGACTGTGATATTCATGGGCTAACTTATAGGATTTTCCCCTTGAATTATAGGCGACCCCGTGAGATTGTGACTTCCAAGGTGGGCCAATGTTATGTCACGGCTCGTTTTGGCTGGAATGTGTTCACCGAATAAACAGATATTTTGTCATTAATTAGGAGTCTCACCCCAAACTTTAGCGCTCAAATAATGAAATATAGTTTAATAATTGTAAATTGAACAAAATATAGACGCAATCGAGGAGAAAAATGACGTTTTTATTCATTAAATATCCGAAATGTTATTTCCGAATTACTGACTTTAGATATTTGATGTTTGTGAATTTATGTTCTCTCAAAGTACATATTAATTATTTGAGCTATTTCGTGGGTTACTATACTTCCAAAGTTTTTATGTAAAATATTAAAATTCCGAGGTGGATACCAATGGCAAGATGGACGCCGTGCGCTCATATCATTCACGGAAATCATTCAAGCAAATTAGAACAGGCCTGAAATTTCATTCGAATGCAGGAAATTTTCGTTATACATGGTGAATGATGGTCAATCGAATGATCTTTCGAAAGATCTTTCGAATGATCATTCACCGTGTAAAGCGGCCTTTATGATTCTGCCATTGATGCTGAAAGGGATAGCCAAAATAAATCTGATATGCTTACATCCTACAACAAATAAAATTGACGTTGATCTAGTGGACGTCCAATTCTGTGCAAAAACTACACTGCAGGACGTAATACAAGATGGCAGCCTTCGGTCATTTTTTTTTACTAATTATTGAAAATTTCTGCTTTCATTGCCCTTGGTAATTTAAAGGTTCATTAAATATCTTCTCAAGTTATAAG
This sequence comes from Ischnura elegans, assembly GCF_921293095.1. Classification (NCBI taxonomy): domain Eukaryota; kingdom Metazoa; phylum Arthropoda; class Insecta; order Odonata; family Coenagrionidae; genus Ischnura; species Ischnura elegans. The sequence continues at coordinate 14,754,322 of NW_025791657.1, forward strand.
GAGTGATTTTCTGCAGAAGAAAGCTTGGGAAATGATGAAACTGCATGTACTGAAAAAGAGTGGAAATGCTACTATCTCAACACAAATAAGAGCTCAAGCTTGCGTGCCATACTTGGAATATCTGCCCTCGGTGCCCCTCAAAACCATTGCTTATATTATGGCAGTTGGGTATATTTCACTCAAGGGAGTTTCTTTTGGCTGTTAGTTCATTGCTTCTATCTTTAAATTTTTAATTACCTCTATGAAAACTAATCCAGGAAACATTGAAAATAATTTTTCTAGATACTCATCTGTAGTACCACAAAATTAATTGTGATTGCCATTGTTAGGAACCTTTTTAATTTAGAAAATACTGACCAATCATTAAATATTCGATTGAAAAGAAAAAAAAATTCCCTTTTTAAAGGACCAATTCTGAAAGGGGTATAATTTTATTCTTTTCCTGCAATTGGAAGTCATATGTGTGATGCGTATGTGTGTGCTTGATTATTTGTATACGTAGCATTTTAACCAATGATTTCGTCTTTTTTGTTCTACTTCACCCTTGTTGCCCTCGTCATTTTTATGCTGTGTGTTCTTTTCCCCTCCATTCATTTATATCGAGTCTCTAAGTTCATGTCCAACTTGGGCAGCAATTGTTCCACCTGACTTGTGCATTTTTCCATCCTTAAAATGAATTTTCAGTAGAAGATGTTGTAGTCTTAAATTTCATGTTTGATGGTGTTAGTTGCTATTTGAAATTTTCTTCTAGGGGTCCCGGCTGCCGAAGAAATGCCCGAGCAAACAATATCAACTTCATATCTGCTTGCAGAAGGAAATCTAAGGACTCATTCAATTGATGAATGCATTGGCCCCACACCTTTGGCGACGCAGATTGATTCCAAGGCTGAAACATCCCATGAAGAGATAGAGAAAAATCTGATAGACGAATACTTGGAAAAATGTGGTGATTCTGAAACTTATGAGATATCAAGTTGCTCAATTCTTGATGACAGACAATGTAATAACAAAGACATTGAATCACTTAAAAGCAGCAGAGGTGGAGCCGCAATGGCTGTTGTTGGGGAGAAAAGTGTTTGTGATGCACCAAATACCTCGCATAACCTTAGGTTTATCAGAATAAGTAGAAATGACAGAAGTGGCTGTGAGACCATCATGGGAGGCAACAACGAGGTACTTAATTGCTTGATCGAAAACCCATGGAACAGTTACAGTTCAAACGAAGATTCATATAATTGCTTCAACTGCAGAGATGTGTTCAACAGCAAAAAGGAGCTAATGAAACACATGAAAATTCATTTTGTTGCTCGTAATTTTGATGCCGCAGCAGAATCATCAATCGTATATGTGTCTCCGGGAGCACTTCCATCAAGCGGACACAGCAGTTCTTGCGAGCCTACCATCTCAATGGCTTTAAGTGGGCAGGAGAGGAAAAGACTAGAGCCTGTGCCAAAGGAAAATGTGCTCATCAAGGAAATCAGTGGAGGAAAAGGGGACGAGAAAAATATAAGACGATTGACGAGAAGTTTCACTCTGAAAGAGAAATCAACTTCACAAAGTTTATCTTCAAAGTCATCTAGCATTAGAAATCAACGCAATCACGTGGGTCCGAGAGAGGAAAAGAGACCATATTCATGCAGCGAGTTCACTGAGTCCTACACTCAGAAAAGGGACCTCACCGTACACAAACTTACACACACAGGAGGGAAAACGTATTCTTGTAGCACTTGCTGCAAGTCTTTCACTCATAGAGGTCATCTCAATATTCACTTGCGAACACACACGGGAGAGAAGCCTTTTACATGTAAGGTCTGCAGCAAGTCCTTCTCTAGGAAAGAAAATCTCTACGTGCACGTACGTAAACACACAGGAGAAAGGCCTTTTTCATGCAACGTGTGTGAAAAGTCTTTCTCGGAAAAGGGTAACTTAGTTAGACATGTGCGCACGCATACGGGAGAGAAAACTTTTTCGTGCAGAATCTGCAATAAATCTTTCACTCAGAAGAGTAATCTCAAAAGTCACATTCGAACACATACGGGAGAGAAGCCTTTTTCATGCAATGAGTGTGAAAAGTCTTTCTCGGATAAGAGTAGCTTAGTTAGACATATTCGTACGCACACGGGGGATAAACCGTATTCTTGTAGCATTTGCGGCAAGTGTTTCACTCACAAGAGTACTCTCGACAATCACCTGCGAACACATACCGGAGAGAAGCCGTATATCTGCAACCTGTGCAGCAAGTCCTTCGCTAGGAAAAGTCAGCTCACCTCACACACTCAAAGACACGCGGGAGAGAAACCTTATTCTTGTAGCATTTGCTGCAAGCATTTCACAAAGAGATGTTCTCTCGATAGTCACATGCGTTTGCATACGGAAGAGGGGCAAATCATGACAAGAGTGTGAAAGGTCTTTCTCGAATAAGAAGCACTTAGTGCCACATTTTCGTATACACTCGAGAGAGAAGCCTTAGTCGTGCAGAATGTGCGGAAATTCTTTTTACAGAAGAAGCTATGTGGTGGGACACATGCACAAGCACATAGGAGAGAGACCCTTATCATGCAAAATCTACAAAAATAATCTTTCACTCAGGAGTCGTTCACTTAAGAGTCACATGCGAAACAACACGTAAAAGAATCCTATTCGTGCGGCGATTTTGAATGTCCCTCTCGACAAAGAGCCTCTTAGTACATCTGTACAAAAAAAACGAGTTGCTTTATTTCTGCAACGTCTGCAGCAAGTCTGTCACGCCATGATGCCACCTAGTAACCCATTCGTATACACACTGAAGATAAACGTTATCAATGAAACATTTTTTGGGAGTGTTTTGCAGTGAGTGGGTACCTTGACAGATATTCATACATGCTCACACATGTGAGCAGCCTTGTTAACGCATAGTCCGCATCAAGTGCATTTCTACAAGGAGCGGCCCTGATCACCACAAGTGTAAACGTACTATTGTGATGTTTTATTATTGCGTATTTTGCACTAAGTCCTTTACTGTTATTTCTAATCTCAACTCCCACATGCGTTCAAAAGTGAGATACTCTTATTCATGTTGTGTGCTTTCACACAGAAAAGTCACCTTTGCGCATGCAATATTTTCTCGCGTTCAGGTTAATTCATATGAATCTTACAAATGTCCTAATTAAACCTCATGCAAAGCTGCACGGAGTAGTCTAATAGTTAATTCTCGCCTGCACAACGAGAAGTGAATGATGATATTGTGTCAATAGGGATGATGGGCCATCTACATGTTTCTATGAAATGCGTACCAAGTAACGTAGTTTTGGATTTTCGTAATGAATATTGAAGGAGAGTAGTTGCAGAAAAGGGCACGCCCTGGCTATCTGATTAGGATGAAGCAGCCTACACTGCACATTTTTGATTAAAGACGTCCACAATATTAGCTCCAATGTTTCTGGCTTTAAGTCCAGTCTTCACTGTCATCTCCTAATTGGTTCTGAATTTTCTTTGAATTAATCATGTGTCCTTTGAATATTCTTTGTTATAATAATTAATATTGGATCTGCTTTTTGGAAATGATGTGATATTAGTGAATAATAAAAGGCTTATGGCCGAGTTTGATAATTTAATGAATTCAGTATGTTATTTATTTTTATTGATAAAATATATGCAATTTCATTCCTATTTCTCTATTTTCATTTGCGGTTGACGGATTCGTCACGATTTGTCGGAATGCACTGTTAATAGGACAGCAAGTGGGCCATTTACCTTAGAATGGTGAAGTTGCGAGAAAAGGCAGTAATGGAGCTGGAATATACACTAACATTGGCAGAGTGAATGGGGATGTTATCGGAGGGTGGGAGAGTAAGCAGAGGTGGGGAGTGGATGCTAGGTGGCGCTGAGCGCACTTGCAGGGGTTGGTAATGAGAAAATGATTCGGAGGACACGTCGGACGCAGCCAAAAGTAGTACTACGGAGTGAACGAGAAAGGGATTCATCTACGCACAAACCCTGGCCGCAATCTGTGCAGCCATATGGAAACGCATATCAGACAGCAAACAGACATCCTCTTTTACATGCAAAAAAGATTAAGAGTATCCTGGCATAATCATCGCCGAGGTATGCCGTAAGTTCCTCCTTCTCCAAAGCTAGGATCACATTTTTATAGTTAGAATTTATGATATTTCGTATGCAAAGTTGATTAAACAATTTATCTGAGAAAAATAAAGAAAAAGTCTAGTCGACTTACATATTTCAATGCCTTTTCAGAATTAAGATATGCATTTCAGGTTAACGAGAGGATTCCCCATTCTCCACTCATATAGTTTATATTATGTTACATTTGAGGGTGACCTTGCATAATTTGTCAACTCCAGGGGGGTGTTTCAGAGTCTCTCTTTCCAAGCGGATCGGGAGACGTGACGCGGATTCTACGTCACTTACTATCGGCCAGGCAATCCGTGCGTTTTAGACTGGCTGCCTATCGACTCAAGGCCGGCTTTCCGATCGGATAGAAGCGGAGTGGGCTAGAGGTGCCGGAAACTCATTCCGGTTGCGAGTGGAGATATGTTATAATGCTGTTTTTTTATCAAGTATTTGGCTATAATAAAATAATACCACTTTATTTCATGAGTGCTGATATATTTGGATATTCTGATAGAGTAATATAGGTGTGACTTCAATTCTCGTGTAAATTAGACGATAAATGAGCAGTCTGTACCACGGACGGTGCAAGTTTGTTTGAATTGTTATTTGGACGAGTAATTTGGCAAAAAGAACGTGAAACAAGTTGGAATTCATGGCGTAATGACTTACGAATATGTAGCATAATGCATTGAATACGTATCCGTGGGTTAGGAAGTATAACAATTTGTCTAATTTGATATGATTGTGTGCGTGACTTGGCATCGTAGTAACATCGAAATTAGACGTGGTCATGTACCTAATTCAGTTGATTCCATGGTGTACATTCTAAATATTCATTTTAATAAGAAATATTAGTTCAAACATTACGGGAATAGCCACGGTAACAACTATACGGAAGCTCCCTCATACCATTTTGTCATTTATAGTCCTCAAATTACAGCTATTAGCGAAGAAGAGGTGGTGGCGCAGTGGGCAAAGTCAAAGCGCAGCGAGGCAAAGGTTACGAGTTCGATTCCCTTTTGCAGCGATTATTTTTTCTTTGTTGAATTATCGCACGTGAAATATAATTTATCAGATGTATTTAAAGGAGCAACGATAGGACCTGTTTGTCATTTTCGTACCAAATGAAATGGTGTTACAAAAATGACCGAGAACGTGCAGAACAGTTTACAAACTAACCAAATTATTTTTTTGCGTTATTTTAACGTAGATAACTAGAGCCATTGCTAATAATGGACACTACTCAACCTAATGTAATCGCTGTATTTTCTTCCAGCGTACCTCCACTTTCACGGAAAATTTGTAAGACGTTTACGGCATATCATGAAGGCCATAATATCATTTATGATGGTCAATATTCATATTTAATTGAGGTACTTAATGAAAATATGACAATTTGGTTAAACAATTGAGTAAGTAAACCATATTTTGTTGGAAATAATGATGGATTTCGCGACTTACTGTAGTTTAGTTCTTAAGAACAATCAACTATGCTCTCACGAGAATGACAGAACAAACTCGTTCAAAATTTTCCTTCATTCCCGTAATTTGCTCAAAACGACAGGGTATTACGTTAAAAAAACTACAGACGAACAATTCTAAAATAATTTTACCCGGCAACAACGTCAATTATGTGACAATGTATCAATTAGCACTTATTTATGCCCGTATATACCTTTCGCCTCCCTAGTTAAGTGCCAAACCCTGCGGGAGGTTATTTTCGCTGCTCACTTGTCTCTTGAAAATGGTGACGTTTTCTTGTTTCCTGTTTAGGACGGCTGTTGACGTCATATCAAAAGCGGAACGCTCTCCGATAGTATGTGTGAAACGCACGGAAGACGAGCGTAGGATAGGTTCCCGATCGACTCGGAATGAATCCGTTTCCGACGCCGCCAATCCTATGAGACTCTGAAACACCCCCCAGAGTTGCCATTGGGTGTTTAACCTTATTTATTTCCAAGGGAAAAATCTGTTTGTTATGCTTACAATCCATAGTTAAATAAAATTAACTTATTTTAAAATTAAATATATTGTACTTGCATAAAATTTGTGGATATAATATAAGAGCAGCCATCTTTAGATTAGCAACGAGAACTGACCCCCGTGCACGGCGTCCATTCTATCGGACGACCAGTTGCCACTGTTGGTAATAGATAAAAAATAGTAAAGAACAACTTGAGAAAATAAGAAGGAATTATATCAAAAACGAGATAAAGATTATTAACATATAGAGAAAAAGTTCAATAAAAAATATATAATTACCCAGTGAGGCGACTGAAAATTGTTTGTAAGCCATATCTTACATTAATCCTTCTCAAGTCGTTACATTCAAGTAATCAACTAAAATATTAGCAGCGCGGTAAAAACAGACATCCATGTCAACTTAATAAAGTATCACTATGTAGCGCACGTCAATTGGAGCACAGAAAAAAAATTATCTACTCACGTCCGATGAGTCGGACGCTATGCACTTATGGGTTAATCCTTAGGGAGCGGAAACGTTTTTAAATGGTCTGCATGGTGAGTGCGGGGAAAACGTTTTTCAACATTTGACCAAATTTCTCGTCACTGGCAGCCTTATCTTAAGATTTCATTGCCGCCCTTTCCGCGGTTGCTTGAGCTCGGCCAAACCTATACCCTTTTTCTGAACTGACGGCGGCTGACGGTGAGCTTGCTTGAAACCCACCCACTCTTCTGGCCAATTACAGAAGAGCGACAGTAGAAAGTGTGTAGGAGCCCGCAGTCTCTCTCCGAACTCCGTGCAGTGCTGATCGCTCTCTAGCTCACAGTGTTGCTAAATCGAATCCGTGGAGACCGCACAGCGTTCTTCCGAGAATCTTCCGTCGCCCCAGAAAGTACCGTTATTACCAAGGCTGGCAACGGCGGTCGGCCGGATGGCGGGGAAAAGGGATGGGGATGGAGGAGGAGGGAAAGGTGGAAGGGGCAGTGCTTATGATTGGCTACTTGCTATTTTCCACCCAGCCGCCATCAGTTCGGAAAAAGGGTATAGTGGTAGAGATTAAAATGGCGTCTTTCGGGGACTGGTTACCCTCACCACGGGGAGCGCTGCCCGGATTATCCCTTCTCCGAGAGAGAAAGAGCTCCCTGTTCTGCGAGGCGCATTCACGATGAAATAATTCCAACGAATTCTTGCATTTCCTAGGAATTTATTTATCTTGCTGTTGTACATTAGCCGGGGAAACTTATTTGAATGCATTGGTCTCTCCTTCTTGTAGTATCGATGGTGGGTCTTCCGTCCCCGCGTAATTACCAAGGACATATTACATTCGCGGTCTGTCGTGAGGGGGTAGGGTGAGCAGTCCCGGATTATGAGGGTCCACCACCTGCTAGACACACGCCTGGGGTCGATGGAAAAATATCTTCCCCGCTCATGTCCCGCACACAGTGGCAGAAAAATGTTGACGTTCCCCATTTAAAGGTTTAAAGCCACCGACTGCGTCCGCCAGGGGTGCAGATGTTGCGTTGACATTTAGTCATAAAATTTAGCAGCGATATAAGCAAATTTATATGTCAAGTATGCAGTCATGGAGAAAAGGCGGCAGTGATTCGAGCAAATATGAGCCTATCCCTGGGCAACATAGGCCAACTAAATAATACACAAAGCCTCTGGAAATGCAGTGATTTGGCGATGAGAGGCTTCTAATTATTCCTTTGGTCACCTGGAGGAGACGGCAGCAGCTCCTCATCATAAGAGAAAGGTAGAGGCCACGGTGGTCAGTACAGCGACACTCATTTCTGGCAGGGGTGAGAACATTTACGTGAACGGCTGTAGTGCTGCGATGAGAAAGGCAAGGGGAAACAACCACATTATTATCCCGAGGAGTCGCTGTCTCTCCAACGTTAAATAATCATTCACGATGGAATTCCCTTAGGTAAAACATTCCGGAGGTAAAAGTAGTCCCCCATTCTGATCTCCGGGAGGAGACTGCCCGAGTGTTTGGACACCTGAGGTAAAGTTTTGAAGATAACATTGGAAGAAGATGACACACGTTTTCAAAGTCAACATTGTGCGAGCAATGGCGGATAAATAAAATCGTCTATTTTTGGTGGGCCTATGGTGTGTTTTCATTCTGCATTTTAAGGCTCTATGTATCCGGGACATCGGGAAAAGTTCCGAGGATCTTTTCCAAACACAACATACCTATAACTGTGTGACTTTGTCGTGTTTTGCAAGAATCCTGTGTCAAGGAGACAGCCGACCCCACATGAAAGGACAAGTGCCATAGAGATAAAAAGCGGAGTACACTAAGTCGAGTGCTCTAGCGGAGACTCGTACACTGGCCTGTTTATTAGTTTTGTTTTACTACTAGCCTTTAACGCGTATGATCTAGGTATCTGTATTACTAACATTCTACGGAAGGCAACAGTACCAATCAATTTTTTATTGACCCACTGGTTTCAAAATTAGCAGAGGTTTGTGTTGTATGCATCTACTCCGTTAAACATTTCGGCAAAATTGGCTCAAGAAATACTAAAAGCAACTCCCAGCAATGGCCTGGAACTGACGTAACGATGAAAATTCTTAACATGAAACAAGGATTCTATGCGAGCCACAGCAGCAGTGTTTAGCCGGGAGTGACAAATAATCCACAGAGAGGGTATAATTAATTACACTTACCTTATGTGCCTCCCGGCGAAACCACAAGCTATAATTCTCTTCAAGCGTCACCGAACGCTTTCGAATGAAAACGCGAATTATATATATATATTTATTTATTATTATTATATTAAATATAATATAATTAAATATGACGGATTAAATATGAAATTATATAATACGGATTGGAAGGATAAATGCAGATGGAAGAGGAATAGAATGGATGGCAATACGAAATGCAAGATGAAAAACACGAAGTTAACCCTTTCACTGCTGTTCAATCTCCGGAAACCTTCTCACATGCGGCGAAAATGTTAAAATGCGTTTCCTGGGCCTTGGAGCAGGTACTTCCAGGATGGGTGTGGTACACCCTCCGAAGGGTCACTAATCCCCGACCCTTTCCTCGACGAATTCACCCACGCAAGACCGTCTCATCGGCCCTACCAGCGGGGGCCCTACCTCTGGAAAAGTGACCGCTCTGACTGCAATTTGAAAATCAATCAATCAATCCGATCATCGAAATATGATTGTTTTCATCGCACTCCTGCCAATCAAGCAATCAAGTACGTCTTTGAACCGTGTTTCTGCGATAAAAAATAACGATTTTGTTAACATTGCAACAAAACGTGGCTGCGGACCACCGGAAAATGGCCATTATATCAAAGTTAACAAAATCATTATTTTTCATCGCAGAAACACGGTTCAAAGACGTACTTGATTGCTTGATTGGCAGGAGTGCGATGAAAACAATCATATTTCGATGATCGGATTGATTGATTGATTTTCAAATTGCAGTCAGAGCGGTCACTTTTCCGGAGGTAGGGCCCCCGCTGGTAGGGCCGATGAGACGGTCTTGCGTGGGTGAATTCGTCGAGGAAAGGGTCCTTGATTAGTGGGTCCCTTCGAAGTGCTTCGGCGAAAGTGCTGACCGCATGGCACGGAGGAAGAAAAAGTACGTCCACCGCAGTCTGTCGCGCGGACGTACTAGGTACGTCCACAGCAGTGAAAGGGTTAAATGGATGAAAATGAAAAGATAATGTAACAAATGAGGATGTTTGCGCGATGAAGATTAATGAAAGTTCTTAAAAGAACTGATTATAAATCCAGTGAATGATATCACCCTAGGACCACCCGAAAAACGATAAGCACCACGATGACGACCGAGCACAAAGGCAGAGGACAACAAAGTGACATGGCGTTTAAGATGGCGGCGTGTCACATTAGGTTCCTTCTATCCAGAGTGCCCTCGCGCTAGCTCAGAATAACCAGCAGACGACACCATAAACGAAAGGAAATTAATGCATTTTTACCATTCCTTTATTGTTCGAATGTGAATTAAATTCACTCCTTGATTTCGTAATCCAGAGTATTCTATCGCCTTGGCTGACGTTTGTTGTATGTTCATTCATAAAACTCGAGTTGCCTTTGATAAGGCGGTAGATGTTTCTATAGACACATTCAAAAAATCCTCATCATAATAACTATTTATCAATTGCAAGCGTTCAGTATATTAATTTGAATAGTTAAAGGTACCAAGTGGTTAGTTAATTACTCGCAGGTTAAATTCAAACGCGCGCACAAGGTGCGCCATACGTGGCAGCCATTACTAAAGAGCAATTCTACCTCAACTGTTGATATCATGTTTATGGAAATCTCGGTACAACACATTACGATAAACAGTTGCTCATATTTTGCTCCGGAAGTTTATGTAAACGTCCATGGGCGTGCTAGCTGGGAAAGTTCTTTGCTGGCAGAATGGCGTCGATACTGTATACCTGAGCGCTTCGTATCCTTTTCGTACGCGCTTCGTAGCGGATATTGATATGCCTCATACGCGCTTCGCCGATAGGCCGTACGTTGATAGTACATTACATATAGTACATCGAATGATGAAAAGCGACGAAGTGGCATAGTATCTCCGTGGTCAATGGACACTATCAAAATACGAATTAGATACAGGGGGTGCTATGCCGTCTGGGTTCTATTCTAAAGATGAGACTTAGAAAAGTAGCACGAAAAGGATAGACATATGTCCTAAATCAATCGCGTTTTCAATCGATTCACGAATGACAATACACTACTTAGCATTTCTGGTCAATATGCCCCAAGTTGAGCTTGAGGGTTTGGTAAGAGGTATACCAACATGGAGTAGGGTATGAGTTTAATGCTAATACACGACTATTAATGAAACATTTAAAAGATTTTTAAATGCACAATATATTATAGAAACAGCTTAGAATCTGCACCACCATTGAGAATCATAATTTCCTTTTCGATACACAAGTGGAAAAGCCACTGAAAACAACATTCGACATGAAATAATTTATTGATCGTAATGATTGATTCAATCAAAACTCAATTACTCAAACAGAAATTTAGAACAGAGGCACAGGATGTGGTCACTATTTATCTTTATTTTACATGCAAATTTTAGGACTAGATAGTCCTTTCTTACAATTGACTTTTTTAGCAATCACATAACAGAGGTGCTGATATAATGGGAGAAATAGATTATGTCACATTAGAACACCAGGATAGGCGGTCATCTGTTATAAGTGCCACAGGGGTTGGATATATAAATTTATGACAATTAACATAAATGTAGCACTAAAATATCTAACTTTTGTGCTTTGACTAATTTTAATGATGTAGCTTCAGAAAAAGTTGTAATAATTTATATAGAAGCCATATTTCGTTTATCTTTCCTTGACTTTATATAAAATATATATTTATCACTTTTATGATGTAAAAATATTTTATTCTAGATAAAGTCACCTGGAGTCATAGTTCAAGCAATGGAAAGGTGAACATGCAAATGAAATACATTATACTAAATCACTTCAGAAAAGTCAACTGGTTCATGCCTATTATCAAAACAAAGTAACCAGGGCATTGTTGGTAAATCACCTGAAGTAGACACAATACATTTTTCAGAGATCACAATTTTGAGCCCGAACAATGACTGCCAATATTTATAGACCATGCAGATTATTGCCATATGATTGAAAACGATCACTGCACATAGATGTTGAAGAAATTTAAACCGACGAATAAATAATAATCGAGTTTCTCGAAGGAATATAGGTGCATCAACCATCATACTGATCAGTTTGTTAATTTTTTCTTCATTTATCAATCATATTTAATTATTAAAATGATATTAACAGAGGAATGCATTTATGAGCAACCGAAGAAATAACAGAAACAGGTAGAAAGGATACGTCGGGTATAGGTTTCAAACGTGTTATATGAATGGTAATGTTCTGCAATTGAAGAAAAGGGATTAGTTTTTACAATTGAAAGAATGCCGGAATTTATGTATTAGGATATCAAACATTGTCATATTTGATGTTCACTAATACTTATCTAATCATCGAAGCTAGCATAAAATTTCAATACAAACAATCCTGCTGCCAATCAAGAGTAATAATCTTGAAGGCAAATCAACGCTTATTAATAAGACCGCCAAAGCATTACAATAACTGAACTGACATTTGACAGTCAAGGCAAAATCTCAGAGAGAAAGCTTGCAGCAAATGTATCATGATGAAGGTTTATTTCCACAGTTGGCGTTATCCATTAATGCGACTCATGCGTCGACTTGCGGTAACTGTTTTTAACTCTCCTATTCCTGTGCGTTACCCTTTGTTGACTTGTATCACAACAGTTGGCGACACACAGAGGATGGAAAACGAAAAAGGCGACACAAGTCAAGCCAAGCCAAGCGGAGCTTTCTTTACATATCCTCTTCCAAGTCCCCAGCCAATCAGCTGTCTTCCCGGCGATTCTCGACCTGGTTTGATTCATATACTATGGTTGGTGATTTTGATAAAAAGTTTCAGTCCGGGCATTGCAGGGTTAGGTTGGGGAAGAAATATGGGAAGGGATTAGGGCTGATTTAGGGTATCGGTGCTTGGATTTAGGAGGTAAAACATAGTCCCAAAGATTCTCTATTAAACTATTTCTGGTTCTTTTGCATGAATTTCGGAAAAGCGCCAGAGCAGATTTTAAATAAGTCAGAATTGGACAGATTTTCTGATCATTGCGTATTTGTCTGTTACTGACAAACCAAGGGGCGCCTATGATTTTTCGAATTATTTTGTTTTCGCAGATTTGCAGTTCTTTCAGATGGCATGCACTGGCATGAAGCCATACTGGGGAGGCGTACGTAAGCAGCGGTTTAATTGACGAATTTTATAGAATAAGTTTAGTTTTCAATGCAAGAGGAGATGTTGATTTAAGCAAAGGGAATAAAGCGGCGTGAATACCAATTGACTTATCAGTTTGTGACTTGATGTGACTGGCCCAAACGTTTGTCTAGAATTACGCCAAGATATTTGGCGGTTTGGCTCTTCGGGATTCTGGTATTTTCATAGAATAATTGATGTCCTTCACCGGCTTTTTGACGTCGCGAGAAGACTACGTGCGTGCATTTGGTGGCTTTCACGCTTAATTTCCTGTTGTCGGCCAATTCCTGGTACTCGTCAAGATGATCCTGAAGAATGTCTGCTGTCCGATGCGGATCCAAACCCTGGGCAAGGATGGTGGTGTCATCTGCATACTGATAGAGGTTGGTTTGAGGAGAGGTTGGTTTGAGGAGAGGTTGGAGTGTCATTGACGTAAAGATTGAATAAGGTTGGGAAAAGAATGGCGCCTTGCGGCACGCTGGAGGAAATGGGATGGAAAAAGGAATCGGAGGAGTGGACTTAAACGTAGAAAGTGCGGTCAGAGGTAAAGGATTGGATTAATTTGCAAAGGTAGGGAGGGATTTCTAAGTTGATCAGCTTCTCAATCAGGCCCAGGGTCCAGATGCGATCGAAGGCGGCTTCCAAATCGAGGAAAACACAGTAAGAGATTAATTTGCTATTAAAGCCGGAGACGATGTCTTCGACCAGGCGGAGGATCTGATGGGTTTTTGCTGTTCTCTTTTGGAATCCGGTCTGCTCCGGGCGGATGATGTTATTGGCGTGAAGGTATTAGCGGAGTCGGTGATGGATAATGGTTTCGAAAAGTTTTGAGATGGTATTCAGCAAACTGATAGGACGGTAGATTTTGGATCGGATGGGGGTTTATTCGGTTTCGGGATCATTATTACTTTTGCGAATTTCCAAGCAGTTGGGAAATATGAAATAGAAATTAACGTATTGAATAGACGGCTGAGTATGGAAATCATTGGGAGCAGCAGATTTCTGAGAAGACGGTTTGAAATGCCATCAGGACCGGGCGCTGATTTATGTTTTAATCTTTTTAATACGGAACTAATTTCGTCAGGAGTGGTAACTTCCGGCGCAGAGATCGGACATTTTTGCAGGCTGAGCCACGAAGTTCTGCATTCGTCTTCGTTTGGAGATGGCAGATCATTTTTGAAGCGAGTTTCAAGAATTTCCGCGAAAATGTTAGCTTTTTCTTCATCGGACATCGCACGGCTGAATGAAGTGTTTAATGCAGGCATCTGACGGCGTGGTTTTTTCAGCGCTTTTGCTGTTGGCCAGATTGTGCCGTCTTCATGGCGAAGGTATTTTAACTTTTTGTTCCAGACTTCGCTGCGGTGTTGTTTGATGGCCCTTTGAACTCGATTGCGGAGAGCGATGTAAAGCTGACGATCTTCACGCAGACGAGAAAATTGCCAGTGCTTTCTTGCTTGATTTCTTCGTCGGATAAGAAGAAGAATTTCAGCCGGTAGAGCGTCGGGAAGAGATATTTCTGGCAGCGTCATTTTCGGCGTCTTGGATGATGATGGTAAGCTACTCGATGAATTTATCGGCACCTTTCCTTTTGGTAATTTGCAGAGGATGAAGCAGATGGCAGTTGTCGCCGACCAGACGCGAAAATTTATTGTAATTAATTCCACGCTTGCGGGCAGGTTTTTGGGCAGGAAGGCAATTTACAGTGAACTGAACTGGCAGGTGGTCTGATATCTGGTAATCTATTGCGATTGAGTGGCCAGTTGGAGAAACGTTCAGTGAAAGAGCAATGTCTAGATCCGTTTCGCAGGATCCGTGGTATGAGAAATGAGATGGCGAGTCAGGGGCAATTATCTCGAGATTTCGTCTCCGCTGCAGCTTTAGGAGCATGTTGCCGGCCCTGTTGTTCGTCTTGCAGCCCCAGCTGATGTTTTTTGCATTCAGGTCGCCGGCGACGATGGTCCGGGCTTTCAAGATGGAATTTAGCGCAGCGATGTCTTCCTTTTTTACCGGTTTCGGCGGCCTGTAGACTGACCATACATGGATATCTCCCAGGAAAGTCCAGATTTTTGCACCGACTGCTTCAATGGTGGTGAATTGATCGGGGAAAGATAATTGAGACGATGGAATAGTGAATTTGACAAGGAGTAATACACCGCCGCCTTTGGAGTCAATCTAATCGGTATTACGAAATAGATATTTTGTTGAAGTTAACCAGGTTTCTTGGATGCAGGCTACATCTACGAAATGAAGATTGAGAAGTTGACGGAGTTCTTCCCGTTTGTCGTGCGAACCGCATATGTTCCAATGCAGGATCTGAAGTTTAGTGGCCGGACCACTAGCCATCACTGGACGCAGGACGTTTGAACTGCGCTGGTGCGCATATGCTGCGATATTCAGCCGTAGCGGCTAAACGCATGTTGGTCTAGAGTGTTTCTTCATGACGGGAATTTGAATAGGACGTATTATTGTTTTGGTTTGATTATCTATGTGTTAAGTGTCTGGTGTTAAAGTGTTCTTCATTGTTTAGGTTATGTGTTCTTCATTGTGTGTTAGTGGGGCCAGGCGAATCGGGTGTTTTGGTCTGCGATGTTTGAAATGTGGGTTGGTTTCATAATTCCAGATGTCGTGTAGAAGTGTATTGTTGGTGTTTGCGAGTGATTTTTCAAATTTGTCTTTAATGTTTGTGAGGTGCTGGTCTAGTGGAGGGATTTTAAGGTCCTTTTGGATTGCTTCATTTCTCACGAACCATGGAGCATTGACCATGCGACGTATAAGTTTGTTTTGTGTGCGGCAGAGCTTCATGAGGTATGTGTAGTTTGTATTTGCCCAGGCGGGGTATCCGTAAGTTATTAAAGGCCGTATCATGGAAAGGTACAGCGTTCGTTTCGTGCTGATATGAAGCTTGCTTCTTTTGTTTAGGAGCGGGTTTAGCGCCGATATCGCAGCTTGGGTCTTCTTGGTGGCATATTTGGTGTGGGCATTCCAGGACAGCTTGGTGTCGAGCATGACTCCAAGGAATTTTACTTCTTTGGCCTCAGGTATGACCTCCTGTCCGTAGTGGGATGGCGTTGTGTTTTTATATTTGGATCTTCTGGCAAAAGTGATGGCATTGCATTTGCTACTATTAATGGATAGCTTCCATGTGTCCATCCAAGTTTTGACGGAATTGAGGTATTCATTGACATTTTTCGTGGCTACGTTGGGGTTGAAGGAGCGGGAGATTATAGCAGTATCATCAGCATAGAGGAAGGTTTCGGTTTTGGGATTACAGGGCAGGTCATTGATGAAAAGATTAAATAGGATTGGTGAGATGGCGGAGCCTTGCGGTACTCCGGAGGTTATTGGTTTAGAAGGTTAGGAAGCAGAGTTGACGGAAACGTAGAAGGATCGGTTTGAAAGGAAGGAATTTAACAGCTTCTGTAAGTACGTGGAAATGAGAAGGTTGGAAATTTTTAGGGTTAGGCCGGCATGCCAGACTCGGTCGAAAGCTTTGTGGAGGTCCAAGAACACCCCATGTGATTGTTTATGTTGAAGCCATAAATGATATATTCGGCGATCCTAGTTATTTGGTGAGTTGTTGCATGGTGTGCTCTGAAGCCGGTTTGCTCTGGACGTAAAAGGTTTCATTCTTCGATCTCCCTCGAAAGCCGGTTCAGGATACAGCGTTCCAGGATTTTTCCCAAGCAGTTAAGAAGACTCATTGGGCGGTAATTGTTGGGGTCGTGGAGAGGTTTGCCTGGTTTAGGGAGTAGGATAATTTTTGCGGTGCGCCAAGGCGTGGGGAAATGGTATAACAGGAAGCTGGCATTCAGTAAGTGGCGAAGATATGTTAATTTTTTACTGTGGAGGTTCTTGATGGCCCGGTTTGAGATTGTGTCTGGTCCCGCTGCAGATCGCAGTTTTAGCTTGGAGATTATTCCTTGGAGTTCGATCGGATTTATTATAGGGAATGGTGGTGCTGGGGTTTGCTGTAGAGATGTGATTGCTGCAGTGGCTTCTTCTTCTAGGTTGGAAGGTAGGTGGTTTTGGAAGGTTGTGGCTAGGTGATCTGCGAAGAGGTTCGCTTTGGAGGCATCAGAAACAGCGGTGACTCCTTGGTGAGTCAGTGGTAGCTGCGAGCGCTTCCCTCTTAGATTCCGCGCTAGTTGCCATACAGAGTGATCCTTGTGGGATAAAGACTCTATCATGGCATCCCATTTTTTGGAGTTGTACTCACGGAGCAGGGAGGTGGCACGGTTTTTGAGTGCTCTGTACAAGTTGTGGTCTGACGGGTTCGATCGGTAGGTTCGAGCCCAGAAAGCTGCGGCCCCCAGGGTGCCCTCTTGGCGACGGGTGGTCCCTATCTGCAGTGATAGCTCCTTGGCGCAGCAGATGAGCGGCTTAGGTGAGTTGCCGCACGTAGCGACGGACGATGAGGATAGCCGGGCAACGCCGGTTGGCGTTCTCGGCGGCTTGGAATTTTTGGCGAAAAGGTCCTCTTAACGGCATAGGAGGCCGATTTCCGTGAGGGCGCTCGACTTCCCTCGGTGTCCTGCTGTCGTGGCGTTGGTTTTTCGACTAAGACCAAAAGTCACGAAAATGGTCCTTTTTAGGTCCTAGACGGCCTTTGCAGGCTGGTGTGGTGACAGGAGGAGTACTCGACTGCCTTGAGGATGGCCGGACAACGCCGGTTGGCGTCCTCGACGGCTGGTATGTTGTCGCCGGTGGGCGATGTTGTCGGCGGTTGGCGCAGTGCGGTTGTTATTGTTGTCGACGGTTGTCGCAGGGCGGATTGTAGCGGCGTTTCAGCTAGCACCGCAGCAGAGAGCACCTTAGACAGATCTGACCAGTTCCTAGCCATCACTGAGCAGCGAAAGTCCTATTTATATTATTTCGTTGATGATTATTTCTGATTTAGGTTAAGTAGAAGGTGCAAGAAGTTATTTGATTAATCCGGAGAGCCAAGTAGAGATTTTTTGTTTCACGTCCGACGTCAGGAAGGATGTGATGAAAGATGGCAGATTAAACTCAAATGCCTGGCTTCGTTGAGGACTAGCGGCAGCAGCAGGAATGGAGACGGAAGGTTGCGGCAAAGGAGGAAAAGAGCTGTCTTGAAAGAATGGCTGACTGATTGGTGGACGGCGGCTATTTCGGAGTTTTCAGCGAAAGTGAGATAATTCGGGCATCTTTTGTAGTTAGCGGGATGGTCTCCGGAACAATTTGCGCATTTTGCCGGCTGAGGCTTGAACAGCTGGCATTCTGTGCGTGAATGGTTATCGCCGCAGCGAACACAGCGGGTTTGCATTCCGCATGACTTGTAAGTGTGTCCATACTGTTGACACTTAGTGCATTGTGGAGGGCCTGGCGATGGTAGGAAAGTCTCAATTTTAACGGCTAATCCGCAGAGATGAAAGATATTTTTATATTTTTCTACTTCTGCGCATGATGGTAGCTTCAGTTCGAATATCGGCAGCAGTCTTACGGGCAGAGCAGGTAAAGAGACATCTGGGTTTTCGCGCTGAAAGCGCTCGCGACGATCGCGTTCCGATTTCAAAGGCCTATTATTACGTAATTGAATGGAATCATCGACCGGGAGGTCTTGATCAAGCAGCGACTCGCGGATTTCATCGGTAGACGTGGCGGAAATTAGTCCGCGGACCACAAGATAATTATTTTTGTCCTCAGCGAGCTGATACGTATAGTATTCCTATTTTTTTGCAGTAAATAAATTTACGAGAGCACGAAAATCGTCCGAACTGTGGCATTGTATCCTGATTTGCGACCCAGTTGAATATAGACTGAAGGTCTTGAGGTAGCAGTAATGATTGCTCTATTTTTTTCTGGCCAATGAGATTGGTCCTTTAAGAAAATAGGGGGAATTTTATATTTCCGTGGAGCATGATGGGCATTTCAAGATTGCTTAGTACTGCGGTCCTGAAAAGGGCCATTTGCAGTAGTGAGCATTGGAGATACATTCAGATTAGGCAGATTTTCAGGAGTTTGGTCGCTTTTTTCGGCCTGAGGGGCCATAAGAGGGCCATTTTCGTGCTCAGAATCTAATGTACTAAATCTATTACTAGTAGCAGGGGGGGTGGGAGACATTGAAGGCGAATTCAAGACACGTCTACGCTTTCTGGGCTCTAAAAAGGGTTACTGTGAGGCAGGCTGATCATTCGATTGAAGTAATGGTAAACCAAGTATTGCTCTGACGTTAGGATCATTGAGTTTAAGCAATGGCAGAGTTATTTGAACCAGAGAATCTGTTTTAGGGACTATGCTAGGTGAAAGTAATGCCCGGACTCACCGAGGCAGGAACAGGGGCGGCCGGAACTGGGTTGGTTTCTTTGGGAATGGATGGGCTGGCTGGCGGAGATTCAGGAGAGGAAGGAGGGCTGGTGAGGCAGTCATCATCTTGGGACCACGGTCCGTTGGGCTCGGAATCCCGATTGGCGCGATGCGTCTTGACGCTATTCTTTATTTGAGTAAAATTTGGCGTAGCATCAAAGGAAAAGTAAACTGGCGCGCGAAGCACAAGATAAAATTCACGAAATTGTCGCGGCAACTGACGAAAAAACTCAGTAACAGCAGCTTCCGTAACGGAGGCGACGCTAGTCGACTTGTGTCAATGAATGGAAAGAAACCAGAGTGGTTGCTAGTGCCTGTCAAGGTTGGACTTGCAGCAGACATTAGAGGATTTAGGCTTCTCTCTGGTACATGTACGCTTGTGTTGGATGAGGTGAGAACTCTGATAGTAAGACCTGCAGCAAATGTTCAGCAATCATGTGAGTGTACGACAGTGTATGACGAGTTCACTCTTTCTAAGGAAAGGCTTATTGCAAACATCACATGAAAAAGGCTTCTCTCTCGTGTGTATTTGCATGTGATCGTCCAGGTCATACCTCCGAGGGCAAGATTTGCTGCAGAAATTGAATGAATAAGGATTCCCCAGTGTATTTGCATGTGAAAGGTGAGGATAGATCTCTGATAGAAAGAGTTGCAGCAAATGCTACAGGAAAAAGGTATCTATCCTGTGTGTGTACGACATTGCAAGACGAAGTTGCTCTTTCTAGAGAAAGACTTATTCCAAACATCACATGAGTAGTGTTTCTCTCCCGTGTGTCCCCTAAAGCTTGTCCCCTAGGTGTGTACGCATGTGTCTGTCAAGGATACCACTCTGAGAGAAACGCTTGGAGCATATACTGCAAGAATACGGCTTTTCACCGGTATGCACACGTCTGTGTCTGATGAGGCAAGAACTATGACAGAAAGACTTGCAGCAAATGCTGCATGAATAGGGTCTCTCCCCTGTGTGTACTCGACAGTGTTTGACCAGGACGCTCTTACTAGAGAAGGACTTACTGCAAACTTCACAAGAATAAGGCTTCTCACCCGTGTGTACGCGCATGTGTTCGTGCAGGCTGCACCTCCGAGTGAAAGACTTGTTGCAGACATTGCACGAATACGGCTGTTCCCCGCTGTGCGTGCGCATGTGAACGGTGAGGTAAGAACTATGATAGAAAGACTTGCAGCAAAGGCTGCATGCAAAAGGTCTTTCTCCCGTGTGTCTTCGACAGTGTATTACTAACTGTTTCTTACTAGAGAAGGACTCACTGCAAACGCCGCATGAATAGGGCTTCTCTTTCGTGTGGATTCGCATGTGTTCATTTAGGTTGCGCCTCCGAACGAAAGACTTACTGCAAACTTCACAAGAAAAAGGTTTTTCCCCGCTGTGCGTGCGCATGTGAACGGTGAGGTCATAAGTCCGATAGAAAGACTTGCAGCAAATGCTGCATGAAAATGGTCTCTCTCCCGAGTGTACTCGACTGTGTTTGACAAGGATTTCCTTTGAAGAGAAAGACTTACTGCAAACATCACAAGAATACGGTTTCTCTCCTCTGTGGGCCCGCAGGTGTTCATTTAGGTGATCTGTTCTAAAGAAGCACTTATCACACATTTCGCATGAATAAGACTCCTCTTTTGCATGCATTACAATGTGCTCACTGAGGATTCTACTTTGAGGGAGAGTCTTGGTGCCCTCACTGCACGAGTAAACTCTCTCCATTGAGCTTCCACATGGCTGATCGCAGCAGTTTCCAATACAAGAGTGCGACTTCAAGGATGCATTTTGTGGGCACAGTTTCTCATCAACAGTACTAATTTCCCAATTTTTTCTCAGACTCTTCCTCTCTCCCATTCTTCCAGAATTCTCTTTAATAGGCCCATTACCTTTTCCCCTCATTCTTTTCCTTTTCATCTTCATCCCTCCCAAAGTGTTGGAGGATGAAGTCGAACATAGAGTATCACTTTCTTCATTTGATACAATGGCTTTGATAGACTCATCTTGTCCCTCTGACAATTGAACATCACCATCTAAATTTCTGGCACCAAGATTAGTTTGGAGGTGTTTGCTGACCTCATCTTTGGAGTTGACTCCATCTCTGGTGCTGAGGAAATGATATGAACTTTCGTTTGATCTGCAACTATTCCCTGGATTTTTGATTATGTAATTACACATCTCTTCCTTTTCTCCAATGAGCGCCTCGTTGCCATTTTCTCTTTTTTCTCTACTTTCGATACAGCCAAGGGATTCTGTGGTATCTAGTGCATCACAACCAACCCCAAAAAATTTCTTTCTGGTTCCAACTCCACTGATTTTAGATCCTTGGATGTCTTTCGTATAAGATTGTCCATCACTAGGAAATAAGCACGATGTTCCCTCACCATGAATACGCGCACTAGACTTTCCCAAGTCTTTATCAACCACATTCCTTCCTTCCTCTGCATGAGATGCTCCAGACTTGGATTGAATGAGTGTCGCTGTGGTTGAGAGGGGAAGACGGCCATAACTTTGATCAGTCCTTACATCTCTTAAAGCCAGCAGGTATGAAGCTGATGATGTTTTCATCTGCGATCTCTCCGGAGCTGGAAGCCCTGAGGAAGAATTTCACATTAACATTATCACAGTTTGATGTGAAACCTGTTGACATTGCACCTACATGATGTTTGAATGCTAGATTTTATTTTAATGATAAAAATGTAGCAATTTTGATCGATCACTAAGTTGCTTTATAGACAAAATACAAAGGGAAGTAAAAACTGTAATTTTTTATCTTTAAACGCTTTTATAGTTTTACCAAAAAAGCATGCTTCAATAATTATCTCATATCAAGCTAATGATTGCTTAATTAAAATGGATTATGAGGCCTTTTCAAATTTGCTCATTTGAAAGGTTGAAATGTGAGGAAATTATTGTTTTATTTTTATATTCTAAATTTTCAAATGAAAAATGGCAAACGAATTATCATTGGCTGAATATTCTGGATAAAACCTATACCTGCTAAGTTAATCACTTATCAACAATAACAGTGATTCAATTTTGCGGCATTTCAGATGGATACATATAAAATATTAAGAATTTTCATTTTCCTACATCGTAGGATCACAGTAAACCTATACAACACTTCATTACATAATTATCCAAAATATTTTGTGGCTCCTCAATTTTGATATAAGTGTGACTTTAACAGGCACATCAAATGCCACAGATATATTAGCTAAATGTAATTAATAAGTTTACAGCCAATAACACTCATTCCTTGGAAGTGGCCATTATTTATGAAAAAATTGTCAGAATTCTCTTCACATGTTCTGCAAAAAAGGGGATACATCCCTAGAGGAACACCAAATTTTGTCCACAATCATGGTCATGTCTGATTCATAAGTAAAAGTTATCAGACAGTCTACTTCATTTCCTAATTTCATGACAATCACAGCACTTCGACGATTCCTTTTTTTAATATCCACAACAGTCAAGTATATTTTGCTATATTTTACAAGCAACATAATGTGCATTTACATGCTGGCAGATCCAACATCAATCCCAAAGACAACACGATGTTTAAGAGGCATTATCACTTAAACTATTGCTGCTAGTAAAAACAAATCTACGATTTTCACTCACAAATACCACCATACAAAACAATATGTAAGTTAACACAAAGCCACTTATGGTGTTAATGGTAATGGAAGATGTCAGTGTTACTATGTAGCCAACTATGACGATAATGTACTGAGACAAAAATCCTCCCAAACACCTTAAATCGTGTAAAAAGGGACATGGAGTGTGGAAGATAAGCTTATCTACAAAATTTGTTTTTTCCAAGATAAGGACAAATGCTTGGTAACAGGGGAAGTCACAATAATAAAAAAATAACCCATAACAGCCATTAGATATACAGTGGAACCTGGATAATTTGAACTTCTTGAATTCGAAATATACTTTAATTCTAATATTTTTCTTGGTCACTAGCAATATATATTCAAACAGTGCTACAAAATGGTGAATAATTCGAATTTATTTTGGATAATTTGCACTTTATGGTGTGTCAAATAAAGGTATAAATTATAATCTGTGACACAAAATAATTGCCAATCTATCATTAAGTGAGTGTAGCGATCATGGCATCGACCTCGTTGAGAAAAACTCGTGCCCATAAAACTTAAGACTGGCTGAAAAAGTTGCTTTGATTAAAGAAGTGGAAAAAGGTGTTAAGAAAGAACTCAGAAAACACGAAGGAGCCAAGTGCAGCTTTTCCTAGAAGCACATACAGGAGCTTGTTTTCTTGAAAGCCGATTTAACGTGATTCATACTTCAACTCATTGAATATGTTAGAACTTTTTATAACAGCTGAAAGACTTAATTCGAGGAAAAAGGCAAAAAATTTCCTTTTTTGAAAAACAGATCGTTTTGTTTCATGGTTGCAATCCCACGAGCCTTATGTTCATGTTTCAATATTGTTAGTCAATAAAGTACGCATTCAATGTTTATTATATCTTTGGTTATTGTGATTTTTTACAGTGCATTAAGGCTGCTATACACGGTGAATGATTTCATTGATTGATTTCATTCACTGTGTACAATAGATCAATTCGCAAATGAACCTTCAAGCGCATGATCATTCAGTGAAAATTAGAACATGTTCTATTTTGCTCGCATGATCCTGTGAACGATCAGGTAATCATTCTGCATGATCATTCACCGTGTATAGTGGACTTTATTCTATGACACCTTGTCTAAACATATATGATTATACGTTGACAGTGCGCAGCCATTCAGATGTTGCCTTAGGGCATTTTAAGGTCAGAATAAAACTGATACAATGCTTTACTTTGTAGTTTGTTGAAATAAATATTTCTGTTTTAAGGTTACTTTCACATTGTTTATAGGCATTAGTCAAGGAATTTATACTTCAATAGTGTCAATTTAATAAAGAGTTCTTATTGGAAAGAAGAATTTTTATTTTTTGTGCTTTTTATGAAGGATCACTTGCAATCAAATTTTTGGATAATACAAAGTTTTTAACTGGTCCTTTGATGTTAGGTTTATCCAAGTTTCACTGCACTATCATCAAAGTAATTTCAATATATTTTAAATCGTCAAATAGGGTTTGGTTTGAAAACAATAACATTTTAAATCCAAAGATGATTTCTGTATGTGGGGTGTGGCAAGGTTAATAAAACTATTAGCTTGAAACATTAGCCGAAAAGAAAACTTCGTGTGGATTCAAAACTACTGATCATAGGCAGATCTATGGGGAAGGCATGTGCAGTTACAAAAAACCCTCCATTGTAAGAATTATTAGCTAATCCTATAGAAACCTCACCTGCTGCTTCCGCTGTAGACTCAACGGCCATTCCTAAATTTTCAATGAACTCTCCATTCTCATTTAAGGTAGGCTGAAAGTAAGCAATGGAATTCTAATATTCAGCAATGCACAGAGAAGATTAAATTAAATAAATAATGAAGGCCGCTTAAGTATTACATAACTTAATAAAAGCTGGTAGCATATTTCCACAACATTTTAATGTATTTGGGCTCACTGAGCCATCCTCTGGTGTAACAGGCCGAAACATATTGAATGCATTAAAATACTGTGGAAAAGTGCTACCAGTTTTTACTTAAATACATCCTACTTCCACCATATAATGCCTGAATCTGTTGACCTTATTCAAAATATTACATCCCCAAAAAGCGGTTAAATATAGCCGTCGTGTTTGGTCTAAAATATCAAGGAAAGGCCAATGTAGTACACCATTGGAAAAAATGAGTGCTTGCTAAAACCATATTTAAATTATTTACACTTTTAACGTTTTTTGTTGAAAGTTTCGAAATTTCAAGACAAAATGGCGAACAGATGATATCAACCAATTTTGAAAAAAAAATCATATCTGTAATACCCACCAGGGTACGCAACTTTTTCCGGGTATTACGATTTGCTCCTAAAAAAGTGGCAAAACGAGGCACCCTAATGGGCAACATCATGCACGGAAGATCTGATATTGGATACAGCTGTCGTGGAATTTTCAAAGCAGATGACTGGACGTTTGCTGCAGTGGACATGAGCGAAGGGAAGTGACTGCTGATCTAGCCATTTTCGGATGCATTCAGGCCCAGCCTGTCACTCCACTTAGCGAGACATTAGGGCAACTCCTCAGCAATTACGCCCCACCCTGCCACTCTTTTACCATCATCCTCACCACAGGAGTCCATTGGGAAGTGGTTACATTACCACTGGTTTTTGAAATGATATACTTTTCTGCATACTACAATTTGTTAATCTTTTAAATTAATTCTTTGTTGTTTTGTGTGTAAGCAACTTTTTAATGAAATTTTAGCATTAAAATGACAGAATTCTGGAGTAAAAGTCTTAGTACCAAGAGTTCACTAACTTTGCTGTTATTAACACTACACTTTTTTTTAAATTCGGCAATACTAAAAAGTAACAGTAATTCATTTGTAAGAGTAAATTATAGAAAAAAATGTGCAATGTTTTAATACTAAGGTAACTCTGCCCCAAAAGAGAATGCAGCATGGATAGATTTCAAATATTCTTTAAGTATTTCCCCAGCAGCAGAGAAAGTTGTCTCAACGTTGTAGCAACATTACAATGAGGAAACATACAAGTTGTCACAACGTTTCTCAAAGTTGCCACAACGTTTCACAATGTTGAGTCAACGTTGTCACAACGTTTAAGTTCCCAGGAAACAACGTTGTGACAACGTTGTCTTAACGTTGTCACAACGTTCTGACAATATTGTCTTACCGTTGTGACAACGTTGTCTCAACGTTAACATTACAATGCAACATTTTTAATGTTGCTACAACGTTGAGGCAACCTTCTCTACTGCTGGGGTTGTAGCATGGAAAACATTTTCCTATTGTAGGCACCGGTAGGAAAGGGTAGATGTTTTTGGCAAAGTACTGTATCACATGACTAGATGCCTTCTCGTTGGTATGATGCCATCCTTGTGTCCGGCCTTCATTTTGCTATTGCGTTACATGCTTTTTTGAAAGAGAGGAAAGTTAAAAAACAACAACGAGATACCTAGAAGCTTTCAGGGAAAAAATAGCTGAAGAGGGAATTGAGAAAGCATGAACAATTTAATTTAAGTCCACTACCTCGCAGTGGCTAACTTTCTAAAAATAAACTGATTGCTTTATCAAAACTGAGATGGCTAGAGTAAAAGCATGTAGGCAAGTAAATAATTACACTGTAATTAAAAATCGCATTACAAATATTTAAAAATATTTACAAATAACCTGTGAGGTTACTCCATTAACAAAAACCTTTTCCAGCACAGAAATTTGTGTTATCAAAAAAGAAGGCACTACATATGCAATTAAGATGGATCCCAAGAGCTATTCACATCTGGAAGGGAATCCAGGTGGCAGCACTAAATTAGGTGTCATGGCCGAATAGAGATGATCGGATGCCTTAGTACGCTTGTTCATGTGAAATGATAGACAGCCAGCACCGTTTAGCCGAATATCAAAGGCATTATGATGAAAAACATAGGAGAAGTTCATGAGCAACAAAATGTGCGGTGTTTATAATTGCACCAACCAGTGTGAGACAAAAGCTATTTCTCTACATAGATTCCGCAACACCCCTAATTTGAGAAAGAAGTGGGAGCACGTCTTGAGAATTAGCTAGCTTATTTAAGAAAAAAAATACAATGGGTCATATAAAAACATAAAGGCATGGCAACGTCAATGTATCATTGAAGTCCCTATATAGCTAGAAACTAAATCACTGATTGGGTGATTGATACAAATTAGTAGCCCAAACTGTGATATGTGTGGCTATATGGAATATTGGACGTAAAAGTAAAAAAAATTAATCGGGAGGAAAAATTTGAAATCTTTAAAAAGTCGATAACTTTTCGAGATATATCGACTTGAATTAACATGGGAGCCTTATGGGACTAAAACTTTTTCACTTTTTTAATGTATTTATAAATATGTGAGGAACATGAGATTCCCTTGACATAAACTAGATTTTTTGGTTGATTTTTTGGTGTGGCTGTCATTGCGATGAATTAATATTTAGTATTTTTTATGATTTTTTGAAAGTGCCCCATGCTTTTCTTATGGCACTACGTAAAGAATTTTTTTGACCAACTTGCAATCATCGCAAGACAAATTCCTTGAAACGCAAGATACTAGATTTTTTGGTTGATTTTTTGGCTATCTCGTAATTTTCATATGTCGAAACAATTCCGAGGAATAAACGATTTCGACTTTCCATTGTAGAGGTGGTCGAATTTTCAACCTTGGATTTCGGCGTTGAGACATGTGCCATGTGAAAATTTGGAATCTTCTGGAAAAAGCTCTTTTGAGCTCACTTTCTCCGTATCCCTCTTGGTTAATTAATAATTAAATTCCGAAAAATGTCCTGCAAGCGAAAAATCATTGTCGCCATTTTTTTGTGGAGCATACAATCTTGAATATCTTAGCAACCAATATAGCTAGATGAATGAAATTTTCAGGGTAATAGCATCATTAAAATGGTAAACTTTTGCAATGGTGATGATTTCGCTCGATCGATTCACGTGCGAGTTATATCGATACCAATCTCCTTGGATACGCTTCGATCGCTAATAACTTTTTTGTTAATCAAGTATTGAACATGAAAGTCATACACAATACAACTGATAATGTCATTCATCCGACAAAAGTTAAATCAAGCGGATCGATTGATTAGACTCGAAGTTATGATCGATACAAGGTTGTATTCGATTGAGCCATTTTTTTGGCTTATTTACATAGTTACGGAAATATAAATTTTAACAATACGTAAGGAAAAGAAGGAATTATCCGCACACATAAATTATTTAGATGAATTGTGTTTCCTAATGAAGATACATCGATTTGAATTTATATCATTTTGTATAAGGCCCCCGTAAGAAATACACGCATCCCGTCTATCTACGTCACCAATATAAGAACATAGGTTAAATTTTGAAAGCGGGGATATTAGAGAAGGCAGGGATAAGGGAGTGACCAAAGAAGGGATATCAATAGGATTGCGGATTTTACAGTACAGATGTCAGCAGTGTCTAATGTGCGATTCCATTAGTATAGCAAATACGCAAATTGGCATAACTTGATAAGTGTATACGTTGGACCAATGAAACTTGGTAAACAGGTACATCTTGGTATTCCTCACGATACTCTATGGTAGTATGTTCTGTATTCATCTCCAGCTCGAAATATATCGAATCTACTTTTTCTTAAAATATATGGAATTGCTATAACATGTAGGATTTAACATCCAAGGACATAGTTGACTAGGGATTAAATAGGAGGTACCAATTAACTGGATATTTAACCAATAGCATTGCGGATTTTTCAGTACAGATGTCAGTATGATCGAAAAATCGATTCAATTATTATAGCAAATACACAAATTGGTATAACTTGAAAAGTATACCTGTTGGACCAATGAAATTTGGCAAATGTGCACATCTTGGTATTCCTCACAATGCCCAACAGAAATATGTTTTGTATGTAGTCTAACGTGCGATATATATCGAATATGCTTTTTCTTCAAATATATCGAACTGCTATAACAAATAGGATTTTACATCCAAGGGCATAGTTGACCAGGTTTTATATAGTAGATACCCATAGACTGAAGGTTAAACCAATAGCATTGCGGATTTTACAGTGCAGATGTCAGTATGATCGAAAAATCGATTCGATTATTATAGCAAATACGTAAATTGGCATAACTTCAATAGTTTTTCCGTTGGACCAATGAAATTTGGCGAGTGTGCACATCTACGTATTCGTCACAATGCCCAACAGAAATATGTTTTGTATGTAGTCTAACGTGCGATACATATCGAATATGCTTTTTCTTCAAGCATATCGAACTGCTATAACATATAGGATTTTACATGCAAAGGACATAGTTGACCAGGTATTATATAGTAGATACCCATAGACTGATGCCCCGTTCACACTACGTCCTTTTTACGCCGGTTAGCCCCGACCATGGTTACAAAACGAGGTGTGAACGCAAGTTCCCGTTAACCGTGGTTGGGATTCTGACCACCGTTTTCCGACCATGGTTGGTGGTAGTTCATGCGTGTGTGAACGCAAGTTGGTTAAAAGCCGGTTAGAAAAAGAAGAAGGCGAAGCAGCAACGAAGTGGGATAGGAGGAAAGAAAACAGAAAATAAAGTTTCGAAGAGGAGACGGCCGTTATTGTTGAATTATATTCGCCAGAATTAATTCAAAGGAAAGTGCTATTGATTCATTCCATAATGTGTTGTAGAGTATGAGATTTTAAACCTGATTTAAGTTATGCGATATACTTTATAGTTCGTAGTGAATTAGCTATTAGCTCATATTGAATTGTTACGGACAGATTGAATAATCTATATTAATATTTTGCTAGAATTAAGTAAAATGTGCGATACTACCATAATAAAAATCCGAAGGTCACAATGATTTTAATGTTTTGGTAAGAGCACAGTCTAAACATTTGTCTTTGTTTAGACTGTGGTAAGAGTTCTTTGTCCCAGTTTGAAAAAGATCACGTATGTTCATCCTTGAACAAAAGTTCTTCCTATATCAATATAAAGTATCAGGCTAACGGCTAGTCAGATGTAACGATAGAAAATAAATTTAGAAACGTCGGGTGATACCACATATCGCAAAAACTACCACGTTCTCTCTCTTATTTCATAAGTTTCAACAATCGTCACATTTCTGCAAGTTATTCGTCCACATTTGAAGAAGAGGTAAAAGAGTTTTAATTTACGGTAGAGCATCACAGTGGATCATGTCCTTTGTCAAAGTCAGAAAACAATAATAGCTAAGAACAGCTAAGAATGTAATGCAGCGAAAAGTGTATCTCCATCCCAAATCACAAGTGTCTCAAATTGAGGCTCGAGTCTCAAGATTAGGTCCTCGATTTTCTTCACCTACATCAATGATTTGTCGACACATCCGAATCAAGGGCAAGTAGTAGTATATGTTGTTGATATCAACCTAATTATCAGTAATATTCGCTTTCATTCGTATTAAATAGAGCAGTGGAAGAATGCAAGCCACACTATGGATGAAATGATTAGTTGGACGAACACATTTGAATTACCTTCTACGTAGCAAGGAACAATGATTGTCGACGCTGGAATGCAATTTTTAATTCATAAGCAGCTCATAATATGCACATATGTTTAAATTCATCATCAATATCATTGCAATTAACACAAGAACTTTTCCCTGCACATTCTATATTTCCTTCCAACAAGTTATTCGCTCTTGTCAATTCATTTTTCACTTGGAATTACTCTACCACTCATCAGATGTCGCCAGGGTCTAACCATGGTTGAGTGTGAACGCGCGTTGGTTCTGACGTCATCTTACGCTGGTTAAGAAAGATGGTAATGTGAACGGGGCATGAAAGTTAAACCAATAGAATTGCGGATTTTACAGTACAGATGTCAGTATGATCGAAAAATCGATTCGATCATTATAGCAAATACGTAAATTGGCATAACTTCAATAGTTTTTCCGTTAGACCTATGAAATTTGGCTAATGTGCACATCAACGTATTCGTAACAATGCTCAACAGAAATATGTTTTGTATGTAGTCTTACGTTCGATATGTATGGAATCTACTTTTTCTTAAAAGATATCGAATTGCTATAACATATAGGATTTTACATCCAAGGACATAGTTGACCAGGAATCATATAGAAAAAACCCGTAGACTGGAAGTTAAACCAATAGCATTGCGGATTTTACAGTACAGATGTCAGTACAATCGAAAGATCGATACGATAATTATAGCAAATACGCAAATTGGCATAACTTGATTGCTATATAAGTCGGACCAAAGAAATTTTGGGAATGGGTATATCATGATATTCCTCACAATGCCCAATAGAAATATGTTTTGTATATGGTCTCACATGCGATATATATCGAATCCTCTTTTTCCAAATTATATCGATTTGCCTTAACATTTAGGATTTTACATCCACAGGCATTGTTGACCATGAATTATAGAGTAGATGATTACTGACTGGAATAATAATATACAGCATTGCGGATTTCACAGTGCAGATGGCAGTTTATTCGAAAGATCGAATCGATTATTGTAGCAAATATGCAAATTGGCATAACTTGAATAGTATATGCGTTGGACCAATGAAATTTGGTGAATGGGTACACATTGGTATTCCTCACAATGCCCAATGGGAACATTATTTGTACGTAGTCTCTCATTCGATATATATCGAATCTGCTTTTTCTTAAAATATTTGGAATTGTTATAACACATCGGAATTTGCATCAACGGGCAAAGTTGACCAGGAACTATATGGTAAATGGCCATGGACCGGAATTAAAGTCAAAAGCATTCTGGATTTTACATTACAGATACAGTATAATCGAATGATCGAATCGATTATTATAGAAAATACGCGAATTGGCATAACTTGATTCGTATATCCTTTGGACCAATGAAATTTGGTGAATGTGTACATCCTGGTATTCCACACAAACCGCAATGGAAATATGTTTTGCATGTAGTGTCTCATTAGATATATATCGATTCAGCCTTTTCTTAAAATATATCGAATTGCTACAACATGCAGGATTTTACATCCGCGGGCGTATTTGACCATGAAATATTGGGTAGATGACCTAACGGGAATATAAATCAATAGGATTGCGAATTTATATTTTCACGTGTGAGTATACTTAACAATTCGTTATGATTATGGTAGCAAATATGCTAACTTGCGTATCTTTATTGCTATTGATGTTAGACCGAAGAAATTTTATGAATATGTTTATTATAGCATTGTTCATGCTGCACTTATGAAATATATTTGCGTTTTAAACTCCTATTCGACACATATCGAATCTACGTTTTGTATAATATATGAAATATTGCTTACCGAATATAACATCAACGGGGACAGTTGAACATTCTTCGGTTCTTTCTCCAATTCAAGTTTCACAACCGTATTAATACATTTATTGTAATCAATGCGTTTTTTTCTTATAAACCTTCCTTAGATACATCGTCAGTAAAATCCGAACAATACTTCATTATTCGAGACATATTTATTCGGATAATCATTTCATTAGTCTCTGTTCGTTTATTTTCTAATAATGATGTATTTAATTTCATTAAGTCTGCTGTATTCAAACGTTAAAAATCAAAAATGGAGGTGATACAATCCTAGGGTAAGGGCTGAAATACGATAAATCGCTTAAGTTCATCCACCATACACTATATTCTTTTACATTGCGTAAATCATTCACATCAAAACGGTTTCCCGAAGCATTTATCACCGTGGTTACTAAGAAAGTCTTAAGTATTGTTGGCTGTGAATGAGCGTATTGTCCGCCTATTTCACTCATTCAAAACGATATTTTGAGTGTTTCTTTCGCTTTTTGAACCACGTATGGGAACATGACTCGGAAACATGTGACGCAACTATGTTCACAGCCCCCTAATTACCCGCTTGATGAATTCAAGCGCCCAATATACTCGTTTAACCCTTTCGAGACCGCGGAATTTTCGTCTTAGCTTGACTGCTGTACCGAGCCCCAAGAGACTCTTCTTTCTCGTGGTACGGAGAATTTTTGGAGGGCATTCGTTAAGAAGGGTCTCGTTAAACCTTTTTCGACCCCTCCACGGTGGGACTCCGCATTATCTCGGACTCCGAGAGTAGTTGTGCTCCCTCCTTTCCGGGTTTACGACCATACCTGCGGCATTGGTTCGCGGTCAACTTATGTATTGCTTATATGTATTTAGCAAATGGATAATTGTTCCTTGCACGTAAATTACAGACTTTGAATTGAATTCCTCATTTTTATCTGAGCATTGTCAAATTTTAAACGAAGTTCTAAGGCCATTATTAACGCATTTAATGCGGCAACAATTTCCATGTTTATGTTTATACATAACTCGAGATATAAGTTAATATTTGTCGTAGAATTTCATTTAAAAATTGTAAACGCTGCTCAAAAGACGAATAATTCAATTCTTAGTGTATATTCCTTAAGAAATGAACAAATATTTATTTCTAAAATTGACTGTATAAACAATTGAATGACCGCTGTCCCTTACCGCTGAGAGGGATGAAAAAAGACGAAGGGTCCGGGTACCTGCTCCCGGATTCCGAGGGTTAATCCTAAACCCGGAAGCGTTGGGTCCCGAGACAAAGGCGACCTAAACCCACGACCGTCCTGAAAGGGGGAGAGCTAGAAAACGTATATATACGGGTTTCGTTTTCTTGACCGGGAAGCTCTCACACGTATATATACGTCCGTGGTCTCCCGGGTCAGGAAACGTTCACACGTATATATACGTGTACGGTAGGGAAAAGGTTAATGCATAAAACTTGTTCGCGCAAGTATGGAGGTGTCATAGGAGGAGATCCAGACGGAGGGAAGGTTGATCAACTTGCAATAACTATCAATGAATTTTCAGCTATCCAATAAGCCAGGAAAGTTAAGGTTGGGGAAATAATTCGAATCGCGACAACTGAGAATTATATGAATATTCCAGGGCGACTACCCACCAATCGCCGGGACTTAGTCGGCTTGAGACATGTAATTTTTCCGAAACTCGCAAACACTTTTTCCCCGCCGATCCCCCCACCTATCGGCGGGACATCTTCCGCCCGGGGGCCCGTCAAAACCGGGTCTGTCCTAAAAACATCTGTCTCTTTCTCATTCAATAGCTAGGCCCTGCTCTTCCGAAAACGATGCGGGGCGAATCCCCGACGTTTCTAAGGCCTGCGAACTTCGTTCGGTTAAAGGATTTCTCGACTCACTTTACCCAAATGGCCTAAATTCGATTTTGCCGACCAGGGCCGAGGCACGGAGACCCTCCCGCGACCCGACTCGACACTTCCCCATCGATCTTCGCTAGCCGGTGATAGTCGAGTGACTCCACATAGCAGTAAAAACGCCAATGCAATAGGGGAATTCCTCTCACGACAACACCGACGTCGAATTCCCTTAAGAAGAAAAGATTATTGAGGACGGATGGCTTATGCGAGTAGATGCCTATCATATTGTTTCATGATTTTAAAATGATATCTATGGTAATAGATGGTTGATAAAATCGTCAAACATTACACACGGAAACGGAAAAAGAAGCACCAATTTTCTTCTGAAAAGCATGTATCTCGTGTGGCATGCCATTAATAACGCTTGTTTGCATGAAAAAGACCATTACAAGAACCAAATACTCCATCAGTGCTTCAACCATGACTGATTACAGCATTCCACTTCATATCCCTCTACGAGGGACCTAGTGAAGTCTTCATTGAACTCCAAAGCGTCAGATGTAGAAAAAATTACTTCATCCATTATTCACAACTGAGATATACATCAGTATTCGCTTCATGAAATTGCTGAAAACACACCCTTTTCGCTCACCGCTAGGCTGTGGCATTAGCAAACCAACCGGCCGATCATCTCTGTCTCGTTTCTGAAATTGGCCACCAGATGTCAGCTACTTTGATTCCTGTTGCGAATAGTGCATCCCAAGAGACTTAAGTGACTATGAAACGTAGAGCACAAGAAATCTATTGGATAATGATTTATATCTGTTAGTAAAAACGATCAACATATTTTCAGATATGACATATTTTTCCTAGCTTTAACCTTGGCAATAAGAGCCATGAAGTCACTCCGATTTTGCAACTCCCCACAAAAGCTTACTACAACCTTTAGTAAGATAGTTAGATTTTAAGATAGTTAGATAGTAATCTTTTTCAGCAGAACATCTTAATTTACATTTCACTCTTGAATTTATCTTCAAAGGAGATTAGGTTACAATCACCGAGTAGCATTAATTAGCACAATACGTACCCAGCATGGGTATCACCAGTTACATACAGAATGAGAGCTGTTTCCTGGAGCCTACAGTCGTTTAAATAAAAATTCATGTCACATAACAGTGCCTTCCTCATAGTCTGCTCAATAGAAGCTATTCAGATAGCATGACTGGGCCAAGGTGTTTGATCAATGTGCAACATAAATGAACGTTTCTCATTACTTTTCACATAACTCACGTTCAATCAGTGTATGTATTTTGTTATTATTTAAAAATTCTGAGTGAGGAAATATAACTGAATCGCCATAAAAATGTATAGGCAAGCACCATCATTATATTTATGACCAATGATTCTATGATCACAATATTTTCTACCAATGCAACTGATAGTTCAGAAGATTATCTTGATGAATGATATTGTTGCCAATGGCTCTCGGGAGCAGCTGCGTGTTGCACTTTGTTATGCAAACTTTTGAGTCCATTGCAGGTCATATCATCAGATGATGAATGCTATTGCGCAAAAATGCACAAAACTACATGTGTGTCGTGCGATTAGCTCGAAATCAAAAGATGAGATGCTCCTGTGTCATTTTTTAGGAGCCGATGCTTCTCATCTTTCATTTATTTATGCAACAAAGAGCTGTGAATGGCAGAAATTGTCAATGGGGCAGGGACTCTTGTCAAGTTGACGTATCACAGAGCTGTGAAGGCACCCTTAATGTCATTATCTCTTCAGGTTGTCAACAGGTATAGTTACACAGTCAAAGTTTCTTTCATTTACCGAACTTAAAATTTGTTATTTCTAACAAGCATCTCCTCATACATTAATTTAATAGATTTAATAGATCAAGAATATTTCAAGCTAACCTTTGGGTTGATGGGTTTTTATTAATTACAATCATACCTTTGCAGCATCACTTTCCTCAGGAGACGGTTCCTTCTTGGCCTCAATAAGCTTCCAGTCGAGGTCTGTCAGGACAACTCCTCTGCCCTCATCATCCACCTCTTTACCTTCAGAAGCAGGTGAGGTTTGGGGCTGAAAGAGAAATTTAATAAACAGCATTATTAATGACAAAAATGGAGAAACGTTAAAAAAATTAATATTAAGATTTAAGAATTCGAATAAATTAAAAGATCGTTTTCTAGCATGCAGCTACATACTAAACCACAAGCAGCCTAATGGAAATTAGAGCAAGGAATTTTATATTTTTGTAAATTTGGTTTGCTAGTTTGACACAAGGATATCTTTGTTATATGCCTAATGCATATTTTTTTCAATGCAAAATCTCTGCCGTGATCCCCTTAGCAATAGACCTAGGTGTTGTTACCTCAAAATACTATATTTTTAATAATGATATATTGCATAAAGGGAGCCCTTTGCATGAGATAAGAATGCCACTACGTAAACAGACAGATTTAAAAATAACATATAATGCCAATATCAAAGAAAAAATTTACTGCATTTAAGGCTATCATTCAGTTCATTAACAGCAATTTTGGTAATTAAAAATAATGGAAGCAAGCAAGATAAAGTGATGATAGTATAAATGATGATGATAAATCTCATGAACTGAGAAAGAAATGGGAAGGAGAGTGGAAGAAAAAAACGGGCCTTCTAAAACCCATAAAAGCATGATGAGACAACTAAATTGGCCACAACATGAGATGCCATGGCCTAATAAAGAAAAATACTCTAAGCAAAGGTGGATAGAGAGAAGGGCAATTGACAGTCCTAAATTTGATTCATTGGGCAGGCTGTTAAAGATGTACAAGGGAAGAAATATATTCACACAAAAAGGTAAGCAGATAATGCGAGTGCATCAGAGTACGGTGTGAAACCAACCTCAGGATTGCTGACACACGATGGTGATAAAATTTACGCACAATTCAAGTTGATCATGCAACAAATAGTTCACACCTGATCAGCAGAGGCATGTGGCATCAGGTCATTACTGGCCCAATCAGTGCAATCATATTCTTCTTCATCATCACCGCTCTTATCCACCTTTACTGAAGAGGACATGTATGTTCCCCCGCCACTCTGATAGAAAGAGAATTACCATTCAATTGATACACATTTTCACTAATTTGCACAAGAAACAAAACTGATCACAACCAAAACATGAATTACGGCGTGTTTGCAGAAATTAAAAATTACCTGATTCAGAAAAACTATTCCTATTGCATCAGGGAAGGTCAAATAAATTTTTGACTGCCCTCATTTAACCGAACAAAACTTAACACAGATACCACAAAATCCATACCTACTACATTCTGATTTTGGTGAACATAAATGCGACGCCAACATCCATTTCTCCCCACAATGTAGGAAATGCCAATTACATAATTAAGCAGTCTGTTGCCCAGGCATTACTCAGCACAGGCGATCACACCACTGATGGTAGAGATGGCTGTGGTTCCCAAACCTTTGGTTGAAGAATATTTTTTATAAATAGGGCGCCAGGTACATGCACAGGCTGCATCACCAAGTTAAGGAACATCACAATGACTTTCGGCACGTTGGATTCAAACAGACACAGGAATAATTTACTTATAGATTTAATAACACTTCAGAGTCGTTTGGAGATTAAAATAATAATTGGCACCATTCAAAAATCTGCCAATATAAGACACGGTCTCAGGCAATATTTTGTGGAATTACTTCATGTTAATGAAATAAAATAGTTATTTTATTTCATTTAACAAAAATCTGCCATCTTTTAGATTGGTTTCCTCTTGAATATCCCCCAAAGGTCACTCTCTCCAAACACTATCACCTTACATCACTTGTAACATTGTGAAACAAATAAAACAAAATATGACTCCTGTCATAACGCTAAATAAACCTGCAGCTGGCACCATAGATTGATAGATGAGGATTTCCTCTCCGCTGCCACATGGTGGGGAGCATCATGCAAGAAATAAAACACTCAGCCTGAAAACGATTGGGCGTGAGCAAATTGACACAAGGAAATCGATGAGTGGGCATGGGACTAAACTTACTGACGGGGGTGGATCGGGTGGCTCATCGGAGAGGACCTTTTTAGGCAATACCTGAATGCAAAAAGACATGTCAACATGCACGCCTTGTACCGGTTGGCTATCTGGGAAATTTCAGGGAGGGGAGAAGAGGAGGGAGAGGAGAGGAGAGTTGTAGGCCCACACCTGTTTTTAGTGCATCTTGTCAATTGCAGAATAGCCGGAAACAAAATTTTCAATCAGCTGGCCTCGTGGTGAAGACCGTGACTAAATCCCTCATTAGGAAAGAGTTATGTTTGGTGGACAGAGCTAATGGCTGCTAAATCCAATTCCCTGGCTAACCAACCAAATACAACAAGCTGGATTTGATTAGGATAAATCACTCAAATTGAATGATTGCATTTCCTACATTGTGGGGAGCAATAGATGTTTGGGTCACAATTTATGTTCACCAAAATCCGAATGTAGCAGGTATGGATTTTGTGATCGATTGAACTTGATTAGGATAAATATCTCAAATTGATTTATTTTGTTCATTTTGAACCATTACATATGGGGATCATGATTCAAATCCCCAGTTTATTCAGCTGCACCTTGCTCAGTGATCATGACATCATGATCACCATGTGAGAGCATACTTGCTGCAAGAGTAGGCATCATGACCCTCGCTTGTTTTCCTCCCTTCTGCTCCGTGCTGATCCAAAGTGAGCTAGGCGTTTCTACTACCACTAAAACGCCAACTGTGCCATGAAGTCAGAACACTCACTCACTTAGTGAGTAAATGCTAGTAACTGGTCCAGTTCATTGCACCCATTGTGCTAATTACAATGAGTGATTCATTTTGAATAATTCATAATTCACAACACACTCTTCTGAACTTGTTTAATGTTTATGAAGCCAGGGAAAAGGTTGCTTGTTTCTACTACATGAGGCTGGGAATGTTCCAATGTTCTGCAGAGGTATGGATTTGCATAATAAAAAATCTGAGCTAAAAAAAAAGTGTTGACTCACCAAGTCATCAATTGCCAATGGGTCTCCGACATCATTTTCAAATCCATCTGGAGCCGTTTTATTCACCACTTCATCATTCTCTTCTCCTAGGGGGTCTATGTTCTCCTCTTTTACATGAAACTAGAAGAGAATGCTGGGTGACACTAAATAAAATCCATATAATAATAACAACAACAAAACATCCACTTTTACCTGTGACTACTCATACTGACCAAATGCACCTATGCATGAGATTTTTGGGAGCAACTTAAATAAAATTTCTGACATCATAGCTCTTTTCTGTTCAACTGAGCCAAGAAGGGCTCCTAGTATGCTTAAATGCACCTTTTCTGTTAATAATAACGAATCCCTCATTTTGAGCAATTTTTTTAATGAAAGACAAAGCCCTACAATACTTGTTCAAATTTGATCAAGTGAGGGAAAAGTTTGTGGGTTTTTTTGCTCAGTCATTCAAATAGTGCTCACACACAACACACTCTTTTGAAGTTATTTACTGTTTATTAAGTCAGGAAAAAGGTTTGTCGTTTCTCCTAAGTGAGGCTGGGAATGTTCCAATGTTCCACAGAGGAAGGGATTTACATCATAAAAACACTGGGCTGAACAAGGAAAGAGTGTTGACTCACCAAGTCATCCATTGCCAATGGGTCTATAGGATCACTTTTAATTCCATCGCGAGCTGTCCCATGCAGCACTTCACCATTCTCTTCTCTTAGGGGGTCAATGCTCTCCTCTTTTACATGAAACTAGAAGAGAATGCTGGGTGTCACTCCACGAAATACAATAAATAATAATGATAAAAATAAAACCTCCCTCTTTTATCACAAAATACTCATCCTAATGAAATGCAACTATGCCTGAGTTTTTTATGACCAACTTCAATGAAATTTATGACATGATAGCTCTTTTCTCTCCAATTGAGCCTAGGAGGGCTCCTAGTGTGCTTGAATGCACCTCTTCTGTTTATTATAATGAATCACTCATTTTGAGCATTTTTTGATGAAAGACAAATCCCTACAATACTTGTTCAAACTTGATCAAGTGAGGGAAAAGTTTGTGTTATTTTGCTCAGTCATACGAGTAGTGCTCCACTGAGGAATGGATTTATAACATAACTGTGCTAAACAAGGAAAGAGTGTTAATTCACCATGTCATCCATTGCCAATGGGTCTACGGCATCACTTTCAATTCCATCTGGAGCTTTTTCATGCAGCATTTCATTATTCTTTCCTCTTTGAGATTCTTTATTCTCCACTTTTACATGACACTGGAAAATGCAGCACAACACTCAATAAAGTTCTAATATTAATAACATATTTTTAATAATATTAAATGTAATAGAAGTATGTATGTCCACGACTCCTCAACAGACTCCTAACATCAAAAATTTTATCCGTCAGAACCAAACTTTAAATTTGTGAAACCAAAATACGACCGACCCTACTGTATAGAGCTGAATCAAGGCTCATCGACAAAAGAAAAGAAAAGTATTTTATTATGTATGTTTTAAAGTGAAGTTTTTATAGCAGTTTTTTGGACCCATAAGAGAAAATGAAATCTGGAAAACCAAAAACACAACAGGGAACTCAGGGATCATTTCAACTTGCCAAATATAGTTGCTGAAACTTAAGCGCTGCAGATTGTGATGAGCAGGGCACGCAATACAAAGACAGCTAGAGGCCCTAGTAAAACAAGTCTGGAAAGAAAACCCTGATGAAGGACAACCTCCAGGAAGACCAAAAAAAAGATAGAAGGATTAGATATTGATTGATATAAAGAATGGGAGTCAGCAAGGAGGAGGCAGAAGATATAAGAAATTGGAGTGCAGACAGTTGGCAAGGTGAAATACCATTTAGGGAATAAATGGCTATGGGAGAAAATAATTAGTAGTACACCCAGTAATTGTCACCAACCCAGGGGTTTAATGTTGGAACCCCACCTTTTGTCTGTAAAAAAAATGCAAGACACCCAAGTTTCAGGGCATCTATCGCCTAAATGACGCAATTAATTTCAATGCAACAAACAGCATATGAAAGGGAATGTATTTCTACTTTGGATCATTTATGTCAGAAAAATTTCCCCCATAATACTTCCTGTACTTATTTTTTCTAAACATGTACCCATTTTTTGAGTGTAAAATCAAGTTACCCAACTTTGCGCTCTATATATTCCTGTATTTTTTTATTCCAATAACTAGGAATTTTGATGTAAGAAATCCAGATCGATTATGAACTGATTTTAAAATAAAAATTGTTTACATCACGAAAATTAACGGATTTATTTTTGGCAATGCAACTAACATCTCTGTTAACTTGGAAACCAATTAGCCAATTGAAACTTTATCACCGCTGTTGTTTGCTGTGGAATGTAAGCAATGCAAGTGCGTAGATCATGCACATTAAATGGTAGCAATATATTCAATAGTGTTTGATTATTATTCTTTTTTTGCACTCTGGTTGTCGGTTTTGCTCTGCCTAGTGAGGAAGGCCAAAAAAAACA
Organism: Ischnura elegans; assembly: GCF_921293095.1. NCBI lineage: Eukaryota > Metazoa > Arthropoda > Insecta > Odonata > Coenagrionidae > Ischnura > Ischnura elegans. Next base: position 14,795,862 of record NW_025791657.1, read on the forward strand.
ACAGAAAAGAGGAAGTATCTCAAAGCCGTGAACAGTTGCCATATCGTTCAGTTTGATGCATTATACACTGGTAGTATATGAATCGCCCACTTGCTGCTTTGACCGAGTCTGTGGCAAGCAACCATGCACCTCATTTCTCCACCCTCTCCCATGACGGAGCTGCCGGAACAGGTGTAACAACATTTAGATATATAGCGATATTGACTTTATTAGCACTATTTAGTATAGGTGTTATCAATAATTGTACTTAAATTATCGTACATCATATGTCAGCACCAATCAAATTTCAATTGATCTATTAGTTTCAATGTTAGCAAGGATTTCCATTGTTTACAACAACTATAAATTTTTGTGGTATAAATAATTTTTTTCCTGCAAATTTTCAACAAAAGATATGGCATTCCTCTATCAAAATTCCATGTTACTGGATAGAAAACTGTGGGAATACCAGGTGCTCAAAGTTGGGCAACTTGATAGTACACATAAAAAAAGGTATTATTCTTAGAAAAAATTAAATACAGGAAAAATCTTAGGGTGGATTTTTTGAAGTAAATTATTTAAGATAGAAATAAAATCTCTTTCGTATTTTTTTTTTGCATTTAAATTGATTACCTCATTTAGATCATAGAGCCCCTCAAACTCAGGTATTTTGCTTTTTTTACACACAGTAGGTGGGTTCCTGTGAACGGATACATTTGCAAATGCACCAACAGCATCATCATCACTTCTTGCTCCTACAATTAGCTGATAAATAAAGACAAATTTAAATTTATAACGATTATCTCAAATTAAAGCCATTCTGGCTCACATTATCCATCATGATGGGAGCTAGCCAGTTCATATTGCATTTTGTTACTGTGGTAGACTACGAGCTTATCAAACAATACTGCATGTCTCGAAAAACATGCAGGCCTGTCAGATTCCTTTTTTTGATGTGGTGGTACATATGTATGATAAAGAAGTTAACTCCTTGGTTCCATTTCATGCGTGCATTCTTCCAGTCACCTTTAGTGGTCACCAGTAAGAGAGGATTCTCAGGAGCACTTTCAACTGCAGGATCCAGCATTTGGATTGGGTTGCTACTAAAAAGGCTGTATTGTATTACAATCAGGTATATTTGCAACCCCCCTCCAAAGATGCCAATGGTGGATAGACACTCCTAGAAAAGGAGTTCTCTTTATGTCTATGGTCGGCAATTTCACTTACCATGTACCCTGCAATCTTAAACCTTTACATATCTCTGGTTGTAATCTCTGGAGTTCTCCGTCTTTATACCTATAAAAATTCCCCTTCCATCATCATTTTCAAATTTCCAGTAACCCCTTATATCCATTTTATTTATTATTTATCATGTCTTTACAAATAATCTAGAAAAAATGTGTCTAAATTTTCTCCATTACTCAATTTTATTGTAATATAATCATACTCTTATTTTTATTATTTGAGCAGAAATGGATGGATGCATTTTTTTTTGAAAAAACCAGAGTATAAAGAAACTTCATGCCATCATTCAAATCTGCCACGTGTTTCACGGTCTGCCAATAGGGGACCTAACCAGTCCTCAGTAATGATACACCATTTGCTATGTAATTCACAATTTTTACATTTTATAAGCTTCTTAAAGCCATAAAATAATGATATTAGGTAATGAATGAAAACATTTGTTTTAAAATGATGATATAACTATACATAACCACTAAATAGAGTCTCATAGTACTTTATTTATAAAGGGAGGAGCTTAATTTCTCTTCAGGAGCTTGTTGGAGAATAAATATACTTAACTCTCTTGATGCATATGATTGGCACATGTTTCAACGGGAGTGGTTGCCAGCTTCCCCTGTTCTACTATTATCTTATAACGGCCCTCCTCTCTAAGCTTGGGAATGAGGTATGGATGATGGGTAAGAGTATTTTCAGTACTATTGGCAGAAGGACAACACAAAAGGGGCCCCACTCCATCATGTACAAGCTTCACTGATGTTGTCATTTGAGGAGCATTGTAAACGGTTCACAGAAATGTCTTATTATCGGAGAGTTCCATTCACTCCTGATATTTGTAACAGAATGAACTCCCGATTACCTGTGCACAAATTTTGAGAAGTTGATGGACAGAATTTCAACAATGTTAACATGAAATTGTCTTCTACAGAGAAGCTCAATGCAACTTTAACATTTAATTAACCTAATGCCATTTTTTTCCTTCCTATTAGCAAATCAGGACATGCTCATGAAAACATTTGCGTCATCAAGTTTTATTCCTATTACAAATGAATTTCAATGAGACAAAATTCCCTTGGACTGCTGCAAATGAAATCATTGCTGGCTTACAGTGCATATCACAATGTAGATTGCCAGGGCAATTTTATCAATGCTCATGGTACTAGGTGTAAGGCCCCCATTGTTTATCAAGGATGGCAACACGCGGGAGAAAACTTTAATGAACCCACAACCGGTTGAGAGGCTCATGAAATACTTTTCTTCTTAAAACGAAATCACGGTCTTTCACAAAAAAATTCTTTCCGTCTAACATTTTTAACTGTAACAGACACTCCCACTGAACACTGCAGACATCGTCCCAAAAAGTGCCATGGTAAGTGAAAGATGCATTTCAGACAGTATTATTTAAATTCTGTGCACCATAGGATTAATTTACTGAGGCTATTTCGCAGCTATCGACATAAATTAACCTTAATCATCCTTGCAGTCCTAAAGGGGACCACCTAATGACCCTCCAGACCAGGGGCGGATCCAGGATTTCTTTCTGGGGGGGGGCATAAGCAAGGCTGTATCCAGGATTTTGTTCTGGGGGGGCACAAGAATAGCTCTTAATAGAAAAAGGACGCAATAATAATGGGACCATATTAAAAATCTTGCATATTTTTAAGGGTGTGGGGAGGGGTCCCCCATGCCCCCCCTGAATCCACCTATGCTCCAGTCCCTTTCGGGATCAGTGATACACACTTCATTTAAAATCGGCTTATAATGAGTCTCATCGCTTGAGAGTTAACTGGAGAGCCGCTTATATTTTAAACCAAGGCCATTAAACCTTGGCCGTATTGTGCAACTTAAATTGAATTATGAGTAAATGGATAAGCATTTTACCTTCTATCATGCACTTATGATCGAAATATTAAAGAAGAGCACACATAGAAATGCATATACGTATGCCAGGCAAACCTGTTTTCATCATACACAGGATATATGTTGATATCACAAAAGCTAAAATTATAAATCTTCCAACAAAGGTTTTACGATATATGAGAATAAAACTTACCAACATATTGGCTGTGGGCAGTTGGATGTGTTGCACAGGAATGAATATTTCGTTTGGTTGGACTGAGCATGCTTCCTCTGAAGTGCCTACAATCGCATCACGAACGCAGTCCTTAGTTTCAGTAGAAGACCTCAAATTGTCATGAACTGCCCCCTGTCCTCCAATATTCTGAAACGAGAGTAACACTGATAAACAACTCACCTACTTCAAAATCAACAATTAAGGAATGCTAATAATCTAGATGAAACAGGATTTTTGTAATTTTATCTATGCCATTAACCCATATATGCCCAATGAGTCGTTTTCGACCCACGGATATAAAAAATCCTAGTCCCTCTAATTTGAAGTATTTGTCTACATTGTTGTTATTTTTGTCCTACAGGGAAGCAAGTGATTCATTCCTGAAGTAATATTTCCAAGGATACATTTTCAAATCATTGTAATGTGGGCATAAAAAATTACTTCTCTTTACCGCGATTTTCGAATAACTTTGACACACAACGTGACCAAAATTTTCAAGCTCAATCGAAATGACACGACATGCTACAATACTTTGTATACTCAATTTCATTATTCCGTATTCAATTACTAAATGTCATGTCTCCTGTGTCTGCCACGGGTCATGATATTGGCGTGGGTCGTTTTCGACCCACTGGGCAGAAAAGGCTAGTTTGTTGGGCAACACCAGACGTACTAGGTTGACCAGAATTTGAGCGTTCTCTCTGCTGAACTGCGATAAGATTCTTTTGGAGTGCATTAGTCCAAATAAATTTTGGCATGGCAAGGTTAGTATATAACTCCTAGAGGACATATTTTTATTTTATAAACATTTTTTTCCTGAGCTCATTGACTAATTTATATCTCTAATTTAGTCGCAAACAGCTGACTACAACAGAAATACTTCACGAGCTAGAAGAGTTGGATGAAAAAGGTGTAAAAGATGAAGTATATATTTACGTAACTCCTCCAGAAGATGGAAACGAAACATGTGAGGATTCCGGGGATGAAGAATGTAACGATCCTGATCGTCTTTGTGGCCGGCAGCTGCAAGTGGAAGGTGACTTTAACATTGACATTGAAGATGACCCTGGTGAAGTTGATGAGGAAATCAAATTCGTTGAAGAATCATCCCATTCTAAAAGGAGAAGGAAGTCAACCAAAACCCAAAACATAACACGGAGATGGGTCAGTTGTGATCTTACTACCCCTGTTTGTGATTCCTGGAGTACATGTTTTATACCTCCACTGACTTTATCCTCATCCAGTCACCCATTAGAGTTTTTCGAACTTTTTATTGATGACAACATCATTACGAAACTAGTTGAGTTTACAAACCAATATGCAGCAGCGAGGAATAGGCGTGTGCAGCTTTCCAAGGAAGATATGTATACATTTTTAGGCATATTGTTTTTGTCCGCATATAACTGGCTCCCAAGAAGAAGAATGTATTGGGAAGAAAAGGAAGATGTCTACAATGCACTGGTGTCTAGAAGTATGAGAAGAAACAAGTTTGAGGAAATATTTACGAACATCCATTGTACAGATTATAGTGCATTAGACATATCCGATCGTCTCGTAAAATTGCGTCCAGTCATTTGTGAACTCAACAAAAACTTTTGTAGATTTGCGCCTTTAGAAGAATCAATTTCTATCGATGAGGCTATGATTCCATACTTTGGAAGGCATGGATGCAAACAGTTTATTCGGGGAAAGCCAGTGAGATTCGGTTACAAGGCTTGGGTAGCTGCACTCCGCCTAGGGTACTGCATCCAATTTGATATCTTCCAAGGGAAAGTAAAGGAAAAAAGGGTTTTCACTTCATCAAGAAGGCTCGGTGAATCTGTGGTGATGGGGTTTGCTGAAAACTTAAAAATAATTATCCACTGCTGAATTTCTCCCTGTATTTTGATAATTATTTCACTTCTGTGAATCTAATACACGAACTAACAAAATTTGGCTATGGTGGAACGGGAACCGCTAGAGTGAACCGAATTTAGAACTGCCCCTTGCAGGATGTTTAAGTGTTTAAAAGAAATGAGAGAGGTAGATATGACTGCTGTGTATCCCGGGAGGACAATATCAGTTCAGTTAGGTGGATGGACAATAACGTTGTCACAATGCTATCTAATCAGTTTGGCGTCAAACCTCAGCAGAAGGCATCGAGATATTCAGCATCCGTAAAAGGAAGAAATGAAATTCCACAGCCCCACGTTATTGCCATGTACAATCGAAACATGGGTGGTGTAGACCAAATGGACAATAATATCTCTAATTACCGTATTGGCAGTCATGGGAAAAAGTGGTACACGCCTATATTTCTATGGATGATGGATGTATGCATGAGTAATGCATGGTGTCTCAGCAGGACTTATGGTATGAAACTGGAAAGTTTAGCTTTCAGAAGAGAAATTGTAATATCATTATTGAAGAAATATGGTACTCCACCACAACGAGCAGGACCAACAAGCAAGTTTGCACCTCCAGAGATAATCCGAACGAGTGGACCGCACCATATCATTCTCACAGATCAGCCAAGAAGAAGATGCGTTTTGTCGTAGTAAAACAGTAAAATCATGCCATAAATGTTGCACTCCTTTGCACGATAAGTGCTTTGAGGAGTACCATAAAAATATCTCTGACTGTTAAAACTTAGAAGGAAATAAACAATTATTTTATATGAATAGTATCTTAAAATATTTTTATTGTATTTTAACAATTTTCCCAAAATAATGTAAGTTAATTAAAATTTAAGTTAAAAAACAAAACACAACAAATTGGAAATCATAAAGCAGTTGCACCTCAATAACTCTGAAGAGCCTATTGGAAAACGCTCTAATAGCTAATATCCCAAATGTGCTCACCAATGCCCAGTGGGTCGAAAACGATCCATGTCATAATTTTTAAACAAATGCTTCAGGATTTTTTCAACATTTTTTCTGTTGTCCAGAGGAATAATAACTTCGAAAGAAGTAAATACAGTTAAATTTTCATGAAAAAAAATAGTGGGCATAAATGGGTTAAATAAAAATTGAAACATGTCTGCAAATTAATCACCCATAAACTACATGGCTGTTAGAATCAACATTGGGCATGAAGATTCTAGGTGAAACTCAGGTCATACTATTATGGCTTTATTACAGCGTCATTGGGGCCATGAGAAGGCCTTCAAATCACGCCATTCACAGCAAACTCATGTTACCTGGAATATCAAGGTCATGCAAAGTATCTTAACTCCCTTCTTTTAAAGTTACAAGCTAGTTCTTAAAATAGAAATTTAGGGTGACAATTTTCACAGGTAAATTACATTTATGTGTACATTCATGGGTTCATTTATTTGGACAATAACTAGTAAGGTGAAGTGGTGTAAGTGCGACCTCCCTCAAGAAGATCTCGAGGCAAAGATCTTTCCATTCTCGAGGCGCGTGGCGGTCGTACAACATATTCCACATATTGTAATGGAACCAGAGCCGACTACATCAAAATATTTATCCCTTGAAATCTCATTCCAATCTCTTAGAAAATATACCCTTCAGTTCCTCTCGTAGTTGTTGTTGGTTGTGAGGACAGGTAGAACCACAGTTCCTTCAGAATCTACGTATCAGAGGTGCTAGGTAAGAACTACTTCTTGATTTCTGTTCTTCACGGATTAGTTTTCTCGGTTACTTTAAATTTTAGAACTCGGATCATTACATTTAGTTTAAATGGGGAGGTCACACATTTCCCACCATATCCAATCATTCTTTCCTTGCGAGGCTACGTGATTGTAGTAATAATATGAGCAACAATTATTATTGCAAGGTGAAATGGTGCACAATTATGTAAGAAAAACACAAAAGGGACTGCCTTATAGCAACGATGACTAAAAGAAGGCACTTGACGAATATATAATTGGAAGAATGGGGAGAAAATGTGCTAGTATGAATAAGTATGGATTAGAGTTGTCTAAAAAAGTGGGTTTGGAAATGGTAGCTGATCATGCTCGTAAAAATAGTATAAAATGCCTTTCTAAGATGACAAACCTCCTGAAGATTGTTTTTTTGGTCTAATTTCATGGCACACATTTTCATTTAAAAAAACCTCAAAGGATAGAGCATGCCAAAAAAAAGATTTCTGACCTTCTGTGATAAATGCTCAATTTGATTTGTTGCAAAATACAATCCATGAATTGCACCAAAATAATAAACCGGAATGTATGAATAAAATCTGGACGAAACTTCATTTTCTACGTACCCAGGGAAGACAAGAGTTGTTGGCAAGAGTGTATTTCCCTCGACTCATACAATTAGTTTATTAGGTCGTTTGAGCATCATTGTTAATGGGGGAAAGTGCAAATAAGATCAAAGCCCCTCCTTTGATAGTATTTGAAGGAAAATACGCTTGGGATAGTTGGTGCACTCCCAAATATACAGGATTGTAATGGAGATTGGATTCTGGCTATATTCAGTGGTAAAATGTCATATGCTCACTATATCAGGAAAATAGGGTTGTTCACCATATTTTTTTTATTTAAGAAATCGAAAGATCGTGCTTCAGAAGGAGCAATGACAATAATATTATGCTATTTTCTTAATTGTACATGTTTAGAGAAGGCTTTAAACAGTGACAAATTTTACGTTACGCCAAAAAGCCCTACTTCCATCTTGAATTGATGTGTGACGTCACAAGCCTGTAGATGCCCTACTGCAGTGTTGTTTAAGTGGCTCAGCAGGGTTATTCCACTTTTTTTTCAAGATCTCCAGCGTCTGCCGCCAGATCAGTGTTTAAAGAAAATCCAAATTTATCCTTTAATAAGAGTAATAATAAGCAAAATTACCCTTACTTGTACTTATTTATTGCTCATCATATCATAAATAGCACTACAACGTACACATTTCACGAGTTGTCTTTTTGATACGAATTATTCGAATATATTCCGAATCAACTGATTCAATGAAAAACTTGACTCACAATAAATATAAAACACTAATAAAACATGATAATCGGTTTTCCAATCACTATGCACACGCTAAAAGAATTTGCACTCCTTGAAGTTCGAAAGATTCTCCACACCTCACTTCTCACTCATCACTAACGACTTAGAATCAGTTTACGTTATTTCACATTGACATTTCGAGGACAATGAAATGAATAGGCTGAAACAAATAGCTAAACCGGTTATTGTAACATCAAAAAACTTCGAATTTCACTATTACTCATACCCGTACTCTTACCGTAACCAAAATATGACCAAAACAAAAACAAACAACAGCGCAACGAAATTCGTGAAATGTAAACACTCGTGAATGCTCAAAATGAATAGGTAATAAAATCAAACGGAACTTAGAAGCGAACAAACGATTGAAAATTAATATGCGTTCGATGTATCCCTAAAGCACAACTAGCTCAAATATGAAAAATATCCCCTAGGCAATAGTTAGATACCTTAGATCGAAATGTATAGGGTTGATTGAACTAGCATGGAAGAAATAAATAATTTCGTCGAAGCAGTTACATTCACAACTCACTTCACTCTTTACTTCATCGTCTATATGCAATCATTCACTTAGGGGTACATTAAGGGCACAAATTGTGTTCACTTGCACTAGAAGCACAATGAAAGTTCACTGCACGTAGTTTCCTAGCAAATGCAGCAATACAAAACTTTCAATTCCTGTCAACGCTACATACATTGCCTGCCTAACTTGAAGAATGGATTTCATGTCGCCTTGATCCATCCGGAAGCTTCATGCACAACATAGGCCATTTCAAAATAAGGAATAACCTTGGAAAATGTCCAGTCGGCATGCAGAGTACTCAGCTTGGCATCGAGCGATCGAGGGCACAGGCCCGCCGTACAGGCTTGTGTCGTCATCACCTCTATTTCAAGATGGCCGACCGTTTTTGGCGGCGTTTAAAATTGTTCGAATTTTGATTGCTAATAATTCCATCATTACTTTTTCAACGCATCTGTCATTCATCCCAATCAAAGTGAAATTACATCAGAAGTGATATACATTCGTTTTTTTAGACCGTTTTGATAGGCTTGAACAACCCTATTCTGGAGATCAATGAATCAGGTGATCCTGTGGTTTGCATTCTGAGGACATGTTGCGGGGGCTGAAAAAAGTTTCACCTATCCAAAGGGATATGAGGGTTCAAGGGAAATAACTAGGGAAGGCACAAACATATTACCTAAGCTTTTGGTTGGCTGTTGAGGATAAGTTAACCATTTGCCTATCTTTCTCTGGTTAAAACCCAACTTAAAATGAATAAATTAATATCCAATGCTGAGTTCTCCTTCATTTTGCTTTTTTACACTGATAATGTGAGGTACATTATAGACTCAATTTTTTGTTCTTTTCAATCTAGTTTATATTCAGACATCTTGTCATATAAAAACTGGATGCTATTTTTATTATTAATAATTCAGCTTCTAGACACATAAGCTATTTTTAATACACTTGTTAATGTATGAATTCGAATACTGCAGGATCATTAGTAAAACAAATTTGACTAAAATTCCTTAGTGTAATACCTAATTAACCAGAAGATGCAAAAAAAGTCACTTCCAATACCTTAAATAGGGTATTGAAAGTGGTAATTGAAATTTCAAGAACGGCCAGACAAGTTAGTACCTTAAAAAGCAAAGGAAAGCTGAATATCCAGGCAAATCGCACTTACCCCATGTGCCATGTTATGTGGAAATATATTGCACATCAGCCAGGGGACGCAATTGCTTCATGCACGGGGAAAGTGCGATCCCGTGACAAGGCTCTAAGATATAATTTATAGAAATTACCACTTTACAGAGAGAGGAATGTAAATCTAATTTTCTTTTTTGGTTATTAATACATATATTTTACAACGAATCTCAGGATTTTAGCAAGCCTAGAAAAATTTCCTGAGGTGGTTAACGTTGATATATGCTATCTAGGGGTAGCACTTACCCCACCATAATTATGCAAACAAAATATTATATACCATAAAATAATTTCAATAAACGGTTTTTGTAAGCAAGCACTGCTCCGTTGATCATTGGCGAGGTCCTTTCATATCATTTTATATTGTTAATTAACAAATTTAATGCTCCATTAACTTTTGTATCAATCAGAGTGCTTTTTAGTAAATTTTGCATTTCTTATCTGATGCAGGCATAAATCTTCACACTATGCCCGTCGTGGCTTACTAAAATACACGATTAAGTTACTATTTCATGTTACCTATTGTCTTAACCAGTTAAACCCACAAATACAAACATTCTACTTAAGTTTTCAATGTCGTCGATATGAACGTGAAACTATTAAGGCCTGGTTACACGGTAAACTAACGCGAACAAGTTAATATCTACTCACGTGAATGATTTCACATTATTTGTAAGTCACACGACGCTTCCAATAAAAAAATAAGATGCACTCACCCTGAAGTAATTTCTACACGAAAATTTTCTCAGTTCTGCGTCCGATTTATGACAAATATTTCTAAAATCATTGAATTCGATAAGCTTTTCCAAGCACATTGCACACAAAGTGGCAGGCAGGACATCTCCCACAGCAACCTAAGAAAGCAATGTAAACATATGCAAGAGATTTCAGGCTAGTGGAAAATAAGTTCATAGAACGGAATAAAACTAGAAATCAGGAAATCTATAAAATGCAAACCGTCACTTACTTTTAAGTCGACTAAATCATATAAGGCATCCTCGACAGTTATCTGGCTTGCCACAATTGAAGTGAATATGTTGTAGTAATAATCATTTTTCTTCATGCAAAGTCTGCACAGGGTACCCTCGGAATTCCTTTCTGAAGACTCCGAGATATCCCCAATGGTAATACTCATGCTTTCACTGCAATATCTCATTCAACATCGAAATCAGTTCACTCCTTGAACAAATCATCCACGTAGCACTCGGCGATTTCCAAATTCCTACTATATAACGGTCATTTCCATGACGTGCACCAATGCAAAAACATTAGACTTAGCAAGGAAAAGGGCGTAATAAGCTGACATTGAACTATGATCTCAAAAAGAAATCACATTGCAGCAGAGTAAACAGCAAATATTTCACAAGAATTTCAATGTGGTTAAAGACGCCGTACTTAATAACTGACCAGGGAAGCGAGATTTAGGTCAGATACCGGACTTTAGTTGTGTATTGCACCGCTAGAGAATAACCTATGCAACAGGCCTACAATCGAACAATGAGGTATTTTCAACGATTAGTGGTATAATATAGAGATTTATTGATAAATTTAATTTAAAGATATTTTTTAACGATTAATTTTACATCACAGAAAGGTTAAAATCATTTTTCAGGTTTAAAGATCGTAAACGGAATGTGACCGTGAGCAAGCCGAAGTTGTGCTTAAATTCCGTTTCTGGCCAAATGACTGGTAATTATTAACCAAAAACAATTTTATTACAATAAATTAAAAAAATGATGAATTTCAATGTAGCGTCCATTTATTTTATCAAATGGAAAGATAATTGTCTTTAAACGCAGATGTGAGGCCTGCTCTATAGGTGTGCTCTTGGCGGATAATACGGTAACTAGAAAACATCGATTCGATTCGGAGTTTTGATTACATTGTCTTGTATTAACAAGTGGTAATGTGGGTCAACCTTTATTGTGGATTTATTGTCAACGGAATTTGTAATCGTGTCAACAAATTGTTGAAAATATTCTCAGTCCTTACTATTGCGGCCTGATATATCTTTCAGGCGATTCATTAATTGTTGGCTTTCATGTTCCTTTCGTTGAGCATTCTAAAGTATTTCATTTTCACACATACCCGTAGTGAATGCAGTTTACTTGCGGGATTTCGTGATGTTAGTTAATGCTGAGTGGATCATTTCTTTGACAAGAGATCTCTTTTAAGTAGTGATTGATATTTTGAAAACATGAGTCATACCAGTGGGATATTCTCGGATTCTTCTGGAAGGAGTTCAGAGATTGACCATTGCAGACTTTGTATGAAGAATCATGATTATTACTATAACATATTCTCTTCGAGTGTAGCATGCAAAATAACTGTGAAGGATGCCCTACATGATTTTATCGGTTTACATGTAAGTTATAAATTATATGTTATCCATTTTCTTTACATTGCCGCTTACTTTATTTTGTTTTCCAAGATAATTCCAAAATCTGTTAATGTATAACTTGTTTATTAACGTCTCAGATTGCTGCGGGAGATGGCCTGCCCACTACCATGTGTCCACTGTGCTTGAAGAAACTGACGGAATTCAGTGTTTTCAAAAAGATTTGTTTAGAATCAAACGCAGTTCTGAGAAAAAAATTGATAAAAAATTATTGCAGGGTGAGTACTTTTCTTTTTTTTCTCATTCGAAGACTGGTGTAGTATAAATGTTGCAGAGTTAAAAATTGACACTATTTGGTTTTTGTCTACAACAGTAGGAATGTAGTGAGAAAATGTTTGCGGACTAAAGTAGTTACAGCATAAATATGTAAGGATTAACTCAATATGGTAATAGATTAATAGCTTGGTGACACAATTGGAGAAATATGTAGTGTTTTATAGCCTACGTTGGCTGTTATATCGAATATTAACAAAAAAGTCACTTCAATTAACGATCAGAAGGTAGCGTACCTTTTGTTAATCTACAATAACAGGGGCCTTAAAAGGTCCTCAAACATGGATTACGGAAAAGTGTTACTGATCCAATTTCCCAAAAACTGTTTCTCCCCACCTGTGAATCCTTTGCAAGGTCCAATTAATGTTGCAGTTGGTTTTTCATTGGCAAATAATGAAGGCATTTTGTCTTCTGGCAAAACTACCCCCATGAAAAAATTGTATAACCCTATTTCAAATTTTTATACAATCTTATACATTGCCATGGTAATGTATAAGATTATATAAAACTTTGAAACAGGTTTATACAATTTTTTTCATAGGGGTAAGTGTGTGCTAAACAATGATATCCTGGAAAGTATGGCATTCAAATTCACTATTTATCAACTCAAAAAGACAATCTACCCACTAGCCCCTATGAAAAAATTGTATAAAACCGTATAAAATTTCTATACAGTTTATACAGGTTGTATACAATTTGTATACATTGTATTCAAATTGTATAAACTGTATTAATTCACATGCTGTATACAGCATATACAATTTGTATAGAATGTATACAATTTGAATACAATGTATACAATTTGTACACAATGTATACAATTTGTATAATAGTAATTCAAAGTAGGCCTCAAAAACTGAAGTCCAAAAATGAACTTAGTAGGGGACCAAAATAATGTTCCTAATTCAAGAGTTCAATTGCTTCTAAAGATCATGAAACGCGTTTTAAACAAGATTCTTGGAGACCCATCAATGTTAGCCATTCAATGCCACTTGGAAAATTTTCAACCGAGGCGACACAAATTGAAGTCCAAAAATCAACTTAGTAGGGGACCAAAATAATGTTCCAAATTCAAGAGTTCAATTGCTTCTAAAGATCATGAAACGCGTTTTAAACAAGATTCTTGGAGACCCATCAATGTTAGCCATTCAATGCCACTTGGAAAATTTTCAACCGAGGCGACACAAATTGAAGTCCAAAAATCAACTTAGTAGGGGACCAAAATAATGTTCCAAATTCAAGAGTTCAATTGCTTCTAAAGATCATGAAACGCGTTTTAAACAAGATTCTCGGAGATGCATCAACGCTAGTCATTCAATGCCACTTGGAAAATTTTCCATACCCATAGCCTCCATAGTGTCCCCTTGTCACGTTTGTAGGAAGCGGTACGAAGGTTTTACACAGTACACTGGCAAATTCATATGCAGCGATAAAATTGTATCACATACGCCCAAATTTCCTAAAAACTCGTGATTTAATATATGACACAGTAGTCATTTTGTTTCTGGATACTCTGGATAAAAAAAAATCATATCCGTTGTGGGACTATTTTCTTTTGCGGATGGGGCCATAGCCACCGAGAAAGAGAGCCCGCGGAAGGATCGCCCAGGATCGCCGTTGGAGATTACGTGGTTTATGTTATGTATCACCATATTCCTTGGATTTTTGTGGTTAAGTTGGTGAAAATTAGAGTTTTTGTGAATAGTGAAGTTTCCGTTATTCTTTAATTTCATTCGGTGGGCTTCAGAAACTTGTTTGTGAGGCATTTTTGTTAAATATGCCTTTCTCGTGTGTGGTGCCGGTATGCGAAGGAAAAACCCAAAGTTCAAGTTTTTACCTTTCCTATAGATCTTCATGGATTGAAGAAGAAGTGTATTTTGGCGATAAGAAGAGACAATTTCACCCCTACGGAAAACATTAAGGTATGTACCCTTTCTCCCTGAAATTCTTTGGACGTAATTTCTAGTTAAAAGTGGCTTCATGATGTTGATGTACAGGACTGAAAGTGGTGATTTAAAATATTGTAGCAGCAATTCATTTGGAAATTCTTGCATTTTAGTTGTGTTCGTTGTATTCGGATCTGTCGTGCAACAATTGCTCTATGAAAAATGTTCTTAATTATAATATATGCATTACTAGTATATTTTATAACTTTCATTTATAAATATATGTCTTAATATTTTTACTTAAAATCTTTTCTTTTTTAAGAAGAAGAAAAATCCAAAGAAAAGTTTCTAAAATGTTTACGGCCTAAAATGGACAGGTTTCCTAATTTTGAAACCTTAAGAATGTTAAACACGAGACTAATAAGACTGTAGTTTCCTGTCTTATGTAATCTGCTTGATACCTACAAGAGACAATTTCTTGCTACAATGAAATTTTTATATACTTCATTACTACAGTAGCAGTGCAGGAGAGCATGTCATTCCCTGAAAAAGATGTGGAGGTGGCTATCAGAAACTCACTAAGGCACGCCAAGTGACAGCAACAACACGGTTGCAGGGGGAGAAGAAAATTAAGTGCACAAGACTTATGTAGTTTCTTGTGTTGTATTATTTCACCAAAGAAGCCCAATAAATATTGTGTATGGAATTGAAGCCTAATTTATTTAAATTATTGTCTGGACCTATTATTTAGATACTAGTATCGAACGAAATTCAGTCCTAACCTGAACGTGTCTTAAAGGTGTCCGTGTGCTGTGTGGGAAGTACTTTGTAGACGTTTATTTTTTTATGAGTAAGTGATGTTTTACTTTGAATTAATTACATGCTATTCTTAATTTCCACTGCTTAACTTGAGAATCCCCTATTTATCATTTAAAAATCTGGTATTGAATGGTTGGTTAGTTTTCAGTTTAACAATGTTTAAAGGATTATAATGTTATATTTTGGACAGCATTCACTCCATTTTTATCTATGCCTTTGTATGCATGTGGGTTCCTAGAGGAAGTGTGGTAAGGGAAATGGTCTGTTGGAATAATTTTTATGAGTGTTTCTTTATGACCTGAGATGAAATGAGGAAGAAAATGGGTAGTATTACTCCACCTATTTTGGATGAGGTATTCCTAGGTCTTCTTTCATACAGTTCGTTTACAATTCTTATTCAGCCCATATACAGCCCATGTACAATTCTTATGCTGCCCATGTTTAATTCTTATACAGCCCATGTACAATTCTATTACAGCGTGTATGTAATTTGTGTAAAAATGCATATTTTTATACAAATTGTATATGTACACTCATTTTTGTTTATAACTTGTATACAGACTGTATAACATCTGTAAAGAGATTTTATACAATTTTATACAGGTTTTATACAATTTTTTCATAGGGTAGGTCTTCTTTCACACAATCCGTATGCAATTCTTATTCAGCCCGTATAAAATTGTATACAACCCATATACAATTCTTATACAGCCTGTATATAATTTGTATAAAAATGTATATTTTTATACAAATTGTATACACTCATTTTTGTATATAACGTATACAGACTGTATAAAATCTGTATAGAGATTTTATACAATCTGTATAGAGACTGTATACAACTTGTATATAATTCTATACAGAATGTATACAAAATTTTTATACAATTTTATACAGGTTTTATACAATTTTTTCATAGGGGAGGCTGTACCGCACTACCTTTTTAAGTATTTGATTAGGTAATTGGAGCATGTTAAAGTGAACAAACAAATCCCTGACGATTTGCTGCTTAAGAATCAAGTGTCAGAGACCTGGAAATTGTTTGTGTGTCATAAGATAAATTCACATATGCAGGTAAATATATTATTTCATGAGGCTAAGCTTATTTATAATTAAAAGCACCTTTGCGAGGTTTCGGATATTGGTTGTTTATTTTCAAGGCATTTCATGGTGGGTACAAAGAATGTATGAAAAGCAAAGTATTAGAAATTAATTTAAGTGCGCAAAAATTATCCTAGAAAATATATTCATCCACTGATGTAAAATTAAGAAGCAATTAGGATTTTTGACCTGATATATCTTATCTGTGACTGTTAACTCTATTTTTATGTCAAAATTTCCAATATTTGAATATTGTTTTTATATTTGCATCAATTTTGATTAATTAGATCACAACATATATGGGTAAAACCATTTCTGTTGGTGCCTTTATTAAAATTATTTAACTATTTGTGGTTATAAAAACTGTTTCTTTGAATAATCTTTCAGATAAACTCTATTCAGTTTTAAAAAATGCATTAAAAAATTTGAAAGTTTCCTTTAACTTTTGAGGTTAACAATTTTATGCATGACCTTAGTATAAATAAGTTAAAAAGTTATCTGTGTTGGGAAACACATTTTTAGGTACTGAGACATAGGCTGATCAGGGTCTGGGGGGGCACTTGCATATTTTTCAGGGTCTGGGGGGGCACATGCCCCCCCAGACCCTGAAAAATATGCAAGAAATTTAATACGGTCTCATTGTCATTGCGTTCGTTTTGTATTACGAGGTATCCTTGTGCCCCCCCTAGAACAAAATCCTGGATACTGCCTTGCTTGTGCCCCCCCCAGAAAGAAATCCTGGATCCGCCCCTGTACTTAGATGTTCATCCCACATAAGTCTTCAAAATCGTGGCAAATATATGATATGCAGAAGGTTACCCAGCAATTACACCTGGTCAGATTCTCCAACTCTATCTCAGCTGACGTTTCTTTGTTCGAATTTTCCAGGAGCCGTATTATGTATCTCCAAACCGATCAGTGTGGCACCGATTGTCGAGTGGTGCGTCACACCGACTCCCGGTAAGCAGTCGTACTATTCTGTGTGCACCCAAGCGGTACAGCACAAAGAAGAAAAGGAGAGATCATCGGTAGCCATATGGACACCACAAATGTATCGGTATGGCTACTGAGTAGTGGGTTTCATGAATTCCCCCGTGCACATTGCATGTTTTATTTTGTTTTTCCCTCGTCAGCAAATAAATATGAGGTTTGCCACAATGTTTAGCCTTTCTCAACCTTTGAATGGGCCACTTTAATTCCCTGTATCATCAAATAATGATTACTTTAATATAAATATGAGATATTGTTATTGATGTATGAAAAAGTGAAAATGAGGTCTACCACCATTTTATGACTTTCTCTCAATTATGATATCACCTTCACTCACTTGGAATATGCTTTATTTCACTCTATCATAATTTATTTACTCCCTTCTCACAAGAAAAGAAAAAGATACATAAAGATAATTAGAAATAGAATGGAGAAAGAGATAAATTGTGACAAACCTCTTTAATGACTCTGTGATGAGGGGAAAATGAAATTAAATGCACAATTCACATGAGGGAATTCATGAAACACTAGTGGGTGGCCATAGAGACACCTTTTTGGTGTTGGTGTGGCTATAGATGATCTCCTGTTTTCACATCGGTGCTGCACCGACCGGGTTCAAACAGAATTGCAAGACTGCTTACCGTGAGTTGGTATGACATCCCACCCAACGAATTGGTGCCACACGGATCAGTTTAGAGATACATAATACGGTCCATGACCTGGTAGAATATCAGAGTAACGTTCCACAAATCTCTACACTTGGAAAACCTGTGATAACTCTTCATATAATGTGCATGCCTTGCAAGTTTATTGCATTCTTAATTTTTTGAGACTATCGACTTAAATAAGGTGTAATAGTGTATGTTCAAGGTTTTTAAAGTTCTATAATCTATTTTGAGTTCTATTTCTTGAAACCTTTTTTTAATTTGTTTTGATAACATTTTCTGTAGTAATTGAGTGATATGTTGAATGGGATACTGATTTAATTTGTGGATCATTATAATTCTATGAGGTAAAAGTGTGGTGACAGAAATATTTTCTAAGTACACATAGGAATGATTCATGTTTTTGCTCATATTTTTCTAGAGTGTCTTTGAGTTTATGCAGATAACTGTGGTGAAAAACCTTTTCACATAACTGTAGAGTTAAAGATTTTGTTTGCTATGGGTATTTATTTTGTATTTTAATGGTTAATTGATTAATAATTTAAAATTCTGGGTGATTAGGTAATAAGGTTTTGTCCATCCTTAAATAGAAATGGAGCTAAATATCCAAATGTATAATGGGTGATGTGTAAAGGGAAGGAAGTTTTACATCGTCAGATGCAATTTTTCTGAATCATTGTGGCAGAACTTGAATACGGCAATGGCTAAAGTGTTTATATTTTGAGGTTGTCCATGCATGAAAACATTTTTCAATGCATTTATATGGGTGCCACTGCAGATCTGTCAGACCATGTACCATCAGACATTCTATTCACCCATTGGTAGAAATGAAGCTATATATCCTACGAAAGATCCACAGAGAAAAAAATCACTCGCCTTGACCGGGATTCGAACCCGGATCCCCCGATTTCCGGTCGAGTGCTTTAGCCAGTTAAGCTACCGAGGCGTCATTCTTCCCTGTGGATATTTTCGGACACTACCGGACAAGATGTTGCTGGACTGCTGAGCATATAATGCCACAAGCAGTCCAAATCATGCGCACTGTGCCACAGCTGGAGAGAAGGCCCGGACATAGAACACAAAGAGGTGTTCGCTCTAGACTAGTTTAAAGTATACCGGGACCCGCCCGCGGAAATCAGGAGATCCGGGTTTGAATCCCAGTCAAGGCGAATGATTTTTTTCTCTGGGGATCTTTGGCACGATAGCGCATTGCGGGTGACTCCCGTAAATGTTATCACCGTGGCTAATCCCAGTATACTTGAAACTATATATCCTAATTTCTTATGGATGACGTGTAAAAGGAAGAAAATTGTCCATCGCTAGCTGCAGTTTTTTCCCATCACTGTGGCAGTGTTTGAACACTGTAATGGTTAGAGTGATCATCTTTTGAGGTTATGCATGAATGAAGCCATTTTTCAATGTGGGTGCAAGTGCGGACCTGTCAGAACATGTACCATTGAATGGGACAAGTAATAATCAGACAGTGCAATGCCTGGAGAATTTGCGGGTACGTTTAGCTTTTGCATTTGAGTACTTCCAGCTAGGTTTTAATGGGTTTTTAATGTGAGGTGGAGAATTAATATGCTTTAGAATTACTGTTGAATCATTGGGAACCCAAGTTCCTTGCTTAATGCAGAATAACTAATGCATGCAATGGCTTGGTGGGTAACTCCAAATACAAAGCAAACTTTTCTTGAGTTTTCCATTTGTCTTCTTCAAGCAATGCCTCCAATTAAGTTTCGTTGAAGGTTTTTGGACTTCCTTCAAATGGGCGGTCGTCATCATTGGAATCACGGTGTTTGAAGCAGTGATACCAATCATTTAACGTTATTTCTCTTACAGCAGCATCTCGGTTAACTTAATGGGACTCTTGATGCACTTTATCCCGTTTTCTTTGAATGCAAGAAGGAAATCAACTCCTCCCACAAATGATGGTAAATTGGTTCAAACTCTCGCAACATTAAGTATCTATTACCAAGATAAATTCATAGTTATTGTCAACCAGTTTGTTTACCAAATGTCTAAGCTTGAGTCATGATGTTTCTGGTATTCCAAAAACGAACAGCCATCAGTGCTATAGCCATCTATTTACAGACAGCAGGAACTTTGTATAGTGCATAATACATAATTGTTATATGATTGGTTTTGCAAGTTTTAAGGATAATAGTATCAGCATTATTTAAAAAAGAGTTTCATAAAAAATGATTTGGAAACTATATTATTTTGAGGTTTCTTTTCTTTCTACATAAATATTACACGGAGCATTTTCCTCCAGAGTTTACATTTGAATATAAGCAGGAGGTCTATAACATAATAAATACATTGAAAACATGTTTTTCGTCCGCTCTACTGTTGAGAAAAGAATAACTAGTGGTTTTGGCACAACAAAAGCCACTACTCCAAAAATTATAATGGCGGAAGCAAATTGTGTGTAACAGTAAGAATCTCAGTTATTTCATTTTTTAACTACAAAAATTTGGATCCTTAATCTTTAAATTGATTTCTTGTAATTTGAAAAATGATGTATCACATTGATCTACATTGTCTATCGTACATTTTTCAGTGAAGGGCCAGCTAACATGGTCCCAAGTAAATTTTAAAAAGACACTGTATGAACTCAGAATATCAGGAATCTTCCTGCTAAATTTTGTTTCAGTCAGCGCTGTAGCTTTTCAGTGATTGATTAATAGGCGTGCAGATGCCTCTCCATTTTTAAGTGAAAGCAGATACAATTTTTTCAGCATCCTTTTTTTGTAATTCTTTAGTGCATCCCATTAATGTGTTTCTAAGGAGATAAGTGTTTTGTCACTGTTACTTTGTCTGCAGAGTTTTGAAAGAGAAGGGGCAGTTGATGATAATTTTGGGCCTTCTGTGGAAACAAAGGACTGCATTCAAGATGTGATTGAAAACAATTCACAGCCCACATGCTCAGCCCAAACAACTGAAATATACATTCCTGTGCCGGATTGCCTACTGCCCAGGGATGATAACTCGGTAAGTTATATTCTTATACACAGTGATACCCAAGTCTAACCACCTTCAGTTGTACAAATGTCTTGGTTGTATGAAGAAAGAGGGTGTGTCTGTCATGGATATAAGTATTTTTATGGGAAGTCACTCAAAATTATGCAGTTGTCATTGGCAAATAAAGGAATAAAACTTAGTAAGGTTCACTTTAATTTAATTGTGGGCACGACCCAAGTTTCGTAACTTAGTTACTATAAGTCACAAAACCCGGGTCGTGCCCACAATTAAATTACAGTGAACCTTACTCAGTTTTATTTCTTTATTTCCAGTATGGAGATGTTTCACAAAGTAAAGCCTGAAGTCATTAGTTATACAATTGTCAGTTGTTGGACTGGTCCAGTAGTAACCTATGAGGCAAAAAGCCGTACCACACAAATCTTTTTTCATGCAAGTCAATATCAGTTGTACATAACTTCTAATCTGTTGACAAAAATGTCTCTTATCCCTTTGGGTAGCCATTGGTAGTGGCTAAAACTAGGCTGTCTCAAGATTGCCCTCGTATTTGTTCAAGCCATCTTCCTCCTTTAATTCTACCTAGGAATTAGCATAAATTGTTGTGGCACCACTTTATAAGCCTAGGTAAAGAAAAGATGAACACAATTCAATGTACACTGGAACTTCTATCTATCGTTCCCGCTGTTATGCCCCTACTATAAGTGACCATAACTCTCATTCAATGTGCTCTTGGTCATCTAGCTCCCTCTCCCTATTTGGAAATTAATATTCTGGAGTTTGATCTGTGAGCTGCAAGAATCTCACGAGCATTTTGCCCATCTGGAGTGGTCTCAATCAAAAGAGGAGTTTTCATTATTGAATGTGGGAATTATTGTTTTGCCATTATTTAGTGACGCTCATTATTCTCTTCTAGTTTCTTGTGAAAGAGGAGAACGGAGATCAGCTCAGTGAAGGGAATTATCCCATGCTGTACACATCAGATCCAGCTGGAATAACAAGTGATGGCTTAGACCCATTGGCCCCTGATGACCTGGTGAGTGTACTTTTGCCTTGTATCATTTAATTTTTCTACGACACAACGTCATTCCTTTATGCATTATTCCTGACTCCTCTTAGCATAATTTTAAAGCATTTTGCCTCTGCTGTTCAGCTATGAACAACTACAGAAGATGTTTCACGAATGAATTATTTAACCTGGATCCGCCCAAAATATTTTTTTTGAGATTAATAATTCATATTCTAGGGGAATGGTAAGGTTATCATTTTTACTACATTCTGAAAATATTTCGTTGATCGGTTGTGTAGTTTCCGAGATACAGGCTGTGACATAAATGTCACATTGGGCGGATCTGTTGTCTTTTGGTGCAAGGTAGTATTTCCCCAGAATAAGCAAATATTTTTCGCATTTGAGCTGCACAATTCATTTAAATTATAAAAAACACTAGAAAAATATATTATTAATTACGCACACTATTTTCAAGCTTTTGTTTAAATTTAAAGTAAATTGTTTAAAAATTTAGCAATAATTTTCAGAGTTCTATTGCCCGCGATTCATAAATTTTTCGATGTAAATTGTGATGTTTTAAGATGTACAAATTTTCTGGATTTTTTCAATGTTATTTCACAAATGTGGGGTATATTTAAATTTATAATGTTTATATTATAAACTTGTCAAATACGCATCAAGAAAAATTATTTTAAATTTATATAAAGTTTTCGGCAGGAGTGTTATGAAATTACAGAACTTTGAATTGACACAATCAATGGATTTGTTGAAGGTACATTTAAAAAATATTTTTACATGGCTAATAAGTAAAACAGTTGAAAATGCATTTCTCAATTTTGGAAAATACATAGAATAAATATACATGTTGGAAAATATTCTCACAACACATAAGAGTGTAATACAGTATAAAATTGAATGAAATTTGAATCAATTTGTTTCAAATAAACTAAAGGTTGATTTTGAATTCAATGCCGGCGTATACGTACCATTTTGAGTGGTAAGTAGTAAAGCAATATTTGTTCATATTACATGCACCGCATTCAGTGCATATGACGGAAGCGCAATGTACACCAGCACGGTGACGCCATCTTTTATCATAGTAAAACAGAGACTAATTGATCATTAGCATCGTAACATATTTCACTGTCTGCCTCTGTTGAAAATGAAGTAGTACGGCGGCTATACTTGGCTTTGCATCGATGTATGGTCAGTTATGTTTGCACTATTACATGCCTAATTGTGACAAGCAAGGACCAGATTTCGCTCGTGAACAGATTGTGAACAGCTTCAGATCGTGAACAGCTACATCCAAAAGCCGAGGAAAAATATTCCACCTCCACCACCAAAACTGATTGTCTTCCGCCGAATGAATTGCATGCAAGGATGGATACCAAAATACGCAATCATACTCCTGCCAAAAGAGTGTTTTTTCAGTGGGAAAAATCCCCCTGAAACGTTCTTTCAATTTAGTGATCTACGGCGAAGCTCCCACAATTTGTCTATTATGTCGGTCATCGTATTGTCTGCACAGGGAACGTATTTACTTATCACAAGGAACCTATTCCTTTGCTTAGCTATGGCAAGCATTGAGTTTTAAACATCCCCAGAATCTTCCCAGGAGCATCGCTTGGATGGAACCTTGTTACAACCCCATAACAGTAAAATTCCTATGAATATTTTCATCTCCTCTATACTGATACTAGGAGATGAAAAAACAATAAACATAGTATAATCATCTGATTCTGCTGTGAGAAAAAAAAGTCATCCGAAAAAAACCATTTCAAACATTTCTACGCATGATTTTTCCCTCAATTCAGGAAGATCTGTTTCGGGAATAACCTATATCTTACAAAAAGATCTTCCCGTCGCCAATTGGCTGCTTCTATTTTTACTTTTTTCTATTGGAGAAGTGATGCACGCTTCGTTGACTTCGATTCCTTTGCCTTACGTGTAACTGGTACCGAAATTCTTCCGGACTTCTCTTGAAATTCATTAGTATTATCATTATCAAGCTGCAAAACAAGCTCCACTCTTGCCCGAAAATGTCTTCCCGTTAAATTTTCCACAAGTCCACCAGCCTGGTCATCTGCAATGTCCTCATCAGTGACAATTGCTGCTTCTGATGGCTCAAGGCATATTGATTATACTTCGTCAAAGTCATCGTTTTCCGGAAGCTATTTGGCTTCACACAGTGTAATATCTCTGAGCTATCGATATCCCTAATATTAAAAATTTTAATTCAAAAGTAATTACCAGAATTAAAGCTAATAAATGCAAATTTATCGATAAATTGATAAATAATAAATATTTTGGTGGGAATACGAAGGAAAAAACGTTGAAAATGCAATAAATTCTAACTAGAGCATAAAATTCGAAACTTTGAAGATTTGCATAGGGATCCGCCCAATGTGACATTTATGTCACAGTAACATTTATCAGAGTATATTACAGAAATGGAAAGCAATACCAAACATATTAATGTATTATTAATAATATTGTATCATTATGTTGATACATACCAAAAATTGTCGCTGTAACGCATAAAGTTAATGAAAAAATTAAATATTTACACAAAGCGAACGTCCATTTTTAGTGTCTAGAGAAGGCACCTAAGTACCAGGGGTACTTAAAGGATAGGTCTTCATTCTCACTTGACAATTCTTACCTTGAATTGAAGCACTTAGCTTCCTCTTTTGTATAAGGTATAAAACACAACAATATACCATGCCCGAACGTTGCAAGAGCCATTACAGTGGAGCGATACAGGGTGTGACATTTTTGTTACATTGGGCGTATCCAGGTTAAAGTGAATGATTCATTGTAATGAACAAATTTGGTGTATTTTGACACACTGACTGCTTAACTTTGCTCACTTAGCTACTGAGCTCTCTGTCATCTTATTTTGTCTCACCTTTTCAATCATGAACTAGTACATAAGAACTTGAATGTTAGAATCATTTAAAATAAATGGAATGAACAGATTTGATGTATTTTGCCAAACTGACCTCTCAGCTTTGCTCACTGAGCAAGTAAGCTCTCTGTCATCACGGCACTGAGCAGTCATTTGTTGTGTGATCATACAAAAACAGTTGTTACGTCTGTTCACCACAGAACAGAATGAGGCTGAGGAATTGTGAGTTAAACAGAGTACTATTGACTTAGGTACACCGAAACAGATTGACCATGGCATCATGATGTAGCTGCTAGCCATATTCAACTATGTAACTCTCATTCTTTATGAGAATTTGATGTTCACAGGAATTAAATTGTTTCAGATTTGGATTTTGTGATGAAAGGGAATAGGAATTTACTGTGGGGACAAGGAATACGCCCTTCTTTACCATTTTTAAATGAAGCGTTGGACATCAGCCATGAAAGTTAGTCACCAAAAAGATCAATTGTTAGGGACTTGATTTAAAAAAAAAATCTGACTCAATTTTCTGCTGCTTTTGTTCATAGCCTTGAAATCCTTTCAATTTTAATGTAATATTTAGAATTTCCTTATTCTTAGATTTTTATCATTATTTAAGAAATCAGTGCTCTTTGCTTTGCTCCTTTTAGGAAATTAATTATAATGATACAGGAAGTACATAATTTTAAGGGCTTTTCATTCTTAAAATTTTCCCGATTAAGTTGTTCCTCCTTCTTACCAAGGATCTCATTAGGTTATATGAGAAGGAAGAAAAACTTTATTGCACAAATATTGTCGGTCGATTTAGCTAATCTGTTTTCTATGAAGAGGCCAGAATCATTCATAAGGGTTAATTTATTTTCTACAGACACCATGTAATTCAAAATTTGTTCATGATCATATTTGCTTGTTGTACCAAGTGATTAAAATGTGTGTCAATGGGTGCTGCTCTTTCCAAAAGAGTGATGCGGTAAAATACAAGTGCTCCTCTTTTAAAGTCAGTCAGATTAGATCTGATGAAAAAAGATAGTATATGCTCAATGATTGCACTGAATGTACGTCTAGCAAAGTGATGTGTCAAGACTATTAATAAGGTAATACCATTAATGAAATTTAATTGTATGTTGATTTGAATTGCATATGAATTGTAGCACCATCACAAGTCATCAGTGCTAAAATCAGTTTCACACAGCCCTCAATTCCTGTCTAACATCTGCTTATCTTTTCATGTTTATGGTTTTCTTTTTTTATATCCTTAATAATCTTACCTATGAAAAACATGCAGAGGCTTTCCTTTCCCATCTTCCTGTCCACCTGTCCTTTTCTTTCTCTGTAGATTTTCTTTATAAGGCCATCATATCTCATGATGTGGGCGATTAAATTAAGATTTTCAGAAGACTTCTTTTCTCCCACTCTCCTTCATACTTCCTTGTTACTTTGGCAATTTTTTGTCAACATTCTTTGGGAGC
This sequence comes from Ischnura elegans, assembly GCF_921293095.1. Taxonomy (NCBI): domain Eukaryota; kingdom Metazoa; phylum Arthropoda; class Insecta; order Odonata; family Coenagrionidae; genus Ischnura; species Ischnura elegans. The sequence goes on from NW_025791657.1 coordinate 14,822,316, forward strand.
GACTCATTTCCAAAGCTTTCACTGTTGACTTTTCTGCAGCTGTAAATTTTGAAGCCTGTCTACTATTTATAAATATTTTCCATGCATAGTGTCTGATGCATTATTTCCTTACTTCGGTAGTTGTATTCTCAGCTGTGAGTAGATTCTTTTTGTAGAATGCTCACTGTGCCTTAACTTTTCCAATGTCTATTTCTTTCTTGCTTAATCCATGAGTGGTTACTCTGCTTTGTGTAGCTTTGCATATCAGTCTAACGTTATGAGACATGAAAATGACATAATGTTGAAGCCATAGTCAGTTATGTGGTCATACATACATGTGTGTATGTTATAATTTGTTGTTTGTATTTTGTAATGGATGTATTGTATATACCCCTGAAATAGTTTCGTATGCTTGAAAGCACTGTCGTATACCTTTTGAGCTAAGTTGTAAATGATTTAGTTGTTTCTGGGAAAACAAATGATGTTCTACTAAAATATGCATTTTAAACTTTTATTTAGTCCCTGTATGTAGAAACACTAAGAAAACACCATTTATCAGTTGTCCCTGCAGAGTAAATGAACCTTCATATTTTATGATTGAAGTTATGCAATGCTTGTCATATATGGAGCTTATCTACAGATTTCTCTTTCTCGTTAACTCAGAATGGCCTTCTATTATACCTCATCTGAGTAAGTTATTTTTATTTGTTAACATTTTTAAAGTGTTATATTGGTCTCAAAACTGAATTATAAACCAAAACACACTAAATTTATCCTCAGTTATTGACCCTATTTATTTTCCATTAATGTATGTCATCACCTCTGGGCTCTGGATTCTCATGCAAAATTCTCCCATGAAATAAGTTACTGTTAGGAATAAGATTATATCTGGAGTTTTACATCTACAGAAACCATTGCCCTGAGGATCATCACCTGGCTTTTGCAGGGATTTTCCCATGTAAATAAGATGTATTAGGTGTTTGGTAAAGTGATAAATTTAAAAACATAATTTAAAAAATTATAAATTCCTGACATTAATTACCTTGAGGCAGCTTGCTGGGTAGTATGGTGAATATATCCATTTGGAATGAACTTTAATTTTATTTGTGTGACAAATTCTCAATTTTTAAAAAAATATTTGTGTATCTCAGTCGTTAATGATGACAATTGGGGTTTGTGTTGCAGCCCAATACCTTAACTGCTTCCCAAGGCAAAAAGGTGGAAGCTCAGGGCAGGGGAGCCAATGTTGCAGACCTGGACTGGACGCTGGTGAGGGCAAAGGAGGAACCATCTCCGGAGGAGAATGCCCAGGTATATACAGAATCCTTGTTATGGACTTTAATTAATGGGGGAAGCATATAATAGGTTGAAAAATAAATGATTATCATTGTAAATGATAGGACATTGTGCATTCTACCCAGATTTAAAGGTAACCCATTCGATTAAAAGTTAAAAATAACTCAAAAATGTTTTCTTATATAAGCTTTTTTTCCTTTTTATGTTCTCCATTTATTGGGGATTATGCTGCAGCCCAAAACCTTAACTGCTTCCCAAGGTGAAAAGGTGGAAGCTCAAGGTAGGGGAGCCATCGTGGCAGACCTGGACTGGACGCTGGTCAGGGCAAAGGAGGAACCATCTCCCGAGGAGAATGCCCAGGTATGTATGGAATTCTTGTCATGCAATTTATTTAATTGATGAAGGAGATAGTGGTTAAATGTCAAAACGTTTAAAATTGTGATAGGATATTTTGCTTACTACTCAGCTTTAAAGGCAACCCATTCCTTAACTAATATATAACTCAAACAAGTTTTCTTATCTTAAAATAAACTGCTTTTTTCCTTTTTATGTTGTACATTTTTTTGGTAGTTTTCTTGCCGTATATTTCACTATATAACATCTTGGAACTAATAAAATAAACCTTATCAGCCAGTGGGCACGTGGGGCTCCTCGGTGGCCCATAGTGTTTCATACGTGTTTGTATTTCAGGTGATAACATAAAATACCTGTGAATTTCCATAGCTACTCATTATTAAGTACTCAAGAGCCTTTCATAGTTGCATGTTAGCAACTGACACATAATTAGCATGAAATAGCACATGATAGGATGTAGGCATGTACAGCAGTGTGCCTTGTTTTGCCACTTTTTTTAGGAGCGAATCGTAATACCCGGCAAAAGTTGCGTACTCGGGTGGGTATTACAGATATGATTTTTTTTTCACAATCGGCTAATATCTTCTGTTCGCCATTTTGTCTTGAAATTTAGAAATTTTTAACGAAAAACGTTAAAAATTTAAATAATTTAAATTTGGTTTTAGCAAGCACTCATTTTTTCCAACGGTGTATAACATTGGTCTTCTCTTGATATTTTAGACCAAATACGTCAGCCCTATTTCTTTTAATTATCGAGAAAATGACCTTTAATCGTGCCCCCGAAAGCAGTTTTGTGGGTATGCAATCCGCAACACACAGTCTCATTTTATGCCATGCATGCGATAAATGACGCGAAATTGAGATGTTTTTCAGTCAAACACTTAAATCGTGTCAGAAGTTGTCAAGGGTAGCCAATAGGATGAATGTATGCTCTTTTATGCCATTTTCGACTATAGTGACTATATTTTCGTATAAGAAGATATCACTGAAGTTTCTGTGGAGGTATGTGCCATGTGGAATAAAGCGTCTATTTTAGTAGTTATGTAAACCAGAATTCTTCAACTCATCTCAGGCTGCATGATGAAAACAATATGGAAAAATAAATCCTATGTATTAAAACGGTATTTCAGAAAACATAGAATAACTTATTAAAGTCTTTTAATAAGGAGGAGATGAAACTATTTCATAATGTGAATTTTCGAATGTCAATAGTTCCAATTCGGATTATTCTTGGACCTCGCTGTTCCACAAGGAACTGGTACTCTAGGATAGAAACATTTTTTTTCTTATGGCAGATACAATTGGGAAAGTTGGCACATTTGCAGAAGGCTATCCAGAAGGCATGAAATAAACATTAAGGACTAAACTCAAACTGATACTTCTGCAGGGAAAATGCGTCTGCCAACTGCGATAGAGCAGCAACAACCAAGGTGCAGCAATGATCATCCCCGCAACTTATGTTGTGGTTAAAATCATAACTTTGTAAGATACATCCAAGGTAGTGTACCAGAATTACTTACGTAGACAGAAAAAGATGCTAATTACTGTGAATACGAAAACAGAGGTATCAAAGGTTTTCATCAAAGGGCTCATGTTGATGGAATGAAAGACTATACTTTGGCTGATGAAAAAAGGCAAGAGCAACTTCATCATTCCAACTTAGAGGGGAATGCGTGGTGTTAGTCAAAGAAACAGGGTCGCAATTTTAGGGGTTTGCCTCCCCCATGGGAGGATTAGCAAAAGTTATTAAATCTGCGATTCTCAATTCCGTTCCGAGTGAAAAGTAGAAAAATAAAATTGAAAAGGATTTTAATATGATGGTACCAAGTGAATACCGCCCAAAAAGGAGGCATTATCCCTATGCTACAAGCATAATTCCAACATCACTTCCTGTGCGAGTAAACTCTTCTCGGGATTCACACTGGGTTAATTTTTCATAATTGCCTTTGATTCAAGCTCTGACTCGGGGCTCTTCCTCAGGCATAAACTTTGCTGAATCCCCGGAAGAGTTTACCCACATCATTCGCCGGGAAAGCATCAAATCATATTTCATCCCTTACAGTGGTCTATTTGCTAATTGCACTAAGTTGACTTTGATTTGTGACATAAAAATTGGGAGAGAAATCTAGGGACCGAATTTGCATTGTTGCAGGGATGCTTTTGGTGACCAATCCAAGATTTTTTTAATTGCTGGATTTTAATATCGACGTAAAGGACTACCCGCTGATGACATATATGAGGAGACCACAGTATCTGTAGCTATATCTGACCTTAGTGCTGTGGAAATTCAAAAATCTATTGATGAATGTTAAAATTTGAAGTTAAATATTCCTTTTATTATGCATACGGATTAGAAATTTGTGAAGGAATTCACCAAATCTTTGTTGACAGCAGCGAAAGACGAGGAATGACACTGACATAAGAAATACAGATACGCAGATAATTGTGCAATTCTTTCGTGATTGTTCCTCTACAGGCGATGCAGAAACATGAAATAGTAGTTATTCTGACAAAGAAAGATGCCCTTGGTGTAAATTTTTTGCATTTGGGGTGTGGGAGAGGCGAGCGGGGAGGGATGCAAGCAGCCTTCGCACAAAATCCATTTAGTCACAGCTGTCGGACAATACCAGAATTGAAGCGCACATCCAAAGTTTGCACGCCTTTATAGCCTATCAAGAGGCCTCTTCATAGACCGTAGGCTCCTTTCCTGCATTCATGGATCTTAAAATATTTCATCACTTCTCTAAAAGTTGGCAACATTGATTTGTTTAATGCCGACGAGCTCCAAATAAGGGACAAGTCGTCTCACTGTGCATACTTTTTTACCTTTTATCATCTTCCGATTTACATTATCCAAGATGAACGCCCTCCTAGCAGCACAGGTGGGATGAACTTTGCTGTATTGGAGGCGTGGGAGGGGTAGAAGCGAGTGGGGAGGGGACGGGAGAAAAATTAATTCTTTTGCGGTATCTCATGAATAAAATGGCATCAGTTGCAGAGTTATCTAATAAAGATAATATAACCATGCTGACATAACATAAATCAAAGACCGCGTCCATGTTGAAAGAAATGCACAAATATTTAATTCTCTGTGAGTGTTGAAAAATACTTTATTTTGTAATTAAAATATGTGTGTGGAAATCTTAATTTTGATGTAATGTGGTTTTTATTAAATTAGTTTTAGTCAATCTTTAAAAAAAGCCCTGAATCCCTGTTCATACATGATTCATATCTCGATGATTACTTGCAGTCTACTTCAGGCGAAGAAGGGGACATGATTGAGGGTTCCACTATTGCCCATGAGTCCACTACAGAGACATCTGGTGAGTACTCTTATGGGTTACAAATAACTTAATGCATAGAGGAATTGACGTTAATAATTGTGGACAATGTACTTGATAAATGTTTAATTTAGCCAACGTTTAGTGTGACTAGAGGCCCTGGAGACCGCCCTCTATCCTCAATCCGTGAGCGTCTGGCTCCCATGTGCGCATGCCCCCCTATATGCGGCAGTCGACCAACATCTTGACTGACATCAGAATAAAATAAAATGGTATACTTCCACACAATTTTATTTACAGAATACCGACCCAGTTTCTACACGTAGTGTCATTTTCAAGGTACCGATTTGGCTTTCCAAGTTCTATATATACCGTACAGCAAGAGAAAGGTGGGGTGGAAAGGCTAGCAAGGGAACATTCCTGCCCGCTCTTAGATGATTTTAATGTTTGACCTTCGCCAGCACCCGCTCCTCTCCCGGTTGTCATGACTTCTCTTCCTTCCTCACTGATTTACGTAATCACTAGTCCCACCCGCTCCTTCTAAGACCTTCTATATTATGCTTCTTTTTAGTCAAACTGTCTCCCCCCCTCCCTTGCTAGCCTATCCACCCCCCTTTATCTTGCTGGGCGGTATATATGTATAGAACTTGGAAAGCCAAATTGGTACCTTGATAATGACACTACATGTCGAAACCGGGTCGGTATTTTGTAAATAAAATTGTGTGGAAGTATACGATTTTATTTTATTCTCATGGATATAAAACATTTCCACCAGATATCGCCGGACACTGAATTATCTTGACCGACCACTACATTCAGGAAGGCACGGCCCGCGAGGGCAAGTCGGCCGGATTAAGTGTAGAGGGTATCCAGAAACAGGTCACACTGTGTGAGTTGATTTCTTTAATAATAACTTGTACATACAATTCAATGAGAACAGGGTTTAAATGGTATACACAACTTTGGCCTCTTTGCAAGGTACATAATGATATTTTATACTGAAGGCTTAGGCTACTTTCAGATGGGACGACCAGCCACCGTGCATGGTAGGGTGCTGTGCTTTCAAATAACCATATTTGTCTACGGATGACTTCAAAAGAGTCAAATCATGTCATGGTTTCCACGGCAAACATTTCAATATGGTGCGGTGCTGTGCCATCAACGGGTCATGTCATTTAGGCTGATTTCAGATGAGACGACTTTCTAGATCTCACAGTGCCATGCCGTGAATGGTAGACGGCACTTTGAAGTCATCTCTTGTGACAGTGGCCTTACTGTGACTGATTTTAGAGAAGGATGAAGAATTTGAAATAGTCCTTTACCCATATTTTCTGTTTTCTTTACTTCAAGTGCCAATTGGATAGAGGAGAAGAGTTATATTTACTTGCTTTTTTTGAAGTCATCTGTATCATTTTTAATGCCTTACAGAAATTTATGTTCTATTGAATTTTTTTCAAATATTTAACTACTTTGACTAGTGGTTAGGAAAATTTCCTTTATTTTCTCCATGTGGCATATTTGTCCGTTAAAGTATCATTCCGAAATGTTGCCTTACATCAGCCAAGTTTTGAGACCAGTTTATTGAAAAATATTGTAACAAATCATCAAAATGGAGCCCTTGGATTGAGAATCAAGTATCCCAAAGTGAATTTCAGTCTTCATTGAAACTGTGAATGTGGAAACTGGTCGAGTCAATTCAAAAATTCTCTTTGCTTTTGGTCCATTTCAAATTTGTGGAAAAAATTTTAAAATTCTTTTAAATGAGCGCATTCTTTTATGCCCTTTTTCCCTAGGATTGGCAATGGTGCTTTGTTAGTTTTAACGGAGAACCAAGCATGAAGCTTCCTTGTAGGGGGAAATATTGTGGCCGTAATGTAAAATTGAAAGTATTGCTCTGGAAATGGAATCAGTATGGCTCAGAAACAGGCGAACTTGATTTCAATTCAATAATTGAAAGAGTTCGGTGTTATACTTCTGCATAGTATTGATAGTGGGTATACATGCTAATTTTGCTTGGTAATATAATGTTTCTAGCTGTTAGTTTTATCCACCTCGCCGCAGGAGTTAACTTCAGTGCCAGTCACCTTTCCCCTTGCAACACTTTCGAGCCGAACGTCCGGGGGAGCCGACCGGCATTTTCATATGAGCAACACCTAACGTCAGGTATAGCTGTCTTGGATTTTACAGGAAATAATGTTGGATGTGTTGATGTGACTATAATGGGTACCTCTGCAAGTGACCTGATTTCTTGTCTCCTCTGCATGGAAGGGTAGTGGGGGTGTTAGCGACCTAAAGCTCTAGCTTTACAATCGGCAAAACTCAACCCTTTTCTCCGCTGTAAGTAGCAGAGAGCCGCACTTCTACAATACGAGAGTGGTGATTTCCAGTTTTTATTTGAAAGTGCCTTCTTCAGGGTTCCTTTTCTCGTAGTTGGCTGATGCACGAGTACTTACAGCGTGTGACGCTCGCCTGTAGCGTTTAGACGTGTGCAAAACTTCCTCTCTGCAGAATTGCAAATTAGTCAACGGAATAGGAAGTGTTCCATGTTCATTTTCTATTATAATCTAGGAATAAGCGGTCCCGTTTGAGGAACAGTTTTCCGTGGTAGTTTTTCTTTTAATAGAACTTATTTCATATATTTCTACAGCCCGAAGGACCGTACTGAAGTAGTAACTCATTTGAAGATGCTGTTATTCAGTTAGTTGAAGCATTTGTGCGTACCAAGAGGAATGTTACCTGTGATAACTAGTTCACTATCGTTTCCCTGGCCCAAATATTTGCTGGAAGAAAAAGACGTAATACGTTGGCACGATAGAAAGTAGTAAGAGATAATTTCAGAAAGAATTTTTAACCAGCAAGAGCAGAGCCATGAATTCATATCTCTGTGGTTTCCAAAAGAATTGTGCGTTCATGTCATACTGCCCCGAGACAATAAATCAGTTATTGCTCTTTGCACAATGCTTTACGATTCTGCCATTGATGTTTTAAAGTGGTTGCCAATAGAAATCTGATATTCTTACATCCTACGGCCGAACGAAAATTGGCTTTGATCTAATGGGCCAACTCTCTTCAAAGTATAATGTGGCACGTAATACAAGACGGTGTTCAATGATTTTTTAAAATGATTTAGTTAAAATTTCTGATTTTATTCGCCTTGGTGTTTTCAAAGCTCATTGAATATCTTCTTAATTTATAAGCAGTGATATTCTGCGGAAGATATAATTATGAAAAAGAGTGGAATTACTACTATCTTAACGCAAATAGAAGCTGAGGTTTGCGTGCAATCCTGGAGTATGTAACCCCACTATGCCTAAAAACGAATGTTTATTTGATGACAGTAAAGTATATTTGGTTATGAGATAGTTCTTATGGCTTTTTTTGTTGATTCTATCTTTAAATATTTGATAGTTTTATGAAAACTATTTCGAGAATAATTGAAAATATTACTTCTAGATATTCATCTGTAGCACCACAAAATTTACGATTTCTAATGTATATTTTTTTATGAATTGATTGAGTGTTTTTTTAATTTTCAAAATATTTGGCAGTCAGAAGATATTCTATTGAAAAGTTAATTATTTTCCATTTTTTAAAATACCCACTTTTAAAATTTAAACAACATTTAACATTAAAAGTACCTTTAGAACATTTCAAGATGGAAAAAAGGTTAAGGTCAGAGTCTTTCATAAAAAGGATCAATTCTCAAAGGGCCTGATTTCATTCTTCTTCATCAATTGTGAGTCAGATGTGTTGTGTGTATGTGTTTTGGCTTATGTATTTATATCATGGTTAAAAATGGTTCCTTTTGCTCTAGTCGTTTTTGTGTGATGTGTTTCTTTCCCAATCTTTTCCAAAAAAATAGGGGACTCTTTTAATTACGTTTTTTTAGTTTCCGGGTTCAAGTTCAATCTAGGTTGCATTTTAACTCCATGATAATTTATGGCTTTTTTCATTCATTTAATCTTTTTTGAATGGTAGGTTTAGAGTCTTAGATTTCATGTTGGACTGTGATAGTTTTCATTTGAAATTCTTTTCTAGGGGTCTTGGCTGCCGAAGAAATGCCCATCCAAACAACATCAATTTCATATCTGCTTGCCGAAGAAAATGTAAGGAATCATTCAGTTGAAGAATGCGTTGGCCCCACAGCTTTGGTGACTCGAATTAATTCCAAGACTGGTGCACCAGAAGTTGGGATAGGAAGAAATCTCATTGGTAAAGACTTGGATACATTTCAGGCTCTTGATACTGACAAGAAAACATATGGCTCAATTCCGGATGGCAGACAATGTAGTCCAAAATACAACGAATCACTTATAGGCAGCGAATGTGGGGAAGCAATGACTATTGATCGGGAGAAATTTTGTGATGCACCAAATACCACGGATTATCTAAGGTATATCAGAATCAGTGGAAATTACAGAAGTGGCTGTGAAACCGTCATGGGAGACAATGAAGAGAACCTTGATTGCTTGATCAAAAATCCAAGGGATAATTACGGATCAAACGAAAATTCACATCATTGCTCCAACTGCAGAGATGGGTTCAAAAACAAAAACGAGCGAATCAAACACACGGAAATTTATTTTGCTGCTCGTAATTTTGATGCTGTGGCAGAATCATCGATTGGAGATGTGTGTCACGACACCCTTCCGCCAAGCGGAAAAATCAGTTCTTGCGATCCTACCACCTCCAAGACTTTATATGGGCTGGAGGGGGAAAAACAAGGGCAGGGGCAAAAAGGAAATGGGCTTTTCAAGGAAACCAGTGGAGGGAAAGGGGACGAGAAAAGTACGAGGCGAGTTACGGGAAGTTTCACGGTAGGAGAGGAATCAGCTCCACGGAGATCATCCCCGACGTCGTCTTGCATTGGATACCAGCGCAATGACGGGAGTGCGAGGAGGAAAGAGGGACCATGTTCAAGCATCGCGTGCACCACGTCCTTTGCCCACAGTCGTCACCTCACAAAACATAAGCGGATGCACGGAGGAGAGAAACCTTACTCATGCAGCATTTGCTGCAAATCTTTCACTGATAGACATAATCTCGACGGTCACGTGCGATCGCACACGGGAGAGAAACCTTACTCATGCGGCGAGTGTGAGAAGTCTTTCTCGAGGAAGAGCGTCTTGGTGAGACACGTGCGCACGCACAGCGGGGAAAAGCCTTATTCGTGCACATTCTGCAGTAAGTCCTTCACTCAAAGCAGCATCCTCGATTCCCACGTTCGCGTGCACACGGGCGAAAAGCCTTACATGTGCAAGGTGTGCAGCAAGTGCTTCCCCCGGAAGAACGGCCTCGTTTCCCACATGCGTTTACACTCGGGAGAGAAACCTTTTTCGTGCGGGATCTGCAAAAAATCTTTCACCGAGGGAAGTAATCTCAAGAAACACATGCGAAAACACGCGGGATAGGGATAGCAAGTATTTCACCATCAGGGACAACCTTCTTTCCCATGTGCCTACCCGCACCGGAAGGAAACCTTATTCTTTTATCATTTGCTGCAAATCTTTCACTGATGGAAGCAACCTCAATATACACATCCGTACACACACGCAGGATAGGGACCTAACTCGTGCAAAAAATATGATAAGTCTTTCTCAAATAACAGCCGCTTGGTTAGACATACTCGTACACACATAGGAGCTAGGAGCGGCCTTGACTACCACATGTGTACATGAACAGCTTTGAAACATTATTTATGCTGAGTTTGCACCAAGCCTTATACTGTTAACTCCAACCGCAACTCCATCTTGCAAATTTAAGTGAGAAGCATTATTCATGTAGCGTATTTCTTGATGCTTTCATTCAGATAAGCCACCTTTGCGCATACGCAATGTTTGCTCACAGACTGGATATTTCATACAAATGGTGTACTTCAACCTAATGCAAATATATACTGAGGAGCCCAACATTGGATTCTCGCCTACTCAACGTGAAACGGATAATGGTATGGAGCCAATTCGGATGATGGGTCATCTACATGTTTCCTTGAACGTGCGAACCATTCATGTATTTCTAAATTAAACATCTTAAACCGGGGGAGAAACCGTATTCGTGCGACAAGTTTGGAAGTCCGTCTCGGCAAACTGTGTCTTAGTGTAGACGTGCGTCACATCCGATGGTATCTTTATTTCTGCAACGTCTGTAGCAAGTCTTTGATTCGTTGATGCAACCTAGGGACGTGTGAAAACGTGCAGAATATATAAACCTCATCAATGTAGCATTTGTTGTGAGTGGTTGCCTTGACAGTCTCTTGCGTGCTCACACATGGGAGCGACCTAATTTATGCATAGCACGCATGAAACTGCAAAAAGCGGCCTCGACTACCACATGTGCACACGAACAGGTTTGAAACATTATTCATGCCGAGTTTTCACGTAGTCTTTCACATTAACTCTAACCTCAACTGCCACGTGCGCACAACAGTGAGGGACAATATTTATGCAGTCTATGTTGTGACGATATCACTTACAAGGAGAGACCACGAAACTTGCTCCGCCTTTTTAAATGCTGTATTTTTTATGGCCTTTGGAATGGTGAACACATCCCTGAACTAGTAGTAGTTTCCTTGAATTGGCCTTAGTTTGGCTGTAATTAATTAATTAGCTATACGCTGTACCTTTGTGCTGAAAAACGATTCCAAAATAAAATTCCAATTAATAAATAGGGTGAAATAATAGTTGATAGCCCTGGTCCGGGTGTGCTGGCATATAAAATACGTCAGTCATCGAAAACCAAGGATTTCAACATCGTACGTACATTCTGGGCTAGAATGGTCTCGTGTATTCCTACAATGTACTTTGAGTGTCTATATTGCGAGTTTTCAAAGTTTGAGGTATTGTAGCAAATTCTTTTTGATCAGCATGGGGAACCCGTCACACGTGGCGTATAAATTACGCCGCGGGACCGGCCGTGTACCACCTGTGTACCTTCATATATGTATCACCTATAAATGTACAAGATTTTAATAATTTCTACAAATAAATATTTTTTTAACCGAGTGTTATCATATATGCACATAACATGGGCAAAGTACGCCATTCACCCGGTTGTGTAGAAATAACAGTAGCGCCCACTAGACGGTTAAAAGCGACAATAACACCAAATGTGTCTTGTGCTCGCCGCTTTCCAAAATCTTCCGTAGCCCTTCCATTATCATAACAAAAGGCCCACCAACAAATTTCATTTATTCAAAACGAAGCCACTGTTATAGCCCCCCGTTAATCTTTCGGTATGTTTTCGAGGAGAGTAACAAGTGGAGCCTTCACTTCTCCGTGTTGGAAATGACACTGCTTAAAAACCTAAATGCCATTATGATGTTAAAATAATAGTCTCATGTCTATGTTTGTCGCAATCAAAATTAATGAAAAAGTTGACGCCGTATGATCACAGTGAAGACAACAAAATAAAGAGCCATGACGAAGCCCCCAACCCTGGTCCACTAGCAGGTAGCCATAATCGCTGCCACTACTCCACCTTACCCGTATGCTGAGTAGTGCGATATCATGGAAGTGTAAGCGGCTTGTGAATATAACTGCATGAACATTAATTAATTACAGTCAAACTAAGGCCCATTCAACGGAATCACTACGTTCAGGAATGCGTTTACCATTCCGAGGGCCATAAAAAATACGGCATTTGAAAAGGCGGAGGAAGTTTCGTGGTCTCAACTTGTTAGATAAGTCGCCTTTGAGCATGCGACATGTTTGCTCGCGGACATGATAAGTCATATAAATGTGAAAAACGTTGTAATTCAACCTCGTGCAAATCAGTATAGAGGAGCCCAATAGATACTTCTCGCCTGCACAACGAGCAACGAATGATGCTATAGTGCCAACAGGGATGATGGTCGATCTACGTGATCCATGAAGAACGTACGGAGTCATGTATTTTTAAATTTTCAAAATGAATGTTGGAGGAGAGCAGTTGAAAAGGGACGCACCCAGGCCAGCAGATCGGGATGAACCAGTCTGCATTCCACATTTTTGATTGAAGACGCCCAGAATATTCACTGGAAGATGTCCTGCTCAATGTCCAGTTTCAATTTTCATCTCCTAAATAGTTTTGAAATTTTCTGGAATTAATTATGTGCCCTTTGAATGTGCTTGGTTAAAATAAACTATGTTGTATCCGCATTTTGTATGTAATGTTGTATTTGTGCTTAACAGTAGGCATATGACCAAGGGTGCTAATTAAATTAATTCAGTCTATCATTCATTTTCATTCTTAAAATATAGTCAATTTTATTTCAATTTCCTTATTTTCACTCGCGGCTGAGTTGTAAGCCAACGAGTGCGTCCGCCAGATAGTCGGGTCAAACATTCGTATGAAGAAAGTTCTGCTGCGATATAAGCGAGTTTACTCGTCGAATAAGCAGTCGTGGACAAAATCGGTCAGTACTCCTAGCTGGCATGAGTCCACCCCATGGGCAAGATAGGCCAACTAAATGATACATAAAGCTTGTGAAGATGCCGTGGTTTGGCGATGGGAGGCTTCCCTTTAGTTATGCCTCCCATCGCCTGGGAAAGAGGGCAGCAGCTCTTTTTATGTGAGTGAAGGTGGAGGACACGATGGCCAGTTAGTATAGGGCACTCATTTTACTGCAGGTTTGAGAACAGTTACTTAAACGGCTGTAGTACTGCGATATGGAAGGCAAAGGGAAACCACCACATTATTATCCAGAGAAGTCGCTGTGACTCCAACGGTAAGTAATCATGCAATATGGAATTCTCGCAGGTAAAACAGTCCAGAGGTAAAATTAGTCTCCCATTCTGATCTCCAGGAGGAAACTCCCCGAGGGGGTGTATCGGTTAACTGGTAAAGTTATGAGGATGGGTTCATGGAGCGTGAGATCACTTAGGGCCTGCGGTAAGCTAAAAAACATTAAGGTCGAAATGCAAAGAGTGAATCTCGATGTTCTAGGAATCAGCAAAATTAAGAACCTGTGGAGGCACACTTTTGTAGTGGAAGAAGAAATTTATCATAATAAGTCCTATAAATATGAGCGGTAATGTTGGGATTGGGATTATTCTCAGAAAGAGCGCCAAAAATGCGTGTGAAAAGCTTACGACACTACAAAGAAAGGAAAGTTATTGTAGAGTCATAGACTAAGCCAGTAAGTACCATACAGGTAGAGGTAAGCCTACCACAAACTACGAGGATGAAGAAGTGAAAGACGTCTGTGATGATATGAGGGAAATAATGACATAGGAATGGGGTGATTAAAACTTTCTTCCTCTAAGTGACTGGAACACCGTCGCTGGAGAAGGTTGGGATGGAAGAATGACCGGAAAGAATGGATTAGGAAATCCAAATGAAAAAGTAGAAAGGCTCCAGGAATTCTGCACAGAACAGAAATTAGTGGGTGCCAACGCGCTATTTAAGAATCGCATGCGAATAAGATATATCTTGGAAATTGCCAGGGAACAATGGAAAATTTTAACTAAGTTATATTTTTTCGTGAAACTGAGGCTTAGAAATCAGATAAATAAATGCCAAAGCCACCAGGGACATATGACTACGGTGATTATAATCTAGTTCTACCGAAATGTCATCTGAAATTGTGGATTCAAGAATGTAAGGAAATGGGCGAAAAATGCAATGCGATAGTGAAACTAAAGGAGCCGAAAAGTCTACAAAAAGCAATGGAGAGCAATTTAGAATTACGTCAGACTAAGAAATCAGTGGAGGATAGCCGGAAAAATGTCAAAAGTGGGCTTCAGGAGGGCACCAGAGTAGTTCGTGGGGGAAGAAAATGTTTCGTGAAAAAGCCAGGGGTCATGGATGAAGTCCTAGAACTATTTTAAGAACGGAAAATGCATAAGAATGAGAATACTGGGGAAGGGGTTCGCTTGTAACAAGAAAATATGGAGCGACATTTGCCGCAAAGCGAGGGAAGGGTGGGTGAAGAGCATGTTCTTTATTCGCCGGCCTCGTTGGCTGCTGGGTAAAGTCCTCGCCTGCCAAACAAGAGGTCGCGGATTCGAGTCCCGCCTGCGTAGGTTCACTATCCAGGGCATGGTTGTTCATGAACGTGTATTTGTTAAAAATTGTTGAAAAGCGCAGACGTGAATGCCATAACGAGGTGTTTTGGTGGTATGAAATAAATAAAAAAATATGCGAGGACGTAAAAAATGATCTCGCACATGGAGAGGTGGACGCAGCTTAAAGAATATTGAGGGACCATTTTAAGGAACGAAGCACAAGATGTGATAGCATAAGGGGCAAGAATGGAAGTATTTTTACCCCTTATCCGCGGGAGCGTCAAAATTCTGCTGTCACTGTGTCCGTGACACGAGCGGGTAAGATAATTTTCCGTCGACCCCGGGCTTGTGTCTAGCAGGTTGTGGACCCACGTAATCCGGGACTACCCACCCTACAGACCATGATTACAATTGAACCCTTTCTAAGAATCATAATTGGGACTAGAAGATTTGAACGTTACTTTTTGCAAATCGAATCTAAATTATTTCTTCCCTCAAATTTGGCCAGCATGACATTTTTACGAGCGATTTGATATCAAACAGTAATAAAATCCATCGATTTTTTGAACTTAGGGGAGCATTTGGCGCCTAAGTTTGGATGCGGTAGGTAAAGGTAATGGATGATAAATGTTCTAATAGGCATTCTTTTTAGAAATTTTTGTATTGTTGGCACTTACCCAGACGGCACATAATCCTCCGTATCTAATTCGTATGCAGATAGTATCCATTGACAAAAAGCAACGGAGCGGTAGTCAATGGATACTATCTGCGTACGAATTAGATACGAAGGATTCTGTGCCGTCTGGGTAGAAATCAATATTTGAATAATAATCTCTAAAAAAAACCCACACATAGAGCTTTCTGACAGTCTCTGCACAAAGAGCGCGTCTTTTCTCTTCTGATCCCTTTTTTTGATATTATCACACACGAAACATGCTCTCTGGTTTTTTTTCTGCCCTAACAATCAGGTATTTTTTCAATAAAATGCCTAGCTTTTAATCTTTCAGGAACGTTAGCACCTGAAAGTTTTCTTGCAATATTGTGTTGTCGGTTCCTAAAACGCTATATTTTTTCGTAGCTGGTCTGTAACAGCCCGTACAAATTTTCTTTATGTAAATGTCTTTTTAGTTTTCGACTTGAATTCATAAAAGGCGTTTAACATAGTTACATCGAACAGGTGGAAAACAGTTTCTCACAGACTTCCTCATATATTCCAATGATCCAAGCGTAACACGCAGCTGCACCCGGAAGCCGTTAGCAACGATGAATGGTGGATAACAAGCAAACATCACGTTTGTCATGCCATTTCATGGCGAGTTCATTCCATTGCATTGTATTTCGTAATTTCATTTTTTGTTTGTAAAACTTAGGCATATTTTTTTCTATTCACTCTTACCGTACCGAACAATCCAGTTTTATTTTTTAAAGAAATTCACACAATTTAGGAGTTCTCTGTGAACAATACATGTCCTTTGTCAAGATAGCTCTCCATTATCTTTTTAACCACTTCACCAGGCAATCTCTTATCTCCACAGCGGTTAATTTCAGTTTGACTCCGGTATACACTATCATATCCTCTATAAATCCAGTTTCACAATCATACAAAAAAATCTTAATCCCAGACCTATGTTTTTTTGACGGAATATATTGCTTGAAGAATAGGCGTCCTTTGAATAAAACTAATGACTCGTCGATCACTAGTTTACGGCATGGGTGAATCATCTCAGAAAATTTCAACTTGAGGTGGGGAAACACATGCCTAATTTTCCATAACGGGTCACTATACAATTTTTCCGAACTCATGGAGGCTGGGTGGAAAATAGCAAGTAGCCAATCAGAAGCGCTGCCCCTTCCACCTCACCGTTCTCCTCCATCCTCTACCTTTTTCTCCTCCCCTCCCCTCCATCCAGCCGACCGGCGTTTGCCAGCCTTGGAAATAGAGGTACTTTCGGGGGTGGTGGAAGATTCTCGGACGAACGCTGAGCGATTCGATTTGGCAACACTGCTAGCTGGAAAGCGATTATCACTGCACGGAGTTCGGAGAGAGACTGCGGGATCAAACACACTTTCCACAATCGCTCTCCTGTGATTGGCTAGAAGAGTGGGTGGGTTTGGAGCACGCTCAAGGTCAGCCGCCGTTAGTTCAGAAAAATGGTATAGTTGACGGATTGTGGCTATCCACAAAATGAAGACAGCGCAAAATTGAAACAAATCCGTCTCTCGGCATACTTTTTCCAAAAATCATGGTGCGAATTAGCGGATCTCGGGACCAATACTCTTGAATGGAACGTTGTCTTACGTTTGGCATAAGAAAACCAAGTGCAAGAAATACATAAAACTCGTTGAAGCTAACATTTTTCCCATGATTTCAGTCGGCTTTTTGGAGATGGATTAGTGGAACTTGCCAAAGCATTTCCATTTTTATTTGTTTAATCTACAATGTATGACATCAAATCAATTCCAAAAAGCAATGGGTAAAAATCTATCTCACTGCTTCTCTCATGAAGGTGGTCCAATATTACACCAGATGAGGAGCTGTCAAACTGGAAATTCTGGGAGTAAAATCATCAGCCCTGGACCAAGAAGATGATGCGGGTACAATGTCTCCGGCCAAATTGAACGGACCACCATCGCTGGAATCATTTCCATAACAATTAGCAATGGCAAAGTAAAATGACATATCGCGGACATCCCTTAGTACATCCCACCGGGATATTGTGACGTCCCTGGGATGGATTCAATTTCCCACTGACCAGAATGGAATACTCTACGGATAACGAAATTTCCTATAAATATGACGTGGAGACGTACCCACATGACCTCCCTGGGACACCCCATGTTCGTCATAGGTATACCCCGGCGTCAATCCTCACAGTAAAATGACATCCTACGGACATCCCTGGTATACCCGGGATAATGTGACAACTTTGGTATATACACGATGACCAAGTGACCAAAATGTGCCCTTTTATGTCCGTTGACTTGACGTCATGGTGACATACCCACAAGACCTTTCTAGGACATCCAATGAATACAAAAAGGAGATTATCTGAATGTTAAAAGTTAAGTCACAAGGACTAGTTTTTAATGTTGACGAGCAGATATTGTTTTGGATTAGGATGCATTCTCGTTCATTAATTTTCAGGGAAGGAGAACCTGGGTCAGGTTTCGAGGCACTTAGGGACTCTTTCACGTAGCTTCAAATTAAAATGATTTATCACTCATAGACTCCGCTAGCTATGAAATGGCATTCAAAGTAGCATTTGCCTGTCATTTCGATGAGCGACATAAGGGCCTAGCACGATAATTGTTTTTAGACTGGTTTGAAAAATAGTGAACTGCCGGCAATGCATTATTAACTCCTGAGATAGCAGCTGTTAGCCCACCCGCACGACAGGAGGGAATTTAAAAAGAACGTACGAATTTTTTAAAATGTGAATAAGTCTTTGAATGCGTGCCTACTATCTATAAAGATATTTTAAACAATTAAATTTATATAAATAAGGTATTATAAGGCTATTTATGGGAATATACATGGGTTAGAGGAAATTAGATACCCAAAACCTATGCTACCAGGAGCGCGTCCCTATCTTTCCAATGATAAAACGCTCTCGTACAACGCAATTCGTATAGCGCAAGGACCCCAAGGAACGCATCCCTTGCGCTATACGAGGCATGGATGTATAAGGCCTATTGCCTATCAGATTCCCAAATGGTAACGCATTTGATGAAATATCAGAGAAGCTGGTGTTATTTCCATTAGAGTGGCTGGTGTCATGCTGGCCTGCCTCTAGTGCATTTCAAGGCATTTCGAAGTGTAGTCTAGTTTTTTTACAATGCATTTTTATATTTTCAAATAAGATTATTACCAACGATGCATTTTGCTCAACTTCTTTCCAGGAAAACCCAAGTTGAAATGGAATTTTCCATTGTAAAATTTACAGGAGACGATGCATTGGTTATAGTTCCATTGAACTGGATAAGAAATGATAAGCGGAACTGCTTGTATCCAAATGTCTCAACAGATGAGACTGATAAATACAAGAGCAGAACCAGGTTGTAATTGGAATTCTTGCCCTATAAGGATACTGCGAGAATTTCGTAAGAGTGGTATACTTCTCTTATTTATTAATTATATAATTACCGTGGAGATGAAGAGAATGTTTCTTGACGAAACTTGATGATTTGTTTGACATTGCAAGGGGCGGTGCCATAGAATTTTTGACGCAAGCATTTAATCTCTCGGATAAATGTGCGTGGGATATGGAAGTAAAATTCTCATGCAATCAAAGAGGGGCACGAAATGCGGTTATTGGTGGAATAGATTTATATATGCTCAAGAGAAAAGAAAAAGTTGTGGTTCTCCGCTCTTTGTGCTGCATCTGCTCCCTGCAACAGTGACTTTCAGATCCTAAAATTACGAAAGTGTTAACCTGGACATAGCGAAAGGAGTAAAAAAGAGGTTTCCAAACCACATGTGGTACCTGAATGAGGAGTTGGTAGGCCTGTCTTTCTTTGACGGATCCATTTATATGTAAGAAAAGGTAAACTTGACACGCCATGTGAGGGAAAATATGATACACCAAAGATAGCATTCTATGAACATAAAGGCCGTTTTCCAATCCACGTAGTATGCACTCATTCCCTCGTTCCCTTTCTTCCTTACACCCTGCCTGCTCCCTTACAAATGCTCTGCTGGCGCCATTAAGTGTGAACGGAAATAATGCGAACTACTGGCAGTAACGTAATGTGAAGCGCAGGGTCGGGTTAGGACATCTTGTGGTTGATTTAAGAATTAATTTCACCCTACTATTCGGTTTGTTTACGTTTGTAATTTAGACTGCTTAGTATTTTGACTTTTCTGGCACCGATTGGACGCTCTCTCTTCGCATAATAAACAAAAAATTACTTACAACTCCAGTTCAAGATTTCTGAGTTTTCCATTGCCGCCATTTTCACGTCCACTTCCCACGAGGGCGCGTGAACGAGGGAGCATCCGCGTTCCCTTGTTCACAATTACCCTTCGTTCCCTTGCGCCCTCGCCAATTGGATCCACCCTTGCTGTCGTCACATCCGTAAGTTGATCGAAAAGTGCACGGAGGGTGAATAATTGCGAATTGGAAAACGGCCAAAGACCTGACCATTAGGGTGGGCCGAAAAAAGTTTTTTTTTCCTGATCAAATTTGCCCTATGCGGGAAAGTTGCGAAATGATATAAGGATCTCGCACACAAAATTTTTTTCAAATCGGATAATATTAACCACTGCCGCCCGAGCTCTAAAGTTTAAAATTTTGCGAAAAATCAGGCTGATTTAAGAATCAAACGGCTATGAAGACGACTTTTATGAAAATATGGGATAATGGATAATATCAAAGAGTGAATACATGTTTATAGTTTATGAAAATGAAATTTGAAGTTTTTTTGACAAAATCTATGGTTAAAAAAATGTATATGAATTAACAACAAAATTAGAGTATAGACCACCCGCACAACACAACTCATTTTTGCCTACATTTCTAAAACTCCATTTTGGGGGCTAAATTGCAGGTAAAATAATATTTATTTCGATTGAATTTCATTTCTTATCAAATAAGTCATCATATGGTAGTAAATAATCACACAAAAAGTGATAAAAAGGTAAAATATTTTAAATTAACATCAATCATAATGACGAATAACGTACCTGTGGAGCTATTTTCAACAAGAAATTCAGCCAAGGCTGAGAAAAAACAAAACCTGAACACCAAGCATTTCACTAAGTAGCTATCTGCTAGTTTCGTAAAGAAACTACCCAGAACTCACCACGAGGAAGAGGCTACCATCGAGTTTCACCCGTGTGCCCCCAACCAACCTTCAAAAGGATTACGGGAGGATTGACGCAATGGTTAGAATAGAGGGAAAGCGTACCAGGTGTGGAGTGAAGTGCGTGATATTTGTTGCACCCGAAAATTTCATGGGTAATGATTTGCCCACTTATGAAGAGATGATGAAAATGTTTTTGTACTCTCGGTACATTGAAGAAGAAAGTTAAAATACCATTATTTCTCTGTCGGGAATCGCGGAGACAGTGGCTTATGCCATTGAAGGCATTTGGCATAGATCCTCTATCCCAGTTGTTTGATACAGGCAAATTGTTTGACAAATTATTCAATATCATGGAAATAATCGCATTATTCTTCGATCAGTCAACAAGAATGTTTTCATTGATCTAAAGCAAGACTTTCTTCGTCACGCACGTCTGCTTTTTGATGTTGCGGCATGTAAATTGCTTTAGTGAGAGTAATTCTGTTTGTGATATTCTTTCGAAAATGCCTTGTTTAGAATGGGAATTCCCTAAGGACAGAGAATTGGCAGGAAAATGAAGATAGGCGCCATCGATGTGCAGGAGACCAAAAATAGGAAGACGAGGCTTTGCAGGTTAGAAGGAACAAAGGAACACCCGAATGTTCCACCCTATTTTGTCATAACACTTCTGTTCGGAAGACTCAGGTAATGAAATGACATTGAACGGAGAGTTATGTGATGCAAGTGAAGGAGAGGATTTCATGGAAAAAGGTTAGTGTAAGTAATATGAAATTGCCAAGATTTGCATCATCCTGTGAATAATTCTGCATGTCAAACCATACCTCTGCAGCACTTGCATCTGCGGACCTAATAGATATCGGGTTGGTTACTCAAGGAGTCAATGTACTTTTTGTTGACAAGAACAAAGTTAGAAGGGAAAGAGAAAGATTGCGCACGTCTCTTCGGAAGAATGTGGGAACTGTTAAACTGCAATCTCTTTACTTCGAGGGGATGAAAGACTCTGCTTTCGTTTATAGTCAATCAAAGTGAAAAACAATTGGTGAGGAGCATGTAACTCTCGTTCAAGAGCCCGGTTCACGCTACTTATGGCATGTCACCCCATGTGTCAGCAAAGCTATTGGCCTCTAAGATTCCTTAACGAATTTTCTAGGGAAGGAAATGATCATTATCGATGGACTCCAAGCAATTGTGTGCGATGGAACTGAGGTTAACACCGGAAGCCATGCTGGAGTAATCAGGATAATGGAAATGGCCCTAAGAAGACCTTTGCATTGGTTTGTTTGCCTGCTTCATTGCAATGAACTATCGTTCAGAACCGTCCAAAGAACTGATGACCCTGGCAAAATTTGTTATCGAAGTTTACGCTCCAATGCGGTTTTCAATAAAATTGAGACAATACTGAACAGAAGTCCCGAAGTTTATTATGAACATGATTCTTCTTATGAAATATATAGATAGAGACATCAAATTACGCCGCTACTCTATGATTCAGGGAAATGTAATTTTGCTCACACAGAGAATATTCCGCTTGCAATGTTAGCCGATGAACGCAGACAAATTCGTGCAATAGCCATCACAAATACATTGAAATCAAGAGAAAGTCAGCAGGAGGAATTGAGGAAATTCGAATTTTCCAAAGCTAACCTTGGATGGAGTGAAGAGTTCTCGGGATCGCCACCGGGTCAGGAACTCCATATCTGCCGACGTTTCGATGTCCGACTCGGTCATCGAAACGTCGGCATATATGGAGTTCCTGACCCGGTGGCGATCCCGAGAACTCTTCACTCAGTCCATTAGCCGGGAAAGCACAAAATCTTTCTTAACTTCGATGCTCAAAATTATATCGACTTGGTTGACTGTGAACCAATTGAGGTAATTCAACCACCAATGGTAGCTGGGATGACAAACAAAAACTTGGAAGACCTTGTTAGATTCTTGAAGACCTTCTGTATTACAAGTACCTTTTCCCTGCCATACACAAGCAGTTTAAAGGATGGTACAAATGATAATGTTAGCATCAAAATCCGTGTGCAGTATAGAACGCAGGCATGGATGGGCATTATCGTGCATAAGAGACGGATAATAATAATTATAGAATAGAATAATTTTCTCAGAGTAATTGATGTGCTTTCACAATCGTGTCCTTCGGCAGGTTGGCTGGGGGGACACGGGTGAAACTCGATGGTAGCCTCATCCTCGTGGTGAGTTCTGGGTAGTTTCTTTACGAAACTAGCAGATAGCTACTTAGTGAAATGCTTGGTGTTCAGGTTTTGTTTTTTCTCAGCCTTGGCTGAATTTCTTGTTGAAAATAGCTCCACAGGTACGTTATTCGTCATTATGATTGATGTTAATTTAAAATATTTTACCTTTTTATCACTTTTTGTGTGATTATTTACTACCATATGATGACTTATTTGATAAGAAATGAAATTCAATCGAAATAAATATTATTTTACCTGCAATTTAGCCCCCAAAATGGAGTTTTAGAAATGTAGGCAAAAATGAGTTGTGTTGTGCGGGTGGTCTATACTCTAATTTTGTTGTTAATTCATAGACATTTTTTTAACCATAGATTTTGTCAAAAAAACTTCAAATTTCATTTTCATAAACTATAAACATGTATTCACTCTGTGATATTATCCATTATCCCATATTTTCATAAAAGTCGTCTTCATAGCCGTTTGATTCTTAAATCAGCCTGATTTTTCGCAAAATTTAAACTTTAGAGCTCGGGCGGCAGTGGTTAATATTATCCGATTTGAAAAACATTTTGTGTGCGAGATCCTTATATCATTTCGCAACTTTCCCGCATAGGGCAAATTTGATCAGGAAAAAAAACCTTTTTTCGGCCCACCCTACTGACCATGGTATCTATATCAAATTTTGTCACCACTAATTCGAGAAAGCTATTTAATGCATTGTAAATATATAATGCATTCTTTGTTTTGCCCACGCAAGAATGGTGTGTAGATCCTGATTAAAAGAACGATTTGCAAATTATTCGGGGTCTTCAAGTGGTAGACGATTGTGCAGAGAGAGGGGTGAAACTAAATCAAGATTTTAAGTCAGTCACGTAGAAGGAAGAGAGCTTTCAAAATTAATTACCAACAATAAGTGTGAATTTTCATCGTAGTACAATCCCTAGAGTGCGCAATCACACTTTAAATGCCAAATATGTGGTGTCAGCGATAGATTAGAAATACGAATATTTATTTCGTTTTGGTTAATTTGTAATAAAATTCATGAACAAGTGAAAATACGAGTAAATTGATCACTTTGATTGGAAATATTGTCATGGCAATTAAATTCTTTCTAACGTGAGCACATTTCTTCAAAGACAACATCTTACCATCAGGAGCAAAGTCTTTTTCGAGGGAGGGGGGGGGAGAAAAAAAGGCATTTGGGTCAAGTCCTTTATGAATATGGTTAACTGTAAGTATTTATTTATTGTTGTCATAGTTGTCACGTATGAGATATTTAGGTGGACCAATGCATAACTTCTCATTTTTCTATTACAGTAGCAATAAAAAAGGCTTCAAGGATATCACTGACAATTTTACTAAACATAGCATCAGCCTCTTGTTGCAGCAAGTAAAACACTGAGGCACATGAAGGTATTGCATGAGTTTGTTTTTATCCAGAACTGTACAGTATTGACAGTGCAGTATAGTAGAGTACAGTCATGTACAGTACAGTATTGATAAGAAAATGGATCCATAAATAAAAGTAAATGTATCAGGTAAGATGCAGTGGAATGACATCCTGATTAGAAAGATAGATGGCAACGTTCAACAAATGTGGAACAGTGCCTTCCCTCTTTTAAATCAGATTCATGAATTTCCTTACTCTTTGCTTGAACCACAACTATAGGCTATGGCAATAGAGGATGTGGTTGTGACTCTCATGACTTCTATGGTGGTATTGAGGCAGACATTCAAACTACAACCAAATAATAGTAATAACTATTGAAATGCATGTGGGTACAGTATCAATTAAAACCGAACATTAACTCAATTTACCACTCTATTCAACGATTGTACATTATGATTCACTTGATATTGACAGAGATACATCTTCTTGAGACACAGTGGCAGAAATTTAAATGGAAAGTGTTGAAATAATTAGCTTAAATTTATATGTACACAATATTCTACCAGTAAAAAAAGTCTTGTAGCTAACAATAGGGATACATTAGTTAGCCCTTGAGAAAAGAGTAGAGTAAATTTACCAGAAACTATGAAATTAGGCCACATACATGCTTGAATGCTATTATATTATTTCAATATTATGACATAATTCCTTCATTTCAACCAAATAATATTGGAAGTAATCACAATCATTGCATATTTATGAAATAATGAAATGTGTCATAGAGCACCAAAGCTTATTCCTTCCATATAAAATTGAGCATGACCATAATACAAGAATAAAGCATCTATTTAACACACCAAAGCACCAACTGAAAGCTGTTGAAAGCTCCCCCTATCACATGGGAGTAAAAATTCAGAACTGTGTGTTGGGAAAACTCAATTCAAATAAAGGTGGTTTTTTCAAAAGATGCATTTACTAAAATAAAGGCAATGTTAATTGAAAAAGCTATTGTAGTATGGATGGTTTTTCTGAATTAGGGCTACTTATTTTTGTAATTTATGTAATATTTTTAAATGTAAATGTAAGTTTTTAATGTAGGTTTCTATGTATTGCATTTGCTTTTACAGTATGACTACGACAAGACACCAATTTACTTGCAGCTGGTAGCGATCCTATGAACTTTAAATGTTATGTGTCAATAAATTATAATTATAATTACTTATTTCCCTTGACGACCAATGAATGCCATTTAATTAAACCACTGAAACAAAACACTTTGTGTTTGCAAGTGAAAGAAAGGGAGGACCTTGAGAGAGAATCTTTTCAATTTGATAGCATGAATACTGCTTCACTCCTGTGCGTGCACGAATGCGTCTGGCGAGGTTACTCTAGCGATGTCGCTATCATTTAAAGTGCGCACGCCGCCCCTTGGTGTCCCCTCCACAGACGCCGGCACATCTGGGAGCCGCCCATCGGAGTACATCGCCCACAGAAGCAGACTACTGGACCTGGCTGCAGGAGTTGGGACGGAGTCTGTAGCCAGTACTCAGTCCACTGACGCCGCCATACCACTTGATGTGCTTTGACTGCCGCCAACAAAGAGGCCATGAAAATGGCTTAATAACAGAGTTAGAACGCGTTCAAAGGAGAGCTGCCAGGGCTGTGAAGGGTCGTTACGAGTCTTGTTAGTGTAACTGACCTCTTAGATAAACTTGAATGAGAATCTCTGTTGGACCGTAGATTGAAAAATAGACAAAACCTTTTAGATAAATTCAAGAGCAATGTCTTTTCTTAAGATGTTAACCATATCTTACGGACGCCAACATACTACGAAAGATCAGATCATATAAATAAAATAAGAGATAGATTATAGGACAGTTAGATTCCGAATGTCATTTTTTCCACGATCAATAAGAGATTATAACGGCAGCGGTAGAACTCATAAATAGATTGCATGAATTTTAGTGTAGCCTACTAATCTATATAAAACTTAATGCATGTTTCTTAATTCTATTGCTATTTCTAACAGCA
The DNA here is from genome assembly GCF_921293095.1 of Ischnura elegans. Taxonomy (NCBI): domain Eukaryota; kingdom Metazoa; phylum Arthropoda; class Insecta; order Odonata; family Coenagrionidae; genus Ischnura; species Ischnura elegans. The sequence continues at coordinate 14,848,636 of NW_025791657.1, forward strand.
TATATATTAGTATATTTTGTTATTATACGGGACGTTTTTTGGATGGTGTGGTGTGCATGAGGGAGTCCAAATGCATTCTGGTGATTGATCACACCCTGCAAAACACCCTAGAGGTGGCTCGCAGGGAATTATGAAGATGTAGATGAACACCAAAACCCCCGTCCGAGCTGCGGGGGAGACAAGGAGATCGCTAAGGTCCTATTCCGATCTCCAGAGAGATCAGTCCGGACTGACCCGGTCGCAGCCCCACGACAGAAGTAGCCGGGCATCCGACCTCGACTGTCCTCACCGAGGGAAGCTATGGAATTACTTTCTACCTCTGTTTAGTGATGGAAAACCAATAAAGACACCCCTGTGTGTTTAACACTTCCAACTGACGTGTTTCCTTCCAAACCCACGTTAATAACCCGACCTCACGGTGTTGCGGGAGCCGCGACACCATCTAATATGAGGGTTCTCCTCACTTACCCCACATTTTTCTTCTCCTTAAATTTTCTTTCTCTCGTGGGTGTGTGTACGCAAGTGACGGACAAGGATGACCTTTTGTGAGAAACTCTTTTCGCAATGATTGCACGAATAAGGTTTCTCTCCGCTGTGTGCGCGCATATGTATATCTAGATTTTGTTTAGTATTATAAGACTTTTCACATTGTTTGCAAGGATAAAGCTTTAATTCTGCGTGCGTGCGCATATGAAGGACAAGGCATCTCTTTTTAAAGAAAGGCTTTTCACATTCTTTGCATGAATAAAGTTTCTCATTTGTATGAGTTCGCAAGTGAAAGGCAAGGTCGGACTTCTTAAAGAAAGTCTTTTCACACTGATGGCACGAATGAGGCTTCACTCCCGTGTGCGTAAACTTATGTCTGTCTAGGTAGTTCTTCCGTGAGAAAGACTTTTCGCAATCCTTGCACGAGTAAGGTTTCTCATTTGTGTGAGTCCGCAAGTGAAGGACAAGGGTGGAGTTGTGAGTGAAAGCCTTATTACACAGATGGCATGAATAAGGCTTCACCCCTGTGTGTAAGCGCATGTGACTGACAAGGATGCTCTTTTGCGAGAAAGATTTTTCACATTCGTAGCACGAGTAAGGTTTCACTCCTCTGTGTTTTAAGTTATGTCTGGCAAGGTGGCATTTTCGTGAGAAAGACTTTTCGCATTCATTGCACGAATAGGGTTTCTCCCCGGTGTGTTTCAAGTTATGTCTGGCAAGGTTGCATTTTCGTGAGAAAGACTTCCCGCACTCATTGCATGAGTAAGGTTTCTCCTGTGCATGAGTCCACATGTGGAAGGTGAGGGCAGAAGACGCAGTGTAAGACTTCCTGCAAATGGTACATTGAAAAGGTTTCTCTCCTGCGTGTGCACGTTTATGTGCTACGAGGTTATTCTTTGAAGTATAAGATTTTTCACATTGATCGCACGAATAAGGTTTGTCTTCCTTGTGCCTATGTATGTGAGAGATGAGGTAGATTTTTTGAGAGAAAGACTTTCCACATTCATTGCATGAATATGGTTTCTCCTTTGTATGAGTCCGAATGTGACAGACAAGACGACTCTTAATAGGGAAAGATTTTCCACATTCATTGCACGAATAAGGGCCCTTCTTTGTATGAGTCCGCAAGTGACAGACAAGGTCCATCTTTTGTAAGAAAGATTTTTCACATTGATAGCATGGATAAGGCTTCACTCCTGGATGTTTAAGTTTGTGTGCTACGAGGTTTTGTTTTGAAGTATAAGACTTTTCACATTGATGGCATGAATAACGCTTGTCTGCTGTGTGTGTACCTATGTGACAGACAAGATGACCCTTCTGAGAGAAAGACTTTTCACATTGATGGCATGAATAACGCTTGTCTGATGTGTGTACACGTATGTGACGGACAAGATTACCCTTTTGAGAGAAAGACTTTTCACATTGATGGCATGAATAACGCTCGTCTGCTGCGTGTGTACGTATGTGACGGACAAGATTACCCTTCCGAGAGAAAGACTTTTCACATTGATGGCATGAATAACGCTTGTCTGATGTGTGTGCACGTATGTGACGGACAAGATTACTCTTTTGAGAGAAAGACTTTTCACATTCACTGCATGAGTAAGGCTTTCTTTCGGTGTGTGGGCTATCTGTGCACGATTTCCCGTCTGCAATGAAGGTTCTCCTCAGTTGCCTCACATTGTTTTTCTCCCTTTTTCCTCCACTGATTTCCTTAACGAGCCCATTTCCTTTTTGCCTCACCCCTTGTCTTTCACAGTTTTGCTGATTTAAACTCTTTGAGGAGGTTGGTTGAAAAGAACCAATAGTTTCTTTTCTTGAAACAAGGGTTGTGAGGGACAAATCTTTTCCAATTGACAAATTTGCATCAACATCCAAATTTCCAGCACCAACATGAGTCTTGAGGTGTTCCATGAGATCATTTTTGCCATTGAATACATCTCCACAATTGAAGCAATGATACAAATTGTCCTTAGATCTGGTACGCTTCCCAGGATTTTTGATCACGAGAGTACTTCTTTCTTTGCTTTCTCGAGTGACTGCCATAGGGCCACCATTTCCGTTTTCAGCAATTCTGAAAGACTTTACGGTGTCTGGAATATCACAACCACCTGTTTCCCCAACAATGGTCGTTGTTGTTCTATCTCCACTGATTTCAGATGCATCTCTAGGTTTCAAATGAAACTGTCCATCATCAGAAATTGAGCAAGATGTTACCTTGTCAGCCAGCAGGGCACCACATTTTTCAATGTCTTCATTCATCACCTCCCTTCCTTTCTCTGAATGGGATAACCTAGTCTTTTGTTGAAGAAGTGAAAGAGAGGCTGCGGGAGCAATACAGACTGCCCTTTGATTAATCCTTACATTTCTTTCCGCCAATAGATAACATGATGACGTTGTTTTCAAGGACACTCCGTCAGTAGCTGGGAGCTCTGGAAAAGAATTTCACAATATAAATAATTACAGTCAAACATGAAATCTATGATTAGTGGATATAATTTATAACTGCCATTTGACAAATACCAAATAAGTCACTTCAACCGATCTTCTGGTAAGATGATTTAAACATACATAAGGTCTTAGTTAATTTTTTCACAGTGGTTTCCAAAAGTTTCTTCACAAATTGAGCGGCCCTGCTCCTCAGAGAAATCGAGCAAAGGAATAAAAACTAACCTCAAGTATCTACCACAGAAAACTCTGCAATGCACTATTTCATTCACACGAATATCGTAAACTCAATTTACCAATGGAATGCATGCAAATAATGTTAATTTGAAACAAAAAAATTGTTACTAAACGCGGATAGTTCCTTGCAGTGCAAGGCTTAGAATAAACAAAGTACAAACAAAAAGGAACCGCTAGGGCCAGAAGATAATTACAGCTCATGTAAAAATCATCGCAAGATTTCGAAATCAACGAGAGAAATATAAATGTGCAATAATAGGGCTAATGATAAGCTTTTACCTTCGAGGACAACATTCATTTTCAAAAAAACTATATTCGGTACAGGTAAACAAGGACAATAATAGCAGTAGGTGAAGATCAATTTCTTTGATCAGCACCCCTCATATTGTGAAAGAAAATTTTTCTTACCAATGCCTATTGCAATATTGATTATATTCTTTCAAATATAAAAGCATGTGATATCTCATGCCTAGGTTAAAATTATTGATGAATGATTAAATCGGCCCCTTTTTAAGCCCCTTAAGATTTACCTGTTGTTCCAGAGGAAATGTCCGTATAATGATTTATATTTAATGCAATGCTTCAAAATGCATCGATATTTTGAAAAATCAATCAGTTCCAAACAATTACAAAGGATAATATTTTTTGGCCTTTAAGATGGGCTTAAAAAAATATACAGAGTGCATTTTTCTATTTTGCAAGAGCAGAATAAATATTTAGAATGCCTTCATTACATAATTCTCAGAATAATTCATTTACTCTGGACACACAACATGAGATTGATACTTTACCATTTCCTGCTGGTGCCTAAAATAGGAGAACAATTTCCGTGCTACGTGTAGCATTAGAATATTTGAAACTTTACAGTGCAAAGCTCTTTTTTGAGGTGGAGTTACCCCTGCATTTTCATCCTTCAGATTTGGATTTTCCCCCATCACTGGACTAGACCCTCTAACCCTATCATAGCACAAATCCATGGTCAACTTAATGTTTCACCAGTGTTTTTTCAAGAAATATTGCATTTGGTTTTCAATGAATTACTTTTATTAACCCTTTCGAGACGGCGGAGTTTTCGTCTTAGCATGACTGCTGTACTGAGCCCCAAGAAACTCTTCTTTCTCGTGGTATGGAGCATTTTTAGAGGACATAAGTTAAGGAGGGTCTCGCTGAACCTTTTTCGACCCCTCCACGCTGGGACTCCGCATTATCTTGGACTCCGAGAGTAGTTGTGCTCCCTCCTTTCCGGGTTTACGACCATAACTGCGGCATTGGTTCGCGGTCAACTTATGTATTGCCTATATGTAATTAGCAAATGGATAATTGTTGCTTGCACGTAAATTGCAAACTTTGATTGGCACTTCTCATTTTTTCTGAGCATTGCCAAATTTTAAGCAAAGTTTTAAGTCCAATATTAACATATTTAATGCAGCAACAATTCCCATGTTGATTTTTATACATTACTCGAGATATAAGTTAATATTTATCATAGAATTTCGTTTACAAATTGTAAACGGAGCTTAAAAGACAAACAATTCAAATCTTATTTTATTTTTAATGAGAAATGAACAAATATTTACTTCGAAACCTGACTGGATAAACAATTGCATGACTGCTGTCCCTTACTGCTAAGAGGGATTATAAAAGACGAGGGTCAGAGTACCTGCTCCCGGATACCGAGAGTAAATCCTTAACCCCGCACGGTTGGGTCCCGAGACAAAAATGGCATTAACCCGCGACCGTCCTAAAAGAAAATCTCACAAGTAAATATACGGCCGTCGTCTCCCGGGCCAGGAAAGTCCACACGTATAGTATGTGTATTGTAGGGATAAGGTTTAAGTATTACTAACACTCTTTTAAGCAATGTGGAATTTGAAACATATTTCCTGCGCTAATAAAAAGGTTTCTGAACAAAAAGTACTAAAACTATAGCTCCAGAGGTCCATTATTTTTAACCCTAAAATTTCATTCAAAAATTTACTATGCGTAGAACAAAACAAAAGATTCATTTAAAAGCATAAAAATTGTAGTATTCAACAACATATATAATCGCAAAAACCATTGACAATATAACCACTTTGTAAATGATCTTTGCGTCGAGGATGATCATAAATGAAAAGGAGGACTGCGCTTAATTGCCATCGAGCGGTCCAAAGGCCTCACTATTTCGGGCACCAGGCAGGGCCTGAATGCATCTGACAATTGCTACCTCAGTGGTCACTTCTCTTCCCTTGTGTTGGCTAGAGCAGGCCTTTGGTCAAATGCGTTGACAAATCTACAAAAGCTATACCCGGCCTTACATCTCCCACACATGAAAATACCATTCCCCTCCACCTGACATTTGGCGTGAAAGTGTTTACAGTTACTACTTATGCCATCAATATGAGACAATTGTTGTAGCCAACATCACACATGGCTTGTAAGTGACATTTTTTGGGCATATTTATTTTCAAAATTTCAGCACACTTTCTGCAAAAAGGAATAAATCCACCATTAATCCACCCAAGTCAACTATTGCAGTCCAACCTGATTTATGGGCGAACTTAGTTTTAAAATCTACTTGATTTCCTAATTTCGTCCATAGATAGAACTTGTACATAGAAAGTTTGAAGATGCTAAGTAGATAGGTACCACAGTTCTATATATTGTCCCTGATATCTCATTCAAACTCCTTGACTATACTCAGATAATTTACCCATTCCCTAAATAAATGCACACAAGTCAATATGAATTCTAATACGAGTTGGAATGTCAACTGTTACTTGGTGATTCCAACATGAGGTCATTGCAGAACAGACCAGTTATGTAGAATGTTAAAATGATGAAATCTTGTCGCGTTTGCACAATGCTTCCGCCATTTAAAAAAAAGGCTTTGCATGCAAAGCCGAACTGAAATGGTGGACTACAATTGGTAACACATCAGTAGCCTTCCCCCACACTAATTCCCATCTCCGTCCTAAGGACATCTATGCTTGTCCCATTTCACTGGCAGACCCTGTACTAAAGATTACATTCACGACAGTTTAAGCCTAGCCAGCAACCATTGTGAAGCCTGATTGATGAGCTAAGTCTGTAAGATTATCTTTTTCATTTCCTCATATTGTCATTTTACAGACCTCACATTAACCCTTTCACTGCTGTGGACGTACCTAGTACGTCCGCACGACAGACTGCGGTGGACGTACTTTTTCTTCCTCCCTACCATGCGGTCAGCACTTTTGCCGAAGCACTTCGAAGGGAGCCACTAATCCAGGACTCTTTCCTCGACGAACTCACCCACGCAAGACCGTCTCATCGGCCCTACCAGCGGGGGCCCTACCTCCGGAAAAGTGACCACTCTGACTGCAATTTGAAAATCAATCAATCAATCCGATCATCACAATATGATTGTTTTCATCGCATTCCTGACAATCAAGCAATCAAGTACGTCTTTGAACCGTGTTTCTGCGATGAAAAATAATGATTTTGTTAACTTTGATATAATGGCCATTTTCCGGTGGTCCGCAGCCACGTTTTGTTGCAAAGTTAACAAAATCGTTATTTTTTATCGCAGAGACACGGCTCAAAGACGTACTTGATTGCTTGATTGGCAGGAGTGCGATGAAAACAATCATATTGTGATGATCGGATTGATTGATTGATTTTCAAATTGCAGTCAGAGCGGTCACTTTTCCGGAGGTAGGGCCCCCGCTGGTAGGGCCGATGAGACGGTCCTGCAAGGGTGAGTTCGTCGAGGATAGGGTCGGGGATTAGTGACCCTTCGGAGGGTGTACCACACCCATCCTGGAAGTACCTGCTCCATGGGCCCAGGAGACGCATTTTAACATTTTCGCCGCATGTGAGGAGAAGGTTTCCGCAGATTGAACAGCAGTGAAAGGGTTAAAAAGCTAAAAAATGGCAAAGATTCCTGATTTACAGCTTGTCGACTAGTATTCAATTTTCAAATACATGAATATTGCCAAATAGTTTATCCAATTTCTGAAGCTACCACCATAATTAAAAATATTATTTTAATTCTGATTAAGTCGTGAATGAATTTTCATACAATTCAAAGTATTTAATATGTGAAACAATACACAAAATGCCATCTGAACATCCCAAACAAAAAAACCTAGCAGTTACAAGTTCAACTACCACCCAAATTATTCCAATTTCTCTGATCCACCGTCAATTAAGGTGATACCCTCATCTTTTTTGTACCAAATTTGATACTTTCAGCCCCAGGCCTTTGAAGAGGATATTTTTCTATAGGACCGACGTTTTTTAGCATAACTGAATGGTTCACAGGGCTCCAGCTGACATGCGCTACATTCTGATACTATTTTAAGTTCAAATGGATGTCTGTCTTCACTGGTCCACTAATATTTTAGTGTTATACTTGAATTTATCGACTTGAGAAGCTTTTATGTGAGACATGGCATTGAAAGAATTTTCAGTCACCCGCACATGATAAGTAAATTATTTTTTATTGAAGCGTTTTACTCAACATGCTGATAAATTTTATCTCATTTTTGTTCTAAAGGTTAATCTTTTAATTTTTAACTTTTTCTAGTTTTTCTGTACCATTTTGTATTTATTATCAACACTGAAAACTGACATTCTGATATTTCGGATGACATGCACGGGGGTCTTTTCTCGTAGCTAATCTGAAGGTTGGCCGCTATTATATTTTGACCAATTTTTTATACTTTAGTATGGTTTATGTAATTTTAAAATGAATTTAGTTTAATTAAACATTGGAATACAAGCATATTGTAAGTAATATTCCAAAACGATTGTTGGCCTTGGCAATAAATGAATATAAACACCCAATGGCACCTATGGAGGTGACAGATGATACAAGATTATCCTCAAATGTAATATCATAGAATGTATATGAGTGGAGAAATGGGAATCCTCTAGTTAACCTGAAATGCATTTCTTCATTCTGAAAAGGCATTGAAATGTGAAAGTCGACTGGACTTTTTCTTTATTTTTCTCAGAGAAACTGTTAAATCACATTTTCAGACAAAGTGGATACATGCTAACTATAAAAATGTTAACCTAGCTTTGGAGAAAGAAGAACTTACGGCATTCCTCAGTGATATAATATTGTTAGGCTATGCTTAATCTTTTTAATGCATAAAAGAGGTTATCTGCTTGTCTGGCCGCTTTGCATTTCCATATTGTTGTTTGGATTGCAGCCAAATTTTGTACAAAGGTGCATCCATGCTCACAAACGCTGTAGCGCTACCTACTTTTGGTTGTGCCCCATACATCCTTTGCATCGTTTTCTCATTACCGAACCTGGTGAGTGTGCTCAGCACCACCTACCACCCACACTCCACCCTCTGCCTACTCTCCCACCCTTCGATAACATCCCCATTCACTCTGCCATGTTTGAATATCTACCAGTTCCGATACTGCCTTTCCTCATGACTTCACCGTTCACAGGTATTTTGGACCACGGACATCCTTGCCGTCTTTTTAACCATGCATTTTATCAAATTGTGTTTATTCATCCGTTCATACAAATTTTCCCATCCAGAGGTTATGACCATGAATTCTTAGTTTTACGTTTCCCCTTCTCTGGGTACGATCCTTCCCGAGCAATGCCAGGTGGCATGCTAGTATCCTAATAAACATTTGTTTTGGTCCAAATATGATGTGCCTAGAAATTTATCGGAAAGCATTTGCGGTAACCGATTTGAAAGTCCTGCAATATTAACTCCTGACTGACAGCTCAGAGGTTGAAGGAAGTGACTGCCTGTTCCAAATAAGGCTATTTTGGAATATGTTTAAAACTGCTTTCCAATTTTTGGCGGCCTGGAAGAAAACTAATCGATTGCAGAGAGATTGCATACCCTATTATGGGAAGCATTATGCAAAACAATGTAACAGGGGAGGGCCTATTCATTTTGGCTTTAAAAATTGGGCCTCATGTACTAGTGCTAGATATAAGCCCACATTTCAAGTGTACAACAGTATGGATGCTCATAAACCCCAGCAATTTTGTCTATGTGGAGATGTAGTTGTATTCATAGTAAATGCTTCCAATATTCCAAAAGATACAGGATATGAGTTTTTTTATTATTACTTCACTTTAATGAAACTCATTAGGCACCTTGCTTCTCCAAACATCTGTGCTAGTAGTACAATGAAGGAGAATAGAGTACAAAATTTTTATCTCAAGATAAAGTTTGTGATGAAGACAGAACAAAGAGGTGACTATCGCTTTAAAATTTGTGATAAAACTCTACTTGTCAGGTGCAAAGATTATTGTGTCATCACCGTTGCAACAAATTACGAAAAGTTTTGCGTCAGTGCCACAAAAAGATGGTCACGAGAGAAGAAATAGCAAGATTTCTATAGCTCAGCCAACAGTTTTCTCATCTCATAGCCTAGAGATATGTAGAGTAGATCAAATTGACCAGTTTGTTGCTTCATATAGGTCCATTATAAGAGAGAATAAATTGTGTTGGCTAGTATTAGCCAATTTTTTCAATGCTGCTGTCCAAAATGTGTGGCTCCTTTATCAAAAAGTTACTGAAAATAATACTCTCTCCTTCGAAATTTTGAAGGTCACTCACCATGATTATGCGAAAAAATTTGAAAACTATCTACCCTAGGAAATCATGCTCCTCATCCCATTAACCCATCAATTAACCCGTCAAACCCGTCACTAACCCGTAACCCAGTATACTCTGTGCCCATGGGAGCCATATGGCACCCAGTGCAGTGCTGAGCCAATACTCCAGCAATGCATTTAATATGTGAATTTTAGAGTACATTTCGGTGCACATACTTAATAGAAGGTTTCCTCTATTATTTATTCAGTTTGAATTGTGTTCATTATGTTGAGCTCATATCTATGTATCATATGTATCATATTTTTTTAAAGAGAAATATGCGTGACTTAAAAAAAATTGGGTACTGACGGGTTAATTCTGTTAGATTTGATTGCCTAAACCTCAGGTCAATATTAACTGTTACTTAAAGACGTAGAGTAGAACGTAAAGGGAGACCAAAATTCATTTGTAGTAAATGAAACGTTGAACTTCATCTAAAATATTTCTACGAATATCATGTAACATTGTCAAAATATAACATCTTTCTAATTAATATGCCGTTCATCTATTTTATCTATCTATCCTCTTTTAATAGCAAATCACTCTCATGATTAATGTACCCATTTATAAAATAATTTCAGAGAAATTCCCATAGGAATGCATTACAGTAACTACTGCCACCTGTGCATGGCATCTGATACATAGGACGGGCTGTATTATTTAAAGTATTGATTACAAATATTGAACAATTGCAGAAATAAGTTACAATAAACCTTATTAACCGGAATAACTACTTTTTAATTGAATATTTAACTAAACTAACTTTATGCACTAATGGGTTAATAACAATTGGGAAAAAATTGCAAATCAACCGTTGAAAAGTTGAATGATTGTTTCTTTAAATACATTGCATGTAGATGATAAAAAATAAAAAGTCCTTGTTCTGCATATCAGTGCTTATCTACAAAATCTGAATAATGAAGTTCACAATTCCGTCATCTGTGGCAGGACTATGCAATCATGACCAGTGAAATTTGGTCTAATATGGAAGCAAAACAAGGTAAAGAAATTATATAGGGCCAAACCAAACTTATACTCGTTCATGGTATAATAGGAGCTGCAGTGCAGTAGTCCGACATATGTTGGGGATTGGTTCTGATAGTGTTAACAATTTGGATGGAACTATAGCCATGAAATCTTAACTAACAAGAATAAGAAGGCATGGTCTGGTGGCTGAATGTCATTACTCTGCAGAATTATTACTGCTGCACACAAAGCCTTATTGAAATTGAGTTTAGGGTATTTGTAGCCAAATCACTTTTATCCATGTTCCACTTCTTCCATGAATCATTGTAAGGCCACACAGATCACAGTTGCTAAGTGTAGAAAAAAGTGAATTTAATGAGGAGTGTACAAAGCTAAATTTTCCCATTACTTCAAAACTGAACCAAACCTTTGGCGGTAATTTAGACAGGTTTCTATTTCATTTTGTCTATAGACTCCACAATGGTGAACTTCCTTGATTTTTTTATTTTACAGATGGACAGAATTTTGAATACAATAAAGAGAACCAGAGGTAAATCTGAGTTTCTCTTCGCGACATATTCAATATAAATATAAGGAATTTTAAAGCACGCAAAAAACTCCCTCATCCCTCAAGCCACTGCTGAAGAAGTCTTGATGCCATCATGTGTGCGAAAACATCACACAAAGCAATTATTGTGATTGTTTATAATAGTTTCCAGCAGTAGGGTGGTTTCCTATAATTTATTGCCTAAATCGAAAGATTATTACTCCTGGAGTACGCATTTCACGCTGTTAGATTTTCAAATGACGATATCTATTGACGTCACCGTCATTATTGATTCTGTCTAATGTTGATATCTAAAATGATGATGCAAGGCTGTTATTGCTGCTACAATGCAGCCTGCTATCAGGTAGCGCTTGGCTGAAATAATTATATTTAATACCCTATCAAGTGAACAAACTTTCCGACCTTTGGCAATTTTAAAATATGATTATTAAGAGATGTTTCTCTTAGCTCTGTGCCTCATGCATGCATTGGTAATCTCAGACAATGTAAAACTTCAATCTACTCATATAGAATCTATGTCCCTGTGACATCACGTGGAGTGGCATCGCGTGGAGTGACATTTCATGGGCGCCAATCTAGCCTATTTCAAATGAGGTTAAAATTGACCATTGCCATTCGTCTACACTGGAATTTCTAAAACCAAATAATTTGTTTATTATGAATAAACTAATGGTGGGTAATGAATAGCAATCAATGCATTTCGTTTTCTTTGATGAAGGAAACCACCCTGCTGAGAGAGCCTTGATTGTGAGACATGTAGCTTATTTTCAACTTCAAGCAATATAGCTGATGATAGAGGCTTGGAAGTCCTCATATTTTGAATTATTTATAATACTAATATCTGCGTCAAGGTAAAAAATATAAAAATGGAGCAGTTAAACCAAAAGTTTTATGATGCCTAAATAACATCGTTGTAGGAGTCTGAGGCACAGCCATATTCGAGGTGGATACGTTAATTGTAAGTTGATGTTATCCACGGTATTACATTCATTTGTATAATTAAAGCAATTTTTATGTTTTATAATGTCCACTATGCTATTATATGCAATAACTTCATGCATTTATTTGTTGGTACCTGAAAATTCCTCATTCAGGACTGTCATTGCTTGTATTATAAGGTGAATTGCAGCCAATGCAGCTTTTGCTCACTGCTTGGAGATTTCTACGAAATTTCTGTGCCAAAATAGTGTTATTTTCAGCATGATGACTCCCATTAATCTACTACTAATAATCTCATTGCCACTGATTGTAACACACGAAGTTTGACATGGTTGTGGTGAATTTTCAGCATTTTCAGCAGGAGGAGAATCTAACCACCATACGATGAATAGGATACCTTCTACACTAATGCGGTGTTATCAAACTCAACAGCACAGCTTGTAAGCTTACAAATGTTATTCTCCAATATTACAAGTTCTTTTACATCTTCATTTTCTGCCAATGTATAGCAATAATTTTTCATAACAAATTCCATGAGGGTCGTGGCATCAACTTTTAATGTCCTAAAAAAAGGCAGCTCTCCTAACACTCCCAGCCACACGCCTTTTAGGTGACTTGCGGTGTAGTATGTAGATGTAGATGAATTTTAGGTGTACCATTCAAACGAGCGGCAATGTAATCATCAACTTTTTTTTAAAGCTGATTCATATGAAACAAAAAGCTTATACTTCATCATCCCCATGTCGCATTTTTAATATCCCAAGTAATAATTATGGCACAAAAGCAATAGGAAAACTTACCAAGAATAACAGCACATACACAATTAGTGGCCACTTCCTTAGCAGCTAGTGATTTGTGGCAAGTAGTGATTAGTGGCTAAATCCTCCCTCAAAATAATGTTCACAGCATGCACTCAGTGTATTTCCCGACTCCCAACGGCATACTAGGCACATATGACATCACATTTCGCTTCAGCAGAGCTCAGGTATCTATACGCAGTGGTCGGTTCAGACAAATTTTTCTCGACGTTGAAGTCAATGTTTTTATTTCTTTTGATGACGAATGAAGAATCTTTTGGTATTTTTGCAAGTAAAATTATCCATTATACCTGTTATAAATAGTTTCTATATTAATCAACAACCCATGCAAGCTCCACATTGACACGGAAACTGGAAGTTCACGTTTGGTTTTCTTTAAAGGTGATTTATTGGCAAAAAATTTCTATTAACCAGCCTCAGATACAAAAATATTATATAAAGTAAGGTGGAATACTCATATGAATGCATACGACTGCAAATTTTGCTTCATTACACTGAAACATAGATAAAATTTTACTAGCCATTTGCTGACCTCGTTAAATTCTATGACATAACTATTGACGTAAACTTAAGAAAGCATAGATAAATAACATAGCCAGATGCTACATCCCTCACAAGGTAAGTGTCCAAAATTAGGTTTCATAATTCAATCAAATTTTATTGTGTTATAGTCAACTGGGAGCTTTCCACGACAGCACCCATATATGGTTATATAACCAAAAGTTTAAACTAAAACCACAGGTAAACATTTACACGTCAAAAGTATTCTCATATAAGTGCCACTCTGCAAAGTCTGAATGAGTGGTTTAAGTGCCTGGTTGTAACGCCATGGATCTGGGGTTGAGCCACACATAAACATATAATTTTCAGTGAAATTTAAGGAAATATTGATGAATAGCAGGATTTGGTAAAATAGGAAGCAGAAAGAAAGCATAAAAAATTTCATGCATTTGCAAAATTTGAACAAATTCTGAGTTCCTGTTTTTGGACATTGCCCTTGTCTAAATAAGTTTCAACAAGTCTACCACGTGAAGATTAATTTTCAAGCACTTCAGAGGACTCACCCGCCACCTCTGTCAAAGACTCATTGGCGATAGTCCCATTCAGAATTGGCTCCCCATTCTCCATAACTGTAGGCTGAAAGTAAGCATCAAAATATGAATGGATAAGGAATTGGAACTATTGTTGCAGGTAATTAAACACAAGTGATTTTTTAACCACATTAAATCATATTTTCCCCCTTTACAAGAAGTAAAGCAATAATCATAATAAATATAAATAAATGTATTCTCTATCGATGAATTTTAAGAATTTAAGGAAATCTGATTTGACATTCATTGAAAACAATAAAACAACAGCAGAAATGTAATCCAATTGAGTCTGTGGTCTATACCCATAACATTCCATAGCATGCCTTATTTCTTGATTTCTATGCTGAATTAGATATGTTTATCCTATGAATTGAAAACTGTTGAGAAATTGGGTAGGTCTTGATTTACCTTGCCACACACAGAACTCATTGACTATGTATCGATACTATTTTATGAAGTTTTATTGTAGCGGATGTTTACAGGAGAAAAGAAGTTTTTCAAAATTATCCGCATAAAGTTTGGCTAGGAAGGGGGACAAAGGTGACCCCATGGCAAGGCCTACTTAGTGTTTGTAGTGCTTGCTGTTGAAGAAAAATCTGTTTTGATTTGTGCTCAATTGAAGGCGTTCACTCTGTTCACTAAACACTGGGCGAGGTGTACCCAACTTGGTGAGAGTAATTTCTGCCAAATGCACCTTTCATGCCTTCTTCCTTGGGATACTCAAGAAAAGATTCACTACATCGAATGAAACTGAAACGCACCTAAGTTGTATCACTGGTAGTAAGAGCAGGCTTGCAAGTTGAAATGAGACTCCCACACCATATTTAGGAATACTCCTCACCTTGATAATGTTATGCTGTAACGATGCCATTGTCAGTCACAATACGTCACCATGTGGAAAGAGCAAAGTTTTTCTTTTCCTTCAACTCCCACAGTAAAGGATTTCCTCCAAGTTATGCCCATCATTATTAATTCTATTAATATTACACTTGATTGAATTCAATAAAATTAAAAATATGATTTATGGGTCCCAAGATATTACTCGGGGAAAAATAGTCAATTACAACACATGCATGCAGCAACAAAAAAGTTAATCAACTTAAAACTCATTAAGGCAAAATAACTTGAACCACACAAAAAAGTTTAATTTTATATTTGAACTTGTGTTTTGGAGGAGTATTGACGCTCAAAAACAAAAGTTTCTTTACATTTGAGGCCATATGAAAGTCTCTCCTGTTGTAAATTGCTGTGTAATTGCAGAACATGAGTACGTCTTCACCATGTCAAGATAGTTGTTCATGCACTGGAGCAATGGTAATGATCTTGTCCAAATTATTCTTTAAGTATATGCAGAAGATGAAGATATATGAAAACAGGCACAAATCATGAGAATTTAAAGTATATCGGGACTAGCCGCGGTGATAACTTTTACATGAGTCACCTGCAATGCACAATCGTGCGAAAGTTCCACAGAGAAAAAATCATTTGCCTTGACCGGGCAACATCTTGTCCGGTCGTGTCCAAAAATATCCACAGGGAAGAATGACGCCTCGGTAGCTTAACTGGCTAAAGCACTCGACCGGAAATCGGGAGATTTGGGTTCGAATCCCGGTCAAGGCGAATGATTTTTTTCTCTGTGGAACTTTCACACGAAAGCATGAGACTTTGAATCGTTTGAAATAAGTTTGGCAAGTTTGAATCCATTGGGCTGCATAAAAATCCTTTGTGGAAAGTATCCAACAGGTTCAATCATTTACGATACTTCAAATACAGGATCTCCCCCAAACATCACCTTCATCCAATAATTTAATTTAATTATGTGAAGTTCATGCATACCTCAATTGCATCATTCTCCTTGGGAGATGGCTCTTTCTTGGCCATAACCAGCAAACAGTCGAGGTCTATCACAAATGCTCCTGTGCCTTCAGCATCCACTTCTTCACCGTGGGACAAAGTTGAGGCCTGTGGCTGCATTCGAGTCCACAATCAGCATCATAAATGACAGAAATAACTTCTTGAGTTAGTAAAAAAATTAATGATTCCCATTTAATTCATTGATCAACACCTACACACCTCCCTTAAAGATTCACTTGTGTAATATTCACATGTTCACAGCTTGTGTGCTATATTTATAAGTACCAAATTTTAAAATAATGTACCATAGTGCTTGAATAATGAAAAAAATCACTTATTTAATCAAGAAAATGCTGGATTAGTGTCAAGTAACTTATCACTACTTATGAGTAAATGAATATTTGTCTGATGCTTGAATGTGTGACCAAGATTTAGGTGTAATTTGAATTGCTCCAAGGTATTGCGTCCTTCATTATTCATTAGATTATTACCCAACAGATGTGGGATAACTGGTGACTTCGTGCATGACACAAACCGTTAAAGGGGTTATTTTAAATTCTGTCATTCTCACTGAAGTGATAGTAGGTGATGGAGCTCCCTCACATCAGCTGATTGCATAGCCAATTAGCAACAACATGATGGCTAATCCCTGCCGCATGCATTTCCACTCACCCCTCAACTTTGCTGTGCCCATTAGCATTATAGTTCTTGGCGGATGATGATATTTTATGTAAACATTTTCCAATTAAATTTGTTATTACTTTGAGCAAATGTTATCCATTTTCTTGCAGCAAATTTGACTTAACACATGATAAATCTTGTATTTTAGTATGTTAAAGAGTAAGTTTTCCAATTAATCACATGAAACTTGTTTAAAACTAAAAAATTAAACATTGAAGCAAGCTCTGGAGAGTGGAAGGGGCATAGCCCCTTAGTGATCATGGGAAGAGTGAGTAACTGTAGTTACGGAAGATTTGAGAGAGCAATTTCTCACATGAACACTGCGATAATATGCTATTGTATAGTGGTTTGCTCTATGGGTAGCTGATGTGAGTATTGGACTATTGTAGGTGATTGTTGCCTCAGGGTTGTTAATTTATATCTCAGTGATTGTTGCTTGTTACGAAGTGTGTGCACATGTGACTCTGTGGTGGCTTCCATGAGTATGTAGAGTGAGCGGAATATAATAGAAGGAAGGAATATTTTCATCACTTTCATATCTCAAACTGACCCTTAACTAAAGTAACTATTCTAATCACTTCGTAGAAGTTGCAGCTACTTAATCAGCCAACAGCATACTGAAAGTTGTATCATTCAACCTCTTCATTTAGCCTCATCAATACATGGTTGGAAGAAAATTACTTTGCTTTTCTACAAAACACACACTTTATTGCCGTCTAGTTTTTTTACACTGCACCATTTTCAAGACTAATGATACACATAAGATTTTGCTGGGATATATACTCTGTGGTCAGGTGATTGGAGGGGAAGGGAATCAAAACTAGTTGGCAATAAAGTGTGTGTTTTGTAGAAAAGCAAAGTAATTTTCTTCCAACCATATAATGGAATTCTACAAAGTAAAGGCCTCAACAATTCAGTGCATCTCATCAATACTGTAATAAAAATCAGAAACATCTTAATATGATGTACCATATTTGCTTTTCATGAATAAATTTGTTCTTGTTGTGCAATTTCACCAGATAATCATGATACAAATAATTGGGTGCATTCAACTGCACTTGGTTCAGCGATCAATTTATCAACACATCACTCCACGAGAGCAAATGCAATAGCATGACTCTCGCTTTCTTCCTTTCATAAGCTCCAATTCTGTATCGGAAGTGACCATAGCAAGGTGAGACCACTCTCAATAAAGTAGCAACTTCTCAGTGCCATAAAGTCACTGCACTCTCTTGCTCATGAAGCAAAGGTGAGCACACAGTGCTCACTGAATGAACCCAATTTGCTCGTTTCAATAAATCGTTCATTTTGAAGGATTCTTTCATGCACAACACAGTTTTCTCGTTCACGTTACGCAAGCCTAGTCAAAGGTTGTGTTTTTCTTGCCGAAAGTCGTTCACAATGTTCCGCAACAGAATGAATTTGCATGAGAGCAAAATAATACTATACAAGGCAAGAGTAAACTCACCAGGTCACCAGTTTCCAATGCGTCTGAGACACCACTCGAAATTCCAGCAGTATCTGTTGTGTGCTGAACGGGATAACTTTCTTCACCAAAGTGGTCTTCATTCTCCTCTTTCTTATGAAACTAAAAGAGAATTATGGGTGTCTCTCAGTCATGGCCAAAAAACGATAACAATAGCCTGTTGAAAAATAACAATGAAACCACTTCTTTTGCAAGAGTCCACTCAAGCTGGCGTAAAGTGTGCACTGATAACTTTTGGTGACTCCTTGCTCAAAGTTCAACTCCAACAGTATTTAACCATCCTTCCCATTATTAACCCTTTCACTACCACCGGGACGATATATCGGTCCGCATTTGTTGAGTTTAAACTGCCAGGGGCCGTTTTATCGGCCCGAATCATTTCACTTTTCTCGTGATTGTGGCCTTTTCAACGGCTGTAATTTATGCAAAGCCCCATAATCTACCAATGGTTATGCGATACATTTATATCAAAAGAATTGGGAAAAAAATGTAGACGTATTAAATAAAATTAAGTAGCTGAACATTTTTTAAATCTGAAATGTTGCTAATTCCGGAAAATACTCTCGGCTGTCTTCGTGCATCCCACCTGAAATGGGCTGGCAGTAAATGGGCTAATTATTTCATACAGATAATTATGTCCACGCCTTTTCCTATTTCACTCCAACTTATGAGACCATGCACATACAATGCATTTCAGCATGAAATTATATTTTTGCTATTTGGATTTACTCAAGATATTTTAAGTCAATTCTGGCAGACAATGTTGAGCTTCAAACCCTAACACATCATGGCACTGGGCAAAAGGAAGCTCACCAAGTCATGCAATGCCAATGGATCTGAGAGGTCACTTGAAATTTCAGCTGGATCTGGTGTGTAGAGCACGGGATAATCCCCTTCACCGAGGTGGTCTCCGTTATCCTTATTCACATGAAAAGAGAAGAGAATGTTGGGTATCATTCAATAAAGACAAAATGATAATACTCTTTACAAGCGATAATGATTATTACAATAAAATCTCCTTTTTTGCCTACCACTATTCAAGCTGACCGAAAGCATGTACATGGTACATATGGCATTATTGTCACTGACTTCAATGATATAACTGATGTAACCAGTTCTATTTGTCCAACTTGGCATGGAATTAGCCAGCCAAGGTGGCAGTGGGGTTACATGCTAGCAAGCCGACCCATCCTAATCCCCTTCATAGTCCTCATTTCCATCAATTAATCAACATTACACTGCTCAACACCCAATTTGTTGTCTTACATTTAAGACTCGTTTTTGACTAACATTAGGCCTCTGAATAAGAAAATAACCTCAGTTTTCATGTATTGATCAACTTTTTAAGAACAGGATAACTCCTTTTTGCATTATACGTTAAACAAACTTATCAAATTAATGAATTTCAAGGAAAATCTTGCATTATACGCTCCCCATACACAATGATTACTGACGAATAAATGGTTTACTGATGCATGTGACTTTATAACCAAATATCAGCGCTAAAATAAACACAATTTTGTAAGCGGCGCCACTTGAGTTTGTCACCGAATGCGGGACGTGAGACCAGATGGTCATAAAGATGTCTCACATCATTTGGATCTCCATCACTATTATATTTATACATCTATTTATTATGTATTTACATTTATTTACTATATTTATTTCATTTGGATATCTATTCATTGTCATCATCATCATTAGTCAACAATCCTAAGATTGGTTTGACGCAGCTCTCCATTTCTCTCTCCTATCTGCTAATCTTTTCATAGCTACATATTTCTTCTCTTTTACATCCTTTATGACCCGTCCTATGTAACTCATTCGGGGCCGTCCCTTGCCCCTTTTCCCTTCCACTTGTCCTTCAACGATTGTCTTCATCAGACCATCGTGCCTCAAAATGTGGTCAACTAAGTCGTCCCTTCTTCTGCTTAAGGTTTTTAGGAGGTTTCACTTTTCTCCCACTCTTCTTAGCACTTCCTCGTTACTCACACAGTCAATCCGTTTTATCTTCATCATTCTTCTGTAAAGCACCACATTTCGAATCCTTCCACACTTGACTTCTCTGCTGCTGTCAACGTCCAAGCCTCACGTCCATAGAGAAACATACTCCATACGTATTCATTGTAGGCACTCATAATGAGAAGTGCCTGCGTAGGTGCCATGCTGCCATCAGCACCTTGCAGGAAGCTGGTGGATGGGAAGGCGCAGATGACGCGGTAGGCAGAAATCAGTCGGCGGGATAGGTGTGTGTAAGTTGGAAGAGGGGCAATTGCATGATGCAATGCGTGAGAAATCACAATGAATTCCTTCACTGAATGACTTGTTCCACTCATTCTTTTGGAGCGCCATCCCAACAGTAATCACCCGCTAACAAGGCAAGTCATAATGGGCTTCGGTGCTGAGGTCGTCAGCAAAATTTCCTGACAATATCGGATGTTGTGAACCATACACATTCATGTCAAGGATAATTATTTTGATTTGATACTGAATAGAAAAAAATGAAGCACTTAACATATTGGTTCCATTTCATATGTCCAAGCTTTCAGCCAGTTTGAGTGATCTCGTATCAAAATCTATGATGAATGGTTTTGGATGTAGATGGATCACAGAGATAAGGAGCATGATTTGTTTGAATTTGTTGAAATAAACACAATAGTGTAATTGTATTAATTAGCAGTATTTAATGGGAAATAATAATTATTGGAAGAGAAAAAAATTCACTGAGTATTTTGCAGATATTTCAAGTGGAATAGTATTTGCCAGATGTTTAAGACACGTTAGGACTACCTGGTCCTATTGTATCTTCAGTATCTCAATGACAACCTTGTTCTGTATTATTCGACTTGAAAGCAATTAGCGAACGGTACACTATAGCTGTGCATTTTGTTGCCAAGGAAAATCATTGACGGGAAGCTTTCAGATCATAGGTGATTAACACTAGAATGTCGAAGGGTATCATTTTGACACCCTACACGAACATTTTTTTCATTGCTGGCCTTTAACCTTTTCCCTACTAAAGACGTAAATATACGTGTGGACATTTCTTGACCCTGGAGATGAAAGCTGTATATTTCCGTCTGAGATTTTCCTGACCAAGAAAACAAAAGCTGTATATATATACATTTTCTACTTCTCCTCCTTCTATGGCGGTTGTACGGTGTAAGTGTACAACGTCTTTGTTTCTGGACCCAACACAGCAAAGTTTAGGCTTTATCCACGGAATCCGGGGGAGCAGGTTCCCCAACCGCTTTTCTTTTATTACCCCTCTAAGCAGTAAGGGACTGCGGTCATACAACTGTTTATCCAGTCAGTTTTTCAAATAAATATTTGTACTTTTCTCAAGAAATATAAACTAAGAATTGAATTCTTTTTCTTTTGAGCAGTGTTAACAATTTTTAAACGAAATTCTACGATAAATATTAACTTACATCTCAAGTTACGTATAAATATCAACATGGAAATTGTTGCTAAATTAAATGCAATAATATTGACCATAGAACTTTGCTTAAAATTTGACAATGCTCAGAAAAAATGAGGAATACAATTCATAGTTTGATATTTATTTGCAAGCAACAATTATCCATGAGCTATATACATAATAGCAATACATAAGTTGACTGTGAACCAATGCCCTAGGCATGGTCGTAAATCCGGTAGGGAGGGAGCACAACTACTCTCGGAGTCCGAGATAATGCAGAGTCCTCGCTGGGAGGGGTCGAAAAAGGTTCCGCGAGACCCTTCTTAACACTAGAATGCCGGGAAATTTGTATCCCCTAGAATGCCGGGAGGGTGTCATTTTGACACCCATGCTTTAATATGCATTTAACGTTGCAGATTAGTTTTATTTTGGAGTAGATAGTATCAACTTTTGTTTAATACCGATTTTTTGCCCTAATATTAAAAAAAACTTAATGTTTTAATAGAGTACCACTGAAGTAAAAAATTTTTTTACAAAAAAATACTCTCCTGGAATGCGGCATCCATCGAAAAGATTGCGCTGAAACGTCGGAAGACGCATGAAGGTGTAATAATACCTATATATAATAATTGAATACTTTTTTATAAGTATTTGTTGTTCACTGTAATTGGTTAAATTTTATGTGCATAAAAAATTAAAATGAATACGACAGGATTGAATAGATAGAATAAAATAAATAGGACATTGTTTTTCTTTTTATTATCATTGTTAACTTTCGTCATAAATTTTTCGTCATAGAATGTATTAATGTGCTTCAAAAGACGAAAATTAAAATAAAACCATTGCGGTCACAAAACTACGAAATTTTTAAAAATAAAATACAAAAACCTCGTAGAACCCAAAAAGAAATCGAATGCTTTTTCATACAGACTTACGAAAAGCTTCATCAAAATAGTAGATTCTCTACATTCTGGCACTTTTGGCCTGTTTTGGCCTTAGGTTTACTGACTTTTCACTAAGCTTACAAAAAGCAACAGTTCTGTTTTCATTGCATTTTATCTATACTTGACAATCCCTAGTCAGTTCTGGATTTAGTTGCCAGATATTCGTTGACTCAATGTAAGGGAAAGCAAGCTATTCTGATAAATTTTGTAAAAATAATTCGGGACATCTTTTGTGAAGTTATTTCCTTATATATAGTACTCAGGAATTTATAGTGACCAAGTCAAAAGTATTCTGGAAAGAAAAAAACAGGCAATCGCCTGGTTCTAGTTCTGACCAAGTATTTCCACCCCATCTGATCAATAATATTTACTTCAAAGTTTATCTCATTACAATACCTTACTGTTTCGGGCGATTTGTTAGAGTTGTTACTAATGTCAATATGAGGGCGAAGAGATCATAGAACCAGAACACATTTTTTTCTGTTTGCCCTGATTAACACTAAGTGTTACGTCACCATTTTTGTTCAATTTAGTTGATTGCAACTCTTCTCGACAAGCTTTTATTTCACCAGGTATTTCCTTTCTTCCCTTATTTACGGTTCCCGAAAGGCAAGTACCCTTTTGTTTCGAGCAGAGCTAGCAAAAGTGATGTGAAACAAATGCTAGTGGTTACATTCCTGCCCTTGCTCATGTAGGGTTGCATACGTTTCAATACAACATGATCTGAAACGCGATCGCCTGCTTGACGAGAGCCGTTCTTGACGCCTCTGGTCAATCTGGATTTTATGGAATCAGTTTACCAAATACATGCTGTCTTTATACACTGCAAACCAGTATTTATGCCCATACTTATCAGGCTTTGGTGCCATGAATTGCTTGAATGGACATCTAGCTTTGCATGGAAACAGCTGTTCGTCAATGTTAGGCCCAGGTTATGATTCCTCAGCATGGCCATCTCCTTCTTACGATCTTGAACAAGGAGTTGTCGTCGCCTTGAAGTCTACCCAGCTCCCCTTCCACGTCGGTACACCATGTCACGACCACGCACAATTTCTTTTCTGTCCGATAACCAGTGCAGATCCAGTAACTCAATTATGTGTACATGCGTATTGTAAAATAAATATGTGTATCTTTCGTGATTAAATTAATAAACTGAAATATACAAAACACTGAAACTGACCGTGCTCACTATTTTCATCATTTTTGGATGATCTAAATTGCACCTCCTGTGCAACCCAATCGTTGCCCGACTCAAAATCTGCATCAGACGCTTTCTCCAACACGTCTCCAGAAATATCGTTTAGTATTTCAATACTTTGCTCCGTCGTAACACGTCTATGCAGTGCCATTATCAAGACAGAACTGCCGAGGCAAGTCAAGCAGCAGGTCGCGACCATAGCGACCCAGTCCGCCAAACACGCGCGCGAGCCAGGCAGCCGAGCACAGAGGCTCGGCAGCAGCTAACTGCATTGTCGCGCGCGTCACTTTACTGCAATGTTTCAGGGCATATAAGTGTCACCTCGGTAAAAAAAAATTAGCTGGTTTCAAGGCGAATCATTTGCAAAAGGCAGCGGAATATACTTACCTTACTAGCTACTAAACTTTTGAAAAAAGTAGTATACAGCCGATGCTCATTGAAATTATGTAAGACAAACAATCATGAAGGTAATATAATATACTAAAATATACTATACTATACATAAAGGTACTACATATGAAGATAATGTACTACACTATACTAATTTGACAAATAATTATCAAGCCGCATCCCACAAGACACCTAAACCGAAGAAAGAAGTGATATAATATACTGGGTGTCAAAATGACACCCTCCGGCATTCAAGGTAAATTTGAATTTTTGAGACGAAAAAAATTAGGGGGGGTATCCCTTTTACTGTCGTTTTGTTAAGATCTAAAAATGAATAAAAGTCACGAAAGATTTTTTTCTACAACACTCTCTAAGGGCCAGCTCCGTAAAAAATGTACGCGTAGGGTGTCAAAATGACACCCTTCGGCATTCTAGTGTTAATGAATGACCTCCAAAAATGCTCCATACCACGAGAAAGAAGAGTCTCTTGGGGCTTAGTATAGCAGTCATGCTAAGATGAAAACTCCGCCATCTCAAAAGGATTAAAGAGTGTTGTAGAATAAAATGTTTCATTAATTTTAATCACTTTAAGGGCTTAATGCAACGATAGTGTTAGGGATACTCCCTCTCTTTTTTCTATCTTTAAAATTTAAATTTACCTTGAATGCCGGAGGTTGTCATTTTGAATACTTAGTCATTTATTCGTTCGGTTAAGGCGCTTTGTGCGATGCAGTTCGATTATTACTAGCCAAATTAGTACTCTAGAGAAATATATTACCTTCACGACTCTTTATGTTTTACATAATTTCTATAAATAACAGTACATAGTTTATATTTTTTTCCAAAATTTATTAGCTCGTAAGGTAAGTACATTCCGCTCTATTTGCGAATGATTTTCCTTGAAACAAGCCAAATTTTACGGTGACGACTTTTATTTGCCGTGAAACATAAGTGTAGTGAAGTGCACAGCAATACAGCTGGCTTCTGCTGAGCCTCTTTGTTTGGCTGCCTGATATGTGTCACGGCCAGTCCAGAGGTGCTTCTCAACTTGCATCAAATTTGGTCTTTATGATGGTGTTGAAGAGATGTGTAATGCCAGACAAAATTGTTGCAATTTTAAATGATATTCCTGTCTTTGATGACATGAATTGTGTGATTGGACATCTTGCTTTGTTGGAAACAGCTGTTCGTCAATGGCTATGTGTGGCCCAGGCTATGGTTAGGGTATTGTAGTACTTCAGTTACGAAGGAAAAACATCTTAGCATGTATCATGAGTTTGAGTATTTGTATCTGCTGTGAACGGTAGCTACTGATTTGATCGATGGATTTTTCTTCCTCATAGAAAAATCTACTAAAATTGGTAGAACATTAATTGCGTAAGCTTGGTTTCGCTTTCGCCCGCCTTTGTGATGGTGCGGGATTCCTCGTCCCCTCCCTTCCTTCCCTATTCCCTCCCAGGAGGCATTGTCGGGCTCCTATCGCGGTGGCGCTTCCTTCCTTGTTGCTTCCTGTCCTTCCGCTCTTGAGAGGCACGGGTGTATAAGTCTCAGACTTGGTTCCCGGTCCTCGAGTTGTATCCTCGCGGGGCCCGCCCTGGGACCCCCGAATCCACTGCTGTGAATGGTATTAGTGATGTGTTTTAGACAAACCTGGATCAGCACTGGCTATCGGACAGAAGACATTTCTGCATAGTCATGAGGTTGTGTGCCGGCGTGGAAGGGACACTCGCCAGGCTTCAAAGCGACAACGCCTTCTCATTCAGGATCCTACCTGAGAAGGAGATGGCCACGCTGTGGAACCATAGCCTGGGCCACACAAAACCTTTGATGAACAAGGGTTTCCCAACAAAGCTAGATGCCCATTCGCACAATTCATGGCATAAAAGCCTGATAAATATGGGCAAAAATACTGGCTTGTAGTGGATAAGGATAGTATTTATATGACAAACAGATTTCATTACCTTGGCCAGGACGACACTCGTCAAGCTGGCAATCGCTTTACTGATTATGATGTATTGAAACTTATGCGGTCGTACTGGACCAAAGGCAGAAATATCACTACTGGCCAAATTCACATCACTTTGCTTGGTTTTGCTTGAAAGAAAGGGTACAAGCCTTTTGGGTATCATAAATAAGAGAAAGAAGTATATATCTGCTGGAATAAAAGCTTCTCAGAGAGAGCTGTATTCAAATAAATTGTACAAAAACGGTTGCATTACACTTATCGTCAAAGCCAAAAGGAAAAACCGACAAAATGTGTTCTTGGTCTAAGCTCTCGACACCCTCATGTTGACATTTGTGACAACTCTAAGATTTTGCCCAAAACTGAACCAGAATGGACTAGAAACTTTCAAGTAAAGATAAAATGCAATAAAACAGGATGTAGCTTATTGAAAGCTGCGTAAAAAGTCAGTGTGTATGGCCAAAATAGTGCAAAAGTTCCAGAAAAGTAAAGAATTTGCAATATTGTTAAAGCTTTTAGGAAGTCTGTACAAAAAGGTGTTATTTTTTTGTTTTTTACAAAGTGTTTGTTTTCTTTTATACAATTTTGTAGTTAAATAGTCATTTTTTATTTTATTGCTTTCAAATTTTTATCTTTAAAATCAAAATTCCACATTTGAAGATGAAAACCAGATGCATAAAAAAACATGCCGCAGTCAAAGAGAATAGAATGTTTTGCATAGTATTTTTTTACTTCAGTGGAAATCTCTTAAAAAACATTATTTTTTTGAAAATATTAAGGAACCAAAAACAAATATTACAACAAAGATGATGCTTTACACTAGCAACTAAGAAAAATATTATCTGCAACATAACATGGTTATAAGAGCACGGGTGTTGAAATGACACCCTCCCGGTGCTCTTGGGGTATGTCAATATCCTGGCATTCTAGT
Organism: Ischnura elegans; assembly: GCF_921293095.1. Taxonomy (NCBI): domain Eukaryota; kingdom Metazoa; phylum Arthropoda; class Insecta; order Odonata; family Coenagrionidae; genus Ischnura; species Ischnura elegans. Next base: position 14,875,662 of record NW_025791657.1, read on the forward strand.
GTTAAAGATAAAAATATTATTAAGCGTTGCATATTAATTTGAAATGTGTCCATTTTTCCCCGTGGCCTCATTGATGTTTGAATTTCTCATGTCACGTGTCAATTCATGTGATGGGTACATACATTTAATGAAGAGTGTGATTGCTACTTTTCTCAAGTAGGTGAAACAGGTAATCCTATCGAGAGTATCCATTCGGCTACAACATTTTCAACCTGACATCATTTAAATACATCACGTAATTGTGTTAAAAAATGCATGGAATGTTAGAGATATTGCAACGAATTCGAGACAAAATTTATATAATTGAAAAATGAAGATAAATTCATTTGTTCAAAGAACAAGTAATATAAAACAATAATTATTTGTTCAAATCGCTAGCCAGTTTTAATAAGTGATTATTAAGACATGTTTCCCTGAGCTCTGCGCCTCAAGCATGCATTGGTAACCTCTGACGATGTATAACTCCAATCTTCTCGTATAGAAACTAGGTCCCTGTGACGTCACGTGGAGTGGCATCGCATTGGCGCCAATCTTGGCCTTTTCAAATGAGGATAAAATTTGACCCTTGCCATTCGTCTAAACCAGTATTTCAAAAACCAAATAATTTGTGTATTATGAATACACTAATGGTGGGTAACAAATCGCAATCAATGCCTTTCGTTTTCTTTGTTGAAGGAAACTACCCTATTATAAAGGTTTACAAAAATTTTCAACGGTACTAACTGTATGTTATGACACCTATAACTTATTGAAAGATAGCACGCAAAAAGGCAAAGTCATTTACATCTCATCCGGCTGCTGGGATGGGATTTAATTAAATGCCTACCATGCTTGAGGGGTTAAGGACACCCATTAAGAAACTGTAAATCCAGTTAATGGAAAAAATATAGATGCAATTACTCAGGATCATATTTTTAGGATCGACAAAGAATATATGTATAAAAAAAGAAAGAAATCAAATTCTACAAAATATTTCCATTGAATGCAGTGAATATCCAAATTCAAGTGATTGCTGAATTTTATACAGCCCCATACTACATGAATACATTCAATTGTGTTCTTTGCTTTCCCCACGTTTACAAAAGAGGTGAAATGAAAACTTTGCAAATCTCCTTAGTTGAGGTATAGAAAAATGGCAGCTTTAACATATAGAGAGCTATCTTGAGACCAAGCTGCATTATGGCCAAGACTATTGCCTCGAACAGAGATTCAAGACAGTTCACAATACGCCTAATGCATGGGAATTGCAGAATTTCTGTAGGAAGGTTAACAATGTTGTACAACTGAGACTGACTAAGTATAAACAGATAAGCATGCCCAGGCTTGTCGATTCCTATTGTACAAATGAAGGTTGTACAGTTGAAAGATACGTACACAAATCCACTTCTGCCACACAACTGAGATATTTGCACACTGGGAAAGGTTTCTCAACTTTTGTTGGGTTCCAACTTGGTCAACCAGAAAAATCAGCCATAGTCGAGCATAGCTTGGATGAGGACCACAAAATACAGTGGGATGACACCAGAGTTTTGTGGCGATCAAGTAATTTCTGGGACCGTTTAACCAAAGAGACGACTGAAATAAAACTTGAAAATAAGAAAGTAAACAGAGACACCAGATTTTTGATCAGCAGCTCTTGGAATAGAACCCTTAAAAGAGTTTTGCTTGCCAGAGCTAAGTCTACGCTGGTCCACTGTCTTCCACGACAACAATCGGATCTCGACCAATCCGGCTCCTCCTAACGCTGGGCTTCAACGGTCTTTTCGAATTTTCCATCAGTAGCCGTGAGAATGGGTAGCGAGTCGGTACCTGAAACGTCGGCGCTCTTAAACATTCTAACCCGCGCAGTATCCCGATAAGATTTTTCTTAAGTTGTTCGCTGGGAAAGAGTAAAATCATATATAAAATCACATATGTTGCTCAACTGAGCTTTAACGGTGAATGAGAACAAAACTTACCAATATGTTGGCTCTGGATCCTTGGGAGTCTGGCATAGGAATGTATATTTCAGTTACTTGGACTGAGCTTGCGAGCTGTGAAGTGCCTATTGTCGTATCTGGAATACAATCCTTTGTCTCTGCAGAAGATCCTAACTCATCATCGGCTGTCCTCTCTCCTTGGATATTCTATAGAGAAAATAACATTGATAAAAAAACTTTTCTTCAAAATCAACAAATTAGATGCTCCAAATATTGGCCCTGGAATAGAATATAGAATGTTAATTAGGTAAGAAGAAATCAAAACTGAAGATGATAATAAATTGTAAACCATTTTATAAAACCAATTTTTTAATAAAAGCATGATATTATTATCCTTCATACTGAATAGAGCAATGACATTGCAATAATGCACAAATGCAAATATGACAGAGAAATTAATGAGTTACTATAATAGAGATATTTTTGCAGGAATTTCTAAAAATTATTAGCTTTCAGTAGCACTTCAAGCAACTTCATGATTTGCTTAAAGGACATAATTACTGTATGGATGCTCTTTACAGAAAATTACATTGTTAAGGGTAGCTTTCATTAAATTTATTAAAAAAAATATATTAATATATTTCAAATATACTTACTAATTTACTTAGTGAAATATATTCTTTTAAATATATTTCATTAAGTTTATTATAGTATTATTATCCTTAATACTAAATAGAGCAATAACACAGAAATTATGTACAAACAGGAATGTGATTAAAAAATTAAGAAATTACCATAATAGAGAGATCTTTGCTTAAGTTTCTAAATATTAAAAGCTTTCAATAACAATTGAAGCAACTTTATGATTTGCTGATAGACACAAAGTTGATATTCCTTTAAGACCAGTGATAAGTTCCATGAACAGCTGTAACTATGCGCATGCATTAAATTCCTTTCAAATATACTTATTAATTAATCCAAAGATAAGTATTGCAAGTCATTCCACCCCTTTTAATAACATTGTTTGTAGATGCATAATTACCTTTGATTAAATATAAATAAATACTAAATATTTATTAATATCAACCTCGGCCGTTAAAAACGGGGGGATTTCATCTCAAATCAGGCGGAGGGGTGTCAGGTGACCATCATCAATTTCTCTGAAAGTTACCACACCGATCTGTCACATATCACCTGAAAAATCTGGTGAATTTCCTAAATCACTGCAGTGTGTTTAGAAGAGAATGACATTTATGTCTCGTTTATGCATCCACATGGTCCATCAAAATGTCCACATTGCCTAAAGTAGAAGACTTACGTGAAGTGTCATTGAAAAATACTCTGTGTAACTTGCGACTCTTTCATGGTTTCCAGACAGTAGCAGTGGGTGTTTGCACACATTGGATACAATAGAATTAAACAAGATTTAACTAGCTTTCAGTCAATAGAAGTAACCAATCATTCAGATATGAAATTTTCACTGTTATAAATGCTAAGTAGAATGAAACTTCATTCCTCCCCCCCTTGAAAGTATGCAATCTTGGTGTAAAGGAGTCGAAAACATGTCTAACACATGCCTTAAAACAAAAAGTATAAAAATACTACTGTTTTTTTTTATAGTTTCTTTTATTGATAGCAGAACATTTTAACTACTCACTTGCAAATTTTAAAGAAAATAAAAGGTGGTCATCTTTAGTAATAAATTGTTAAATAATGACTAATATTTATTGTTTAAACAAGTCCTCTTTGTTTATTACTGCTTCAAATGACTTGAAAGTTATGGCAAAATGTGCATAAATAAATTATCTTCAAAACAAAACAATAACCAAGGCTTAATGGGTCATGGTTCCTTAGTCATCAGCATTTATGTGAGTTTTCATTTTTTACTCTGAGGCCTGACACTGCAATGTTCAAAGGACGGTAACTTTACAACGGTTCATTTCTGAGCTGAGATAAAGTGACCATCATTAATCATGAGGATACTGCTTTCATATATATAACTTTCAGAGAAATCAGTGATGGTCGCATGACATGATTTTGCTCTATCAGCCTGATTTGAGATGAAATGGACCAACACAGAAACAATGAACATCAAATAAAAATTGAGATCACATAGGATTCCCAGTGGCAACCAGCCTTATTAGCAACAGTACTCACAATCAGTGATTGATTAATTAACTCTCTTAATTCCTTACATAAATTTGTTGATGACCTATACTTAGCACTGCCAAATGAAATTCTGCAACGTAAAATTTTACATCAGTTTCATAGCCTTCATTCAATATTAAAATTTGCTATAAAATATTAGTCAAATTGTGATCTCCCTTCCTTTGACATGCTAATAATAACAAATCCATAAGGATCCATTTCAATAGACTGAAGGACAAAACCTTACAATTATCTCAAAGGTTTTTAAATTTTACATCCCATTTTAAATTAGAAAACGAAATATATACATTTAAACGATGAAAATTAAGAGCTCTAAATTTTGTTGACAGTTTCTTTTGCCAAATAAACCTACAAAATCTAGAAAAAAATCTCCCAAGCAAGTACTTAATTTATTCCACCCTCTAATCTAAAAACAATTTCTACCCTCATGTTGCAACTAATGTAGAAATACCGATACATAGGTCCGAACAAAACCCATCCTTAACTGTAAATTTGTGGACATAAAAAATATCAAATGAATAACTTAACTTTTCCAAAATTACACTACAATATAGCGCATAATAATCAAAGTACACAGCACACTTTTATACCAACACTTAAGATCAATATTGAATGAAAATTTAAGAATCAATGTAATTAGTATAATTGATGCCTTTCATTGATTGTGAACTATGATGCACATGACTAAAATCTAACTGTTTAAAAAATATGATTTCATTACACAAAACAAGTTTCAATGATAGCATATACCTCTATGCACTTTTTAGCCGGCAGCTTATACCAAATTTCCATTTCGAAAACATTGAAATCTTAGATGTAGAACATATTCCTTTCAAAAGGATTGATCTATTCAATTAAATGCTTTATGTTGAATGCACACAACATATGTTAATAAAAATACTGATATAGATGTTTAACCAAGATACATTCAAATGTTATAACTCAAATGCAACGTTTATATAAAAAATGAATGTAATATTTTACATAAGCAACCTTCACAGATAATAAACCTCCACATTAAGTGTAAACTACATCAATTTTTCTAGTTTGTTTTTAAATTCAAAATCCATAAAATAAAAATGTTTGATTGGATATGTTTTCACTGTAATATTGATTTTTGAGACTTGAACACTTGTATTTACAAACCTATCACTTTTCATGCCTAAAGTCTTTAAGATAAAAATACACAGTACATTTGTAAATACGTATTTAAATTAATTACCTGAAAATTTAATCTAAGCAATAGGCCAAGAAAAAGAGAAATGTTACACACACACTTAATTTGAGTCTATGCTTGGCAACCGATAAACTAATCAAAATCTCAAGCTCATAGTTGATAACTACATAGAAAATTAAAAAGGATTTATTTATTTCAACGAATACTGAAGCTAGCATGTATAAACGTGAACCACGTATAAAAGGAAGCCAGTCGAATAGATTGCTTTCTGCGTTGATCATTATTGAATTTGAATTCCCACGATTGATTTATAAACACGTTGTTGCACCAAAAGACATAAGGCCTTGGGTCACTGAAACATTGACTGTGGTTTGACTGGTACCCGGCCAAGGATTCACGGATTATGAAATGTTTCTGGAATGTAAGGGTTGTTTAACTGTTCCGTCGCGTGAACAAGGGCATTCCATAACCTCTAACGTTATTTATTTATAAATTAAAAACTCTAACAATGTATTATTATAATTAAGGCGCCTTTTTATTAAATGATGGACTTGCTTTATGCATTCATGCATTATCATATTTGTTCCACTAGCAACAGTAAGTGATGTAGAAATTACATTGCTAAGTTACTTCATTTAAGTTGTAGTTGTAACCAGTTGAGTCTTTCAATGAATAAATCTTCCTAGATATGTCACCGCTGTCGACGTAAATCCGATCAAGTGAACACGTAAAATCCTACAAAACTAAACAAGCCACTGTCTCAGAATGCGAAAAACAGGAAAACCACTCACCTTGAAATAATTTCTCGACGAAATTTTCCTCAGTTCTGCGTCCGATTCTAAACATATCTTTTTGAAATCATTGAATTCCATCAGCTTTTTCAAACACAGAGGACATAAAGTGTTGGGCAGGCCATCTTCCACAGAAACCTGAATATCAACCAACACTATACACGTTAAGAGAATTCGGTATTATCTGGAAAAATAAGTTCATAATATGGAATACAATTACTAGGATAAAATATCACTCGTCACTTACCCTTAAACCGAGTAATTCATGAATGGCACCTTCTACTGTCATTGTGGACGAGATATTTGAGTTGAAAATGCTGTAATACTTATCATTTTTCTTCATGCAAAGTCTACAAGGAGCACCCTCGAAATTACTTCCAAGATACTGCGAGAAAGTCCCAGTGGTAACACTCATGTTTTCACAGCAATATCTCCTTCAATCTTCAATTCAGGCCAATCGTCAAAGAAACCAAAATCACAGCAGTGACACAGATTTCAAATTCCCACAGGAAAAAGGGACGATGATGTATGAAAATGATTTAGAATGCTCAATGAAATTACCAAAAAAGTAAATAATTAATTAATCACCTAAAATATAAATTACACCGCAACAGTATAAAATTACTTTCAACAACTTTCAAGCTCAATGACAGGTAGCCACCACTTGTTAATATGAGACATTACAAGGAAAAACTGATTCAGTATTTTTGGAAGGTGTCTTAGTTGAAAGTTTTACCACCAGAGACTCGTATCTATTAGAGGCCTTGTATCCGCCTTTGAAGACTTGTCTCTTTCCAAGAGATGAAATGAGTGGAAGTTTTAATGACTTTATATTAAAATATCCGTTTTATGATTGTAAAAAAAATCAGTAAATTTTAATGATAAATTAATTTTTGGTGCAGAAATAATTTTAAGGCAATTTTGGCAGACTCATATTCGGTCTTGCAGTGACAAACATGATTCCTAAATAGCTTTAATATATAATTCAGAAAAGGGTCTAAGAATAAGCACGTTTGTATTCGTGCAACTAAACTCTATAATAATTCAGTTCAGAACGTAGGAATTCATCATTTGTCGAAAAAAGGCCTATTGCATACGTGGTTTTCTAGCGGGAAGAATTGCAACTAAAAACCTGGAATGTTAACTATTCTTTACTTACCTTGTCTGATTTTATTAGGGAAATATAAGTTATTAAAAAAGACTTATGAAAGCTCAAATTTAAATATCACCTCAAAAAGAAATTACATCCATACATAATGTACAGAAAATACATAAATGGTCGTTGACGTCCTAGTTTATAACAGACCTGTGAAGCAAAGATTAGTTTCGATTCAGGGCTTTAGTTCCGTATCTCACCACGAGAAGAAGTACAACATGGGCCTAACATCGAAAAATGACGAATTCTTCCAATAATGACTGATGTATTCAACTTTATTCCATAAGTCCTAACATGATCATTTAACAAAAACATTTTCAGTTTCACAAAAAAGAAATTTCGGAGTACTTTTGCTGACTTCAAGGGTGTAAAAGCAATGAAACCAATGTAACCGTATAAAAGCCCAAATTAGGCTTAAATTCCTTTATGGTCAAATATATTAGTTATCATTAACAAAAAATTGAAACTCTACCATCAATTAAAGGAGGATTCGTGAAGCTCAAATGAAAACTCCATTTATTATCAAATGGAAAGCAATTAGTCTTCAAACCGGATATTTGGCCTGTTCTATGAGTGTGCTTGCAGCGGAATAAAGATGAACTATAAATTCGCGATTCAAAACCAATCTTTGTTTGCATGATCGTATGTTAACAAGTTACGCTGCTTTCACGTGAGGAATCGTCTCAATGATCATGAAAATTGTTAATACTATTCTCTGTCTAAGCTCGTGATATATCATTGAGGTGATGTATTAATTGTCGACTTTTATGGACCATTCGTTCAGTATTCATAAGTGTTTTCATTTTCACCTATAATCGAATTGAAAGTTGTTTCTTAGTGAGATATTTGGATCTGTGTCAGTTTGTGTGAATAATTTCTTTGACGATTGACCTGATTTAAAGACTGAATGAGATTTTGAAGTGAAAACATGAACTGTAACGCCGAAATTTTATCGGACTCTTTGGAAAGGAAATCCGAGAGTAATCTTTGCAGACTTTGTAGGAAGAATCATGATTATTATTACAACATATTCTCTTCGAAATTAGCATGTAAAATAACTGTGAAGGATGCCCTACATGATTTAGTCGGATTACAAGTAAGTGGCACATTGCATGTTATCGATTTTTATTTACAATGTTGTAACCCCATTCCGTGTTTTCTAAGAAAATTCGTACTTCACGTATATCTTCTTTATTGCTATCTCCAGGTTACTGTGAGAGATGGCCTGCCCGCCACTATGTGCCCACTGTGTTTGAAGAAACTCACGAAATTCAGTGTTTTCAAAAAGATTTGTTTGGAATCGAACGTAGTTCTGAGAAAAAATTTAATAAGAAATTACTCCAGGGTGAGTACTCCTTGTTTTTTTTCTTATAAGAAGGCTGTTACATCATAAGTTTCAGTGAGTTCAAAGTGACACTCTTTGGTTTGTCTCGACTGCTGTAAGATGTCAAGGAAAATAATTGTTTGCGGACGGAAATGTTATAGCATAAATTTTAAAAGATTAACTCAGTATGGTGATTGTTTAATCACTTGGTGACTGAAGTGGACAAATGTATTGTGTAACTGCATGATGCCTATACATCCTATATTATCTATATAGGCACTTTGGTTAACGATCAATTGTCAATTGAGCATAATTTTTGTTACTCTGCTACAATAGGGGGAATGATTACTCCTCGTATATGGTCTACGCTAAAGTGTAACAAGTCCAATTTCCCAAATCGGTTTTTTCCTATCTGTGAACCCTTGGCAAGATTGGTAGTTATGTTGCTGTTGGTAATTCAGTGGCAACGACAAGCAGAAATTTCGTCTTCTGGCAAAAATTAGTGTGTAATAAACAATTAAATTTAGGAATGTATTGCATTCATATTCAACATTGATCCATTCATTAAGGTAATGTACCCATGAGTCTGCACCACAGTACTTCTTTAAGTATTCAGTTGTGTAAACGGAGCATACGAAAGGGAATAAACAAATCCATAACCATTTGCTACTAAATGATGTAATTTAAGGGACCTGAAAATTAGTTTATCGGTTGTCAAGCAGTCTCATGTGGATGTTATCATATGCACATATATTGGTTTAAATTAGGTGCATTGAAGTATGTGCATTGTATTTTGATTCTTGGGATCTAGTTTTAGGTCTATTTTCTTTGAATTTTTTACTTTTTTTTAGCATTTTGTGTAGTAATTGCGTGATGTTTGAAATAGGATGCTGCTTTCTTTTGTCGGACAATTTTATTCAGTGAGGTTGGAGTGTGTGGAGACAGAAATCTCTTTAATGCATAATGGAATGTTTATTGATATTTGGTGATAATTTTCAGAATATATTCGACTCAATGCAGATTTCTGTGGTGAAAACTCTTTCACCTAAATATAGAGTTCAAAATTTTCATTCCCTAGATGTATTTATTTTCTTATTTTAAGCATTAGGCTGCGGGAACGTTTTTAAATAGTCTGCATGGAGAGTGCGGGAAAAGCGTTTTTCTACATTTGACCAGATTTTCTTAACACTGGCAGCCTTTCCTTAAGATTTTGTTGCCGTCCTTTCCCCGGTTGTTAGCAATCGGCCAAACCTAGTGGCAGAGTTCACAAAGGCATCTTTCGAGGACTGGGCACCCTCACCACGGGGTGTGCTACCCAGATTATCCGTTAGAATAGAAAATGAAATTTATTATTCTGGGACAAGTTTGTCCCGTAGGAACATATATGGTTATAAATATAATCCAGTCAGACATATTACAAGAATAAGCAGATTTACATTTTACATCGGTTTCACAGAATGCTACTAAATATATTACAGAGGAGAACAAAAAAAATACATATTTATACATAATTAACAGCAAGACAAACGTATGAACACATAAATACATCTGGTTTTATTGAATGCAGCTAAATATATGACAGGGTAGAACAAAAAAAAACACATATATATATATAATTATCAGCATGACAAATGTATGAACTCATAAATAAATGTGATTTTATTGACTTTAGCATCAGCACAATAATCAGTTAACTTTAGCATTAGCACAATAATCAGTTAAGTTATCTGTTAAATATCCATTCTCCGAGAGAGAGAGACCTCTCTGCTCTCCAGGGTGCATTCACGGTGAAAACAATTCCAACGAATCCATGTATTTCCTAGGAATTTATTTTTCTTGCTGTTGTACATTAGCCAGTGAAACTTTTTTGAAAGCATCGGTCTCCCTCTCTTATACTATCGGTGGTGGGTCTTCCGTCCCTGCCTAATTACCAAGGACATATTACATTCGCCGCCTGTCATGAGGGGGTACGGTGGGCAGTCCCGGATTATGGGGTTCCACCACCTGCTAGACACACGCCCGGGGTCGAGGGAAAAATATCTTCCCTGCTCATGTCCCGCACACAGTGACAGCAAAAATTTGATGCTCCCACAACTAAAGGGTTAATGGTTGATATGATTAATAATTTAAAAATTGTGGTTGATACATAAGGTTTGATCCACCCTACTATAGAAATGGCTTGGCAATGGCAACCCTACTATGTTGGGATTTCTTAAGGGGACATGTCAGGGGAAAGAAGTTGTCCATCTCTAGCTGGAATTTTTCCCGGTTACTGTGACCTATACCGCAATGGTAAAAGTGTTCATCTTTTGTGGCTATTCATAGTGAATCAGGCCATGTTTCAATGTCTTCACATCACTGCAACTGATAATCTGCCATAAACTGCATCATCGAATGGAACAAGTAATTAGTAGACTGTGCAACGTCTGGGGAATTTAGAGGTTTGGTTTGGTCTTCCCATAAGTGTTACCAGCTAGTATTTAACGGCTTTTTCATTATGAGGTCAAGCGTTGTCAAGCTGTTGAATCACTGCCAAATAATTATTAACCCAAGTTCCTCACTTTTGCACAGTTTTCAATGAATGTAATACTTTGGAAATGGCTTGATGGTAACTCCTAATACAAAGAAAGCTCTTCTTGAGTTCGGCAGTAACCCATTATTCCCCAGACTGTATGTATGACTTCAAACTTTGGATTTTTCATATTTACCAGTTTATTTATGTCTAATTTAGATGAATTTTTGTAAAACATTATTATATTCATCATAATATTCGATTTACATAATGTTGCATTTACGAAATGCAGTGAAAACTCCGTTAAATATAAATGAAAAATCTAATTTTCTAACTTAGGTTGCATCTTTTATTTTTCATCCTCACTTTCGATAAAATGTGTGAAAACATTCTGCATGAAGGTAAGAATTGCACTTTATACACCCAAAAATCATCTGTGATTTGCGCAATCGATATCTTCACCGGGAGTTATCAGTATTCCTTTGGATGGAGTGCCCTATTCTGTCTTGGTGGACATGCTGGGGCATGTCATATTTCCAAGGGCGACCCACATATGCCCACCAATTGTTTTGCCAATTGTCCTCAGCCTTTGTATTGGAAAGTGCTTCTTGTCTCAGTGAAACTTTTAATGATTTCAGACCCGAATTATGACTGAGGAATCGCTTTGCCCATGACCATGGTGTAAAATCGCCACGCATTCACCATTGCACTGTAGAGCCCATTTATCAATAGAGGCCAGCACCTTTTTTCCCGAACTTGATATATTGACATGAAGCAGAAATAAGGTGTAAATCTGCCCCTTCCATTTCCATGCCATCAAAGTAAGAGAATATCTTTTGACTTGTCAAACAAAAACTGTCAAATCCCTTTTTTGGTTTTTTGCTAAATCCTTCAAAGGCATAACTGTGCAGTTTCCCATTCTATTTTCTCCTTCAGTCCCCACTGAAATATAACCATAACTTCACCATCACTTTGAGTTGCCAACAGACTGTAATTGGTGAAGAAACTATAGATATACATGGTAAGATGTTTTAGGGACTTCAGGGATTGTTTTAGGGAAAAATTCAAGAAACATAGAATAGTCATGTAGCAAAAACTGATAGAAATGGTATGTAGGTGAGGCTAGACATCAAAATTGACAACCATATCTAATTAGTTTCCTGTGGATGAGCATTTTAGCTGACTGCCGCCCGGATTTGCACATAAATGGACAGTTTGTTAGAAAAATTCCACACTGAATGGAATTTTGGTTTAGTCTAATGAGAAAAGGTCTGAATGTTTTACTTAAGTATAGTTGAGAATCTTCAGAGAGGTGCAGATATGTTTTAATTCTATGAAATCATTTCCGAATCTGCATTTCTCCATTACCTCACTATAGGGTAGTTTCCTTCATCAAAGAAAACGAAAGGCATTGATTGCGATTCGTTACCCACCATTAGTGTATTCATAGTATACAAATTATTTGGTTTTTGAAATACCGGTTTAGACGAATGGCAATGGTCAAATTTTATCCTCATTTGAAAAAGGCCACATTGGCGCCCATGCGATTCCACTCCGCATGACGTCACAGGGACCTAGTTTCTACACGAGAGGATAGGAGTTATACATCGTCTGAGGTTACTAATGCATGCATGAGGCGCAGAGCTCAGGGAAACATGTCTTAATAATCACCTATTAAAACTGGCTAAGTTCGGAAAGTTTTCTTCGTTTGATAAGGTATTAATAAACCTTTTTTAAGCCAAGCGCTACCATTCAGCAAGGTACTCAGCTATCCGCTAGCATCCTGCGACGTATCAGCGCTCAGCCTCGCCTCAAGGTCACCTCACCGGGCGGGAGGGGGAACCAGAGATACGACGTACAGAGATATTTCCTGGCATTCATAATTAAGCGTCGCGTTTTCGCGCACTTGAAAATTTTCACTTTTCATTTAATCGCGAAAAATAGATGTTGTCATTAGAAAATCTAAAAGCGTGAAATACGTACTCCTGGAGTAATTATCTTTCGATTAAAGCAATAAAAAATAATAGGAAACCACCCTATTGGGACAGACATACCCTCTTGGTATGTCTAGTACAAGATAGTGGGTTTGATGCGTAGTTTTCTGCGGCGTTGTCTAGATGATGTCTAAAATCCACGCGGTGAAACCCAGGAACATGGAGACATGAAGATAGTGGGTGGTAATGTATTGTACCTGTACATTATTACTTTCCCAATGCATTTCTTTTAAATCTGGCGTACTCAGAGTAAACATATGGTTGTTTTTCTCTCTAGCATACTCCTTTGAATGTTTCAATATCAATTCAAGTAATTCTTCACTGATAAATAAGTGAAAGATCTCAATTGGTGAATGGCGTGCATACTGAGTAAGGAAGGTTTTCTGTTGCTTTATTCTCAAAGAAATTTTGGGCTCAAAAGGAAGTAACTCTTATTTTTCCCATTTAGGTAAACCGGTTGCTTTCTGTATCTTTAATCTGGGAGTGCACGTTAACTTGATGATTGATCTTCAGATTATACAAGCCTACGACAACTTTCCTATCCCCGCCATGTTAGCAGATGACGCCAATTTTGGTCGCTTTCCCAAAGTTTCTACCACAGATGGCAGCACAGTTACAAGCCCTAAGGACAACGAGCAATGGTACGAGTCATAGTGGGACATCACATTGGGATGAAATATATCAAATGTTCCTAGGTTAAAGTATATTTTACCATGCTAAATTAGAGCAACAACAATATAACTGGAACAAGACTTATCGAAGTATTAGTTGCAGTATCTTATGTGAAATGCTTAAAATGGTCTGACCACTGATCGTCTGCTATCTCCTCATACTAGTGAAATAACCAACGAGGAAAAATGAAGCTATCTCCACCGAAATAAAAAATCACATCCAAATTAAAGCTAGGGTGTCATTTTGAAAGCTATGCACCTACTTAACGATGGAAAGCAGATGATAGGTATTGATAGTATAACTTGATGCCAAATGCTTTAAAACCGTCTGCTTCACGCAATCTCATGATACCACAGAAACAATAAATACTGATTAACCCTTTTAGTGCCAGCCTTTTTTACCTGGTATACGCGAAGAATGTCTGGCCTTTTTTGATGAATTTGCACGATTTTAATTAAAATTTTATAAAAATTTTAATATGAATGTGTTGAAGCTAAATTTTTTATTTAAATTCCTAATACTTACGTCATTAATTAAAAAGTTCACCTATGTTGTTATCTCTTCTGTACAACTTGGGAAAAATATTTAATTTTTAAATTAATGAAAATACACCCGGCCCATAGATCAGCCCATTGCATTCTTCACACATACCCCTCGGGCTGAAAGATCGGCCGGCTGGCACTTAAAGGGTTAAAGATACCTCATGTATTTAGAAATCATAAAATCTTTAGGAAGTGGCACAATGGTGCTATCAAATGTGTTTGTAACACACTAAGGATTCATTAACGGTATAACCAACAATTGAACTGCGTCCTAGCGATTTCTTAAAAGAATCAAACTCTGAATAAAACCGGAACAAAACATTCTACTCATACTCAACAACCTCAATTCTCAGCTAATTTCAGAAACTGCAGGTAATATTTCCATCTCGTCTTCCTGGAATCGGATGTCATGCATTCAACTGGGTGGCAAATTACATTTGCATGGCGAATATTTATTGGCAGAGGAAAACTAACCTCGTTTCACTTGAAGGCAGCAGAATGTTGAGTTACCCAGATGTATTCTTAAGCTATGAATGAGATATCAGTTTTGACTATGTGTGTTAAATGCACACAAATATTAGGGCCATGGCAAGGGTTGGGAAGGAATACAACGGTAATCACATGCGATTTCTCTGGAAAAAAAATCAATAACAAAAGTATGTCCACAAAATTTGATTGTGTTTTAGTCAATTTTGCCACCTTCTTTTTTCAGCAGTTATTCTTTGCTGCTTCTCTATTTTCCATAGTGGAAAATTGCCTCATCCTTGTAGTAACATAATGCAGGACAATGGAGGCCACCATTTCACTGCCATGCTCAAAGCATGGAAATGCGATTTCCCGATTCTCGTAGATTTTGGTCACCACTCTCTCAGCAACATCAGTGCACTTGCAGAATTTCACAAACAAATCCCCTAATTCCATAATAGGCCCCCTTGGTTTTAAGATTGGTTAATCTAGCCACAGAATGGCAGAATGTCATCACGAGATTAACCAATGCCGTAATGTATACAATACATTTAGTAAATTTCAGCAGTTGTTTGCGTGGGTATCCTGTGACATGAGTTGTCACACAGGCATTGATCTCTGCCTAAGAGGAACTAAAGTCCGCGACATCCTCAACAGTCCAGTCCGCAATGTCAACTGCCATGTCCAGTTTCTCCTTTAATTTACGGAGCGTGAATAATGAAATAAGGAGAGATTCTGCTCTATACTCAGTGATCAGTCAATACTAAACAATTTCCAGCCTTAGGGGGTCTCAGCACTGAGTAGCAGGCCAAAATTTTATAAAGCTGCAGGAATGTCGGGGTGCCATTAAATCTTCCTGCCTGCCTTATCGTCCCAAAGAATCTGTAAGAATATAAACATTTTAAAAATCAATACACGTCCCTTTAAATAGCTTAAAACATATAGCCATGATTCCTTAACCAACTATGCCTTACAACACTTCATATGTCATTGAAATTTTAACCATTACCCCTAGTGCATCTTGATTAATTTTTCATTTGAGGACATAGTTAAAGCTGTAATTTTTCACCATGTATTTTGTAATATCCATTGCCGACAAAATAGTCAATCTCAAAGATTCCGTTGTATCGTCAGTTAAGAAGTGCTCCTTTTTTATTTTCGCAGTGCGTGTCTTCTCCTTCCAATTCGACAGCCACTCCAAAAACTCCCCCTAAACCTGTATAGACAAAATACGTAAGAGATTGTAAGCCTGATCATGCAATGCATGAGACATGTCTTAGAGTTCTTGGTTTAATCACAACTTGTACTTAAAAGCATGAATCAAGCTTTTAAGTACCTTTATTCAATAAAAAGTGCACATGGCAATAACTTTGCTTAGTTGAATAATTAGGAAAAGATGCACATTGGCTGACTTTAAAATCACTACTGTTTGGGGTAAGACCCTCTGATGGCAACTTGCGATTTACCGCATCAAATAATGCATTCATTTTTGCACAAAAGTCTGCTGTTGGACTAAAATCCTTTAACTCCACAGCATAATCTTTATAAAATCGAAGCCCTTTTGCCACTGAGGCACTCGAGATCTATAATGAGAATGCATATAAGCTTATGAAGGAAAAAATTGGATGGATATTTTATTAATTATGCTCAATATGTGCTTGTAATGCCCTTACGTAAATTGCTAATCTTACTCTCATTTTAGCAGTAGTGTTTAAGTTCAGGTGGCTTGCAGATAATGTAGGGCACACTCTTAAGATCTGAAGCCATCCATATCATGTAAAATATGGAAATAATTCCATTTAATCAGTGGCTCATCAGTATCAATCTATAATGAAAAAAGTTTGATAAAAATACAATGTAAGCTGAATCATGTCATATTGTTTGAGCAAAATTTTAATTAACTAACCTGTAATTCCCCTGTGATGTACAATCTGTTCCTTACGTTTTTAAAAGCATGAGATGTATCTGAAAATACAAATACTTTGCGGTCTTCATCACAAGGATTCGTAAACCAACTTTTTGTGTTGGTACCTTTGCCCGTCACTCCCAACTCTGTCCAATAGTTTTTATTTGTTGATGCACCATCTGATACCATGCCATGAATCAGTGCCCCAATCTTTTCAAGCATAACAATAGGGTGGTTTCCTATTATTTTTTTATTGCCTAAATCGAAAGATTATTACTCCTGGAGTACCTATTTCACGCTTTTAGATTATTAAATAACGATATCTATTTTTTGCGATTAATGAAAAGTGAAAAATTTCAAGCGCGCAAAAACGCTACGTGTAAGTAGGAAACTCCGTGTGACGCATTTCTGGTTCCCCCTCCCGCCTTGTGAGATGACCTTGATCGAGGCTCTGAGTGCTGATAGGACGCAGGATGCTAGCGGGTAGCTGAGTACCTTGCTGGCTGGTAGCGCTTGGCGTAAAAAAGGTTTATTAATACCTTATCAAATGAAGAAAACTTTCCGACTTTAGCCAGTTTTATAGGTGATTATTAAGACATGTTTCCCTGGGCTCTGTGCGTCATGCATGTATTGGTAACCTCAGACGATGTATAACTGCTATCCTCTCGTGTAGAAACTAGGTCCCTGTGACGTCACGTGGAGTGGAATCGCATGGGTGCCAATCTGGCATTTTTCAAATGAGGATAAAATTTGACCCTTGCCATTTTTCTAAACCGATATTTCAAAAACCAAATAATTTGTGTATAATGAATGCACTAATGGTGGGTAACGAGTCGCAATCAATGCCTTTCGTCTTCTTTGATGAAGGAAACTAACCTATTGCTTTAAGTACGTCCTAACAGGAAAAAATAATCAAGATGCTTTAGAGGTACTGGTGAAAATTTCAATGACTTATGAAGTGTTTTAAGGCATTGTAGTTTAAGGAATTATGGCTACATGTTTTAAGCTATTTAAAGGGACATGTATTTATTTTTAAAATATTTATATTCTTACGGAGATTCTTTGGGACGATAAGGTAGGCAGGAAGATGTAGTGATCATCCAGGCACCCCGACATTCCTGCAGCTTTATAAAATTTTGGCCTGCTACTCACAATCAGCGCTGAAACCCCCTAAGTCTGGATATAGTTCAGCATTGAGTGATCAGCTTTAAAAATAAAAGTTAATGTTTGTGTAGTGACAAATTATCTTGCATAATGCATTAATGATATAAATGAGAAGTTATCAATTCATGCCATTAGTGATGCATTACAAGATAAGAAAGCTGAGCTTAGCCCATATAAACCACAAAAATAGGAGTTTCAAGCTGTCAATTTCAATTCCAATGTCGTCATTACATGTAATACTCCATTTACTAATGGCACTACTCTGATAGCCTCACTGAAGCTTACCTTGCTCACAAATTAATCTATCCCATGCTAGCCTTCATCACAACAATTATAATAAATTATGCATAAATGCCATATATTTTGGTATCCCTCTCTTTGCATTACTCTTATCAGTTTTTGTGGTACAACCACCATAAATTCAACAGCATGAATCAAATACCTGACTAAATATGTTGCTTGTCCACACGTACTGGGTTTTCATTCAATGTATATTTACTTCAGTTGTTAGTGTTTCAAACAGCACCTTCTTCATTACATGAATTACTTCATTTACAAATTGCACTACTCTGATAGCGTCACTGTAGCTTACCTTGCTCACAAATTAATTTATCCCATGCTACCCCTATCACAACAATTATTTTAAATAAATGCATAAATGCCATATATTTTGGTATCCCCCTATTAGCATTATTCTTATCAGTTTTTGGGGTACAACCAGTATATATTCAGCAACAGGAATAAAATACCTCACATAATATGTGGCTAGACCACACATATTTGCATTGAAATAATATTTAATGTGGTATACTAATATACAGTGAGATTGTGCTGTTCTTCAACTATAGTTAATCTAATGCAAATAGTATTTCACAAATAAATTAGCGTGGAGTATAATAAAATTTTAACTTGGATATTCTCATTTTTATTATCCTGTGGTGAAATAAAATAGAATTATGTTAACTTGCCCACAGTAATATACAAAGAATGGTTTACATGCTCAACTCCTCTATAATCACAAAACATGTCGTCAAGCTAATTATTACCACATGTATATGAAAATTTATTTGATCTTCAGTAAATGTTAAACACTTGCAATAATTTATGCCACTGCGGTGCGTAACTTCTGGGAGTTTCCAAGGACTAGTGGATAAACTATTTGGATCTTGAATATATTGAGTGTGCATTCCCACACAATAGTTTATTTAAAAGTCGCTGCTTGATAATAGTTTGTTTTGCAATTTGCAGTGGCTGTATCACTACAAGAGAAAATAATTCTTACCTGGTGGAATACAATCTGCGACTGAAGGAATACAATCATCGACTGGTGATTTGGAAATCCTTCTCTTGACGGCCAACTGTGGTATCCCACGTTCTGAAGTCCTTTTAATTTTCGGAGTAGCAGATAAATATTTGGAACATTTTGAATACTGCGATGGTACTGCACACTCAAGAAGTTTAGCTGTTTGTAGAGTTGCTATAAGATCAATTACATACAGGGTAAAACGAAAACGAAAAATCGTATTAATTTTATTTCAATGATAGTATAGTTAGAAAGTGGCGAATATTAATATATATGAAAGAAATAAATTTCGGACATGAATTTAACATGCACCAATGGCCTCAAATGTATTGTCTGCAAACACTATGCCAACCTCGGCTATCACTTTACCATTCCGTTCGTAAAGAGGCTTCTTCCTTATGATTTCCAATGGCAAAAATATTTTTCGCAAACTTTTTGCCCTGGTTTCACTTGAAAACCCTCACGGGGTATCACGTTAGCCCATTTCTTGAGGGTTGGAAGATCGCGGGGTACCAAAAAAAATGCACCTTCCTCTTGTTGCCATTGTAGCCCGAGGTGCAGCCTGGAGCGATACAGCAATGTCCTGGCATACCTAATTCGTTTATTACAAATTTCTGTGCAAGAAATTATACGATTGCACACAGTTTTATGCTGAATTGGTCGCATTATCTGTAGTTTATGCATGTTTTCACAGTCAGCTGCTATCTCTACAAAGGCAAACCAAAGGTGAGTAGTTGTTCTGCCACCTATACATACAGTTACCTCGTGGCAACTCAATGGCCAGGAAGTCTTTAAAATCTAAGTCCGTGGATTACACTGGAATAAACTGTGGCTTGACTTGTAGCAGGTTTTAATGTATTTTGAAAGCCTCAGTGATATCCTAAGACAGGGCAATACCGTAATATCAATTATGATTATATCATTGATAACCTTCTTGTTCAGTGAGCTCAGAAACTTCAGGAGGGAGTACCGCCGCATCACTACCCTTGCAAAGTTCTACCAGCACAGCCACTATTTCATCAGCCGTGTTGTATCTCTGAAATCGTCCATATCTGAAATACTGTAATATTTATTTGAATTCCTAAGTTTGGAAAACTTTGTACAATACTTCTCTCATTAATAAATATTCTTCAGTTACCTCCTTGACAATTCTTCCTAAGTATAATTCTGAGGTGCAAAATGTTCCTCACTATTTCATCTGGATGAATTTTGTTACAACAAGCCGACCAAAAAATATTGCAATATTATTAATATAACTACTGAAAGAGGGATAAATAGGCATTCCAGCGGACTATATACTGATATCTACCCAATTAAACACTGATTCTTAGCCTTGCACCTCCTAAGCGTTCGGAGAAGAGATGGCAAGCATTGAGAAAAAAGGAGTGACTAGAGGAACACTGCACCTACTGCCATACTCCTGCTTCAACTTATTTGTTTCTCAGCCTGTCATTTTATCGTCTCTAAAATTGAATGCATCAAAAGCTGAATTTTATGTCTACTAAGTAACATTTCCAGTGAATGACCTTGCCCTGTACCGATTCCACATAGACGCGAAACAATTTTGCTCAACTAAGGGCCGGTTGCAGGAACGATACATATGTATTCAATAAAGTTATGGGACTCATAAGCCATAGCAACCAAACAATTTGCGTTGCAGGAACGTTCAAGAACTTTATGAGTCCCATAAGCCGTTCCATAACTTATTGGGCCGAATGAGCGGGGTTAAATAGTTATGAGTTCCATAACTCTTGAAAATGGCGGACGAGTAATCAGCTGGTTGGATGATTTCTGAGGTAAGAGTAGTATTTAGCAAGAGAAACTGATTTTTACCATGCTCATAAAACCTCTAACTATCATTATATTGCAGTTTTTTTGCTTTTGAATGAGTTTTGTCATAATAGAAGGCGTGTGGCGTACAATTTGAAATAAATTTTGTGAGAACTTCTCGTAACTTGCAATATTACACTTGAATCTGCCGCGCTATGAAAAAAAAGATAATCGACGTGTGCAAGAACGTATCAACGAGCATCGTCTGTTATTTTTCGTCTTTGTCGTCCGTGAAGGGATGTAATTTCCATTAATTTAAGTTAAACAGGGGTAATCTGTGTCCTGAATTGTAAATTCATCCTGTGGAATTGAGTTATTTTTTATTGTACTTCGTCAGTTACCAGGTATGGGCAAGGCAAGGTTGCAGTATTTAGCTAGCATTCCATCATTTTTAGATTTTAAAGATAGTGATGTCACTCATCCTCTAATTGTATTGATATTACATATCCTTGAGGTCGTCGCAGTGTTTTATGTTCACTTTATCGACTGTAAGTTTTACTATGAAGGAGGGCAAATAGTAAAATTCAGTCAGAATGTAAACTTTGTGGTGTGAAAGTTGTATGTTTATTTTACGAACATTGAACATTAATTATCCGGGTCATCTCGAGTAAACTTGAAAAAGTGTATTTTAGAATGTTCCTGGAGCAGAATTTTGTGATAGATGTGTGTAATTGAGTGATTACTTAACTTTGATAGAAGCATTGAGGACAACAGTGAAAACTTCCTTTATTATTTAAATTTGGTTTGTCTCAAATTCTTTTTTGACCGATAAAGTTTACAATAGCAGAGTATGGAATTTATAATAAAATCATGAAAGAGTGATTAACCTGTAAAACACGTTACAATTGGCTTGAAATTTGACAATATTTAGTCCTAACAGTAATTGCCTCAGCTACACAATAATAAAGTATTTGTTTGGGCAGTGGCAAGTGCTAAAATCTAAGCAATCATATACTTATCTGAAGTATCTTCAATAGTAATAAATTCATATGTGTTTGACGGAGCTGCTACAATAACTCTGTTGTTAGAGAACCTGTGAGGACAGAGTACTGAAGGTGTATTTAGTGATTTTCAGCTAATTGGAATTCATTTGATTTCTATAGCTCCTGTGCTTGATAAAAAGTGATCATTACATAATTAGAAAGTATCCCTGTTTCATACTATCCATTGATGAAATTATCACAAATGTTGGAGGTCCTTATATCAGCATTTCACTTTCAATTTAGTGTAATATACCAATGCCATGGATGCATGGAACTAATTCTCTTCAGAATAAAATAGCAATTATTATTGAATAATTGATTTTCTGTATAAGTTATAGTAATGTTGAGAGGTATTTTCACACACCATGCCGAATTGTTGTGCATTCTGTTTTCATCTTCCTTAAACTCTACCTTGAAAGAAAAGTCAAACATTTAAAAATACTCATGATGACTGTTAAAATCACATTCATCCAACAGGTTTGTAATGTTCCTTAGAATTTATTAGCACTTTTTCATGATCTTCAAAAGATGATCTCACAATTATATGTCTTGCATTTAGCATTTATGATTGAAGGAAAAAAAGTGTGCATAGAAGTTGGTGTACTACTATGAGGGCATTAGTATTCATTCTTTTGAGTTGTAGCTACAACTGCTGCAATTTTGCTTATGCCTGTGTACTTTCTTAATATTTTTAAGAGTAAATATTGTGATAACTTTTTATAATTTCAATTTTGGAGTGAATATCATAATAAACCACGTTAATGCCTCTTGAAATTGCTGTGATAGTTTATGGATATGCTTCATGAATTTTCTGGTTGGAACATGTCACCCCAGTTACAGGATTTCATTTCCAAATATTTTCCCTCATATCTCGTAATGCTGATTTAAAAAAAATTAAAACATCTCCATAGCCATAAAAACACCATTAACTATTGTTATCCCTACTCAAGTAAAAATTTCTCCCTTGCAACTTGACTGAAACTGTGCTGAAACTACCTTGAAACTCACTGCCTTGCTTCTATGCTGAAACTGCATTGAAATTGAAACAAACCAGTGGAGTTTGGGAGAGGGATGGCAGTGCAGTAGCAGTGCAATTAAGAACTCCAGCTACTCCAATGAAACTCCCTTGGCTGACTAAACTGAAACTCCCTTGGCTAGCTACACTGAAACTCCCTTGGCCACTAACTTCACTGAAACTCCCTTGACTACCAGCTAGACTGAAACTCCCTTGGCCAGCTAGACTGAAACTCCATTGGATAGCTAGGCTGAAACTCCCTTGTATGCCAGGCTGAAACTCCCTTGTTATGCTGAATATCATTTCCCCGACCCATTCCATTAAAATTCCCTTGTCAAATCATATGAAACAGTCAATTAACGACTTGCGCAACCCAGCCAACAGTGGATGATCACATAACAGATTTCTCCCACAATTTTGCATGCATGATAAGAGATAAAGGGTGGATAGGTGATTGCGATCAACAATAGTTATTATAACTGCAATGACCAAAACATTTTTCAAGACACAATTTATTAGAACATGAAAATACATCAATAAATTAATAACTGTTAAAAGCACATACAAAAATATTCCAAATGAAAGAAGTCATGGAAGTTAGATGCTCCTGAAAAAGAGAAGAAACATGACTAATGAGAGTCACAAACGACTTAACTCAAAATCAAATCAGCAAAATTGCACATGAAAAACTCTCCTTTACTTGGCTTATTAGTTTTATGGTGCATTAATGTGAACCATTCAAATTATAGAAAGCAAAACTTAAAATATCACTGAGGAAGCATGCGCTTTGCATCGTAGTTAAATGAAAAACGAAGCGATGACTCGTTACTTAGGCTGTGTGAACTCCAAACGAAAACCACGTAAGATTCCAAAGCATTCAGCAGTAACTAATAAGCATAAGCAGTAAATACACATTGCACTATAGCGAAACATACCCGCATTCCTTATTTCTTCGAAAGCCCGCTCCAGCTCACTGAGTCCGGTCCTCCGCAGGATGACTAACAGACGGCGCGGCATCCGCGGCATTGATGACCGGTCGGTGTATTATCCTCCTCGTCCGGGGTATCCATGAGGCAGGAAAAGTGGACGGCAGTCGCCAACGCGTTGAAAGAAGAATTCGTTATTGGCTGCATGACCCCCGAAAAAGGAGCTTGAAATCCTTAAACGTGCCTGGATTAAAACACGAATTCAATGTCAACGTTCTCATGGCTAAACATGGAAGGAATAAACATGCCATGAGAGAAGTTAAAACGCTTACCTCCAATTATGACTGCAGTCACCACCAACGACCTCGTTCTCCCCTTCACCTTAATTTCGTTTAATTCTTGCCGTTAACAACTGTCGAAGTACCAGGAAAATATTTATGCCATCAATCTTTGCATGCCAAAACCCACGCTCACCACTCGTCTTTCGCTCCTAGCCACTTGAGAGAAATAACGGCAATCGACAGCTTGACGCGCGGGAAAAGATATACGTGTTGCCAAAAAATAAATTAAAAAATACATTTCCGCTGAAAACAGGGGTCGCGTATATGTCCGGTAGAAGGGTTCCGTAAGTTGGCAAAACTTACGGTGGGTATCACACGCGCAGCAAGGGGGAAGCCGTTCAAATTCATGAGGGAGAGGGGATACCCAAATGCTGCAGCAGCTCGGTGGCAGGGCAGTAAAGACATTCGGCAAGAGAGATGCAGTGGAGCCATAAATTCGACCTGGCCTGAGGCTATTGTCCAGTTCAGTATCAGTGGAGCACACATGCAGCAAGGGAGAAGCAGTTCAAATTCAATGGACTTGCAAGGGAGAATGGCATCAGAGTTTCAGTTGAGTGCTCTTTTTCTTGTTGAGGACAAGACAGTGCAGTGCAGTGACAAGGTTGTTTCAAGGCAGTTTGAGCGCATTCAGTGGAGTTTCAGCCCAGAATCAGCTCTGTTTCAAGGGAAAAATTTTTACTTGAGTGGCCCTTTTATCTTGGTCTAGGAAAATGATTGAGTTCTATGTTTCAGACTAAACTGTGAGACAAGTAAAAAAAGTTACTTGATGAGAAGGGAATACCTGCTATGCCATCTTCATGTGCTGGGAAACAACTTTCAAACTCCACGGTGGAGCTGGTGAAAACTTTTTACAAGTTTGACAAGCCCCTATGAAAAAATTGTATAAAACCGTATAAAAATTTTATACAACTTATACAGTTTGTTGGTTTATACAGGACTAAAAGTGGTGATTTAAAATATTGTAGCAGCAATTCATTTGGAAATTCTTGCATTTTAGTTGTGTTTGTTGTATTCTGACGTGCAACAATTGCTTTATGAAAAATGTTCTTAATTATAATATATGTATTGCTAGTATATTTTATAACTTTAATATACATATAAATATATAATGTATTAATATTTTTACTTAAAATCTTCTCTTTTTTAAGAAGAAGAAGAAAAATCCAAAGAAAAGTTTCTAAAATGTTTACGGCCTAAAATGGACAGGTTTCCTAATTTTGAAACCTTAAGAATGTTAAACACGAGACTAATAAGACTGTAGTTTCCTGTCTTATGTAATCTGCTTGTTACCTACAAGAGACGATTTCTTGCTACAATGAAATTTTTATATACTTCATTACTACAGTAGCAGTGCAGGAGAGCATGTCAGTCCCTGAAAAAGATGTGGAGGTAGCTATCAGAAACTCACTAAGGCACGCAAAGTGACAGCAACAACACGGCTGCAGGGGGAGAAGAAAATTAAGTACATAATACTTATGTAGTTTCTTGTGTTGTATTATTTCACCAAAGAAGCCCAATAAATATTGTGTATGGAATTGATGCCTAATTTATTTAAATTCCTGTCTGGACCTATTATTTAGATACTAGTATCGAACGAAATTCAGTCCTAACCTAAACGTGTCTTAAAAATGTCCGTGTGCTGTGTGGGAAGTACCTTGTAGACGTTTATTTTTTATGAGTAAATGATGTTTTACTTTGAATTAATTACATGCTATTCTTAATTTCCTCTGTTTAACTTGAGAATCCCCTATTTATCATTAAAAAATCTGGTATTGAATGGTTGGTTAGTTTTCAGTTTAACAATGTGTAAAGGATTATAATGTTATATTTTGGACAGCATTCACTCCATTTTTATTTATGCCTTTGTATGCATGTGGGTTCCTAGAGGAAGTGCGGTAAGGGAAATGGTCTGTTGGAATAATTTTTATGAGTGTTTCTTTAGGACCTGAGATGAAATGAGGAAGAAAATGGGTAGTATTACTCCACCTATTTTGGATGAGGTATTCCTAGGTCTTCTTTCATACAGTCCGTATACAATTCGTATTCAGCCCGTATACAGCCCATGTACAATTCTTATGCTGCCCATATTTAATTCTTAAACAGCCCATGTACAATTCTAGTACAGCCTGTATGTAATTTGTGTGAAAATGTATATTTTTATACAAATTGTATATGTACACTCATTTTTGTATATAACTTGTAAACAGACTGTATAACATCTGTATATAGTGTGACGGAACGCTCCCGTGAGCCATGCACCGTCGAACTGAGATTATTATCCGAGTTCTTAATTTTTCGTAGGTTCTGGGGCTCGCGGTCAAGATGGGAACTCGCGGCATTAAACACAATGGCACAGCAAGGGGATGAATGACCTCGTACACAGCGAATGACTGTCATACAAAAATTTATTAGAGAAAAATAAACGAACACTTCTGTCCTTAAACGCTAATGAGGGATGGAATAGTGATGCTGAATTGGGCGAGACATCAATGATACACTTGCAAAAATAAAAATGATGAAGGGAATATGCCATACACAAAAAGAAAGAGAAATCTTATATCTAATAAATGAGGGATGAGATGATTGTTGGGGTAAATGAACAAAAATGGACAAAAATAACACTGTATACTCTCAGAGATTGCTAAGACACGGGCACTCGAAATCTTGCTGCACTTCAAAGGCAATTATGAGTAATGTTCGTCGTTCTACTATCAAATGTTACATGCTCCACGTTCTGTTCAATCAAAAATGAGTCTGACGTCAACCAGAAGGGATGACGAGAACGGGAGAATCGTGATACAATTAAAAAATGGTCTTCAGACCGAGAAAGAGAGACGTGAGTTTGTGTCAGAAGCCACATGAGTATTAGGATGACACACGTGCACACTGGGGGTCTGTCTTCGTACAGGGCGCGTGGGCTGGCTGGAGCGGGGGAGGGATCGGGATTATTTCCCCGTCCCGGGAGAGGGTTTAGAGTACTTAAGTGTCAAAGACGGCGGGTCCGAATCCTGGCCGCCGGGTCACGATGCGTCGATCGCGGGGAACCACCTCCCGCAAATCCTTGGACGATGTCGTGATGTCCTGACGAAAAAGCAAGGACACTTTTCTCGTGTCTCGCTGTACTCCACGCTTCTCTCTCCGCACGCCCTTCCCCTGGTCGCGTTGCCCGACCTCCGAAATTGCCGTAGCCCTCGTCTGCCGCAGCCCCGTCTTGTCGCCCCACCTTGGCACTGTCACAGCTGACCTCCGTCTTCTCTAGCGGATCAACTGCCGCTTTCTCAGGAATCCAACCCCACATCCCACAATACCGGGCCTTATATACCCTTTACAAAACAAGAGACCTGCTAAATTCTAGCAGACAACATAGGAAAAAGAAAAGAAGGTCGCTCATCACTCGCTGTTGCCGCGCGCCAATATGAATCGGGGAGAAGAGATGGACGCAGAATGCGCCGTGACGAGGCTTTTCGTCACAATAGATTTTATACAATCTGTATTGAGACAGTATGCAACTTGTATAACATTCTATACAGAATGTATACAAAAATTTTATACAATTTTATACAGGTTTTATACAATTTTTTCATAGGGGATTAAGGGCGCAAATCGTGTTCACTTGCACTAGAGGTACGTAAAAATTTTCAATTCCTGTCAACGCTACATACGTTGCCTGCCTAACTTGAAGAATGGATTTTATGTCGCCTTGATCCATCCGGAATTTTCACGCACAAAATAGGCCATTTCAAAATAAGGAATAACCTTGGTCAATGTCCAGTCGGCATGCAGCTTGGCATCGAAGGTACAAGCCAGGCGTACAGGCTTTCTACGTCATCAACTCTATTTCAAGATGGCGGACCGTTTTTGGCGGCGATGAAATTGTTCGAATTTTGACTGCTAATAAATCCACCATTACTTTTTCAACGCATCTGTAATTAATCCTAATCAAAATGAAATTACATCAGAAGTGATATCCATTCGTTTTTTTGAGACCGTTCTGATAGGCTTTAACAACCCTATTAGCTGTAAAGATTTGCGCGTCGGCGCAGTCAGTGGTATGACTATATTAAGTATTGTTAAGTTTTAGTTATACTTAACCGTATTATAACTTTAAAATAAGGCAATAATTGAAATTATTGCTTTGATCATTCAATCTCAACAAACTTCTTCTTGCAGATAATGTAATTTCCGAAAAGCTGAACGTTAACCTCGGAAAGAAGCGGAAGGGGAGGGGTGTACACTCGAAAATTGAAGAAATACAAGAAAAAGGGGCCGTTTCCTCGCGGTCTCTTACCCTTCTTCAGAGACAGTCTCCCGTGTACTAGGTGGGTATGCATATTGACCACATTTTTACATGAAATATTTTGTCCACG
This sequence comes from Ischnura elegans, assembly GCF_921293095.1. Taxonomy (NCBI): domain Eukaryota; kingdom Metazoa; phylum Arthropoda; class Insecta; order Odonata; family Coenagrionidae; genus Ischnura; species Ischnura elegans. The sequence continues at coordinate 14,904,218 of NW_025791657.1, forward strand.
ATAAAATCATCTCAATTGATATATCTCGACACGCTAAAAGACGCGTATAATACACTAATTTCCTTTAAAAAACTATTCATACGCATGACGTAAGTATTTGTTTCATGCCTATCAACGGGACACAGTCACCAGGAAATATATGGCCATTTACTCGAGAAAAAAATTCCTTGATTGATCATTTCCGCCTTAACCATGGCTAGCAATGTTTTCAAGAGGAAATATTATTGTCATTTGAACAAATAATTGCATGATCATTGTGGTGCAGGCATTCAAACTAATTACACGTTTCAATTGCGTGGCAAAGATATCAGACATGCTACCCGGAGCGAAGGACAAACTCCCAGTGGACCTTTATGAGGGTATATATCGAGTGCCTTGTTCATGTGGCAAATATTATATAGGCGAGACCTGTAGATCATTGAAAGTCCGATTGAAGGAACATCGGAGGGCTACGAAAAACAAGCAGCACCAACTCTCGGCCATTTCTGAGCATGCTTGGAGTGCACCTGGGCATAACATCCTCTCGAACCTACATTATTCAAACTACAACCCAATACTGACGTTATCATTGAAAGGCATGTGGGTACATCAACAATTAAAACAGACCAGTCACTCAGTTTAGCACTCTCTTCATAAATCGTGTATTATTATTATATTAATTTTTCCATATAAATTACACAGAAGCACTACATCAACTAACACCGATCAAACAATTAAATATTGATTAATCACACAATAAACATTTACGTTGAAAATTATTCTTGAGACAAAGTGCCTCAAATTTTTATCGAAAGTGTTAAAATGCATGGCTTACATTTAAATACAGACAATTTTCTAACAGTAAAAAATATCAACATAAATATACAGGAATAATTAATTAAGTCCTTGAAAATATAGTCTTCCATCCTAAAACACCTATCAAATTAGGTCACAGAACTAACATAATATTATTACATCATTTTCAACATTATGGGACTTTTTTTCATTTCATACAAGCAGTACTCGTAATATTAAGAATTATTTACCTTGACAGCTAAGGAATACCAATTAATAAGAAACTAACAGCTAGCTATGTGTGTTTTCAAATGAATGAAAGAAAAGGTGGATCTATTAAGAGGGAAAAATATTTTCACATTCATTGCAGGAATAAGGCTCCATTCCGATGTACCTGCTTGTGTAAGACAAGGTTTTCTTTGGTAGTGGAAGACTTCACATTTATTGTAAGGATAAGGTTTCACCTTTGTGTAAATCCGCATGTGACAGACAAGGTTGTTTCTTTCGGAGAAATACTTTTCACATTCACGGCAAAAAAAGGTTTCTTCTTCAGATGTGTCCAAATGTGACGAACAAGGCTACCCTTATAAGGGAGAGACTTTTCACATTCACTGGATGAATAAGGTTTTGCCTCCGTATGAGTCCGCACGTGACAGACAAAGTTGCTCTTCTGGTGAAACTTTTCACATTTATTGCATGATTAAGGTTTCTCCTTCGTATGAGTCTGAATGTGAAGGACAAGGTTACCCTTCTGAGAAAAAAACTTATCACATTCACCGCAGGAATAAGGTCTCCTTCGTATGAGTCCGAATGTGACTGACAAGGTGGCTCCTTTGAGTGAAAGACTTATCACATTCTTCACAAGAATAAGGTTTTTCCTTTGTATGTGTCCGAATGTGCGGGACAAGGGCACTCTTTACAGAGAAAGACTTATCACATACATTGCAAGAATAAGGTTTCTCCTTCGTATGAGTCCGAATGTGACTGACAAGGGTACTCTTATGAGAAAAAGACTTTTCACATTCATTGCATGAATAAGGTTTTGCCTTCGTATGAGTCCGAATGTGACAGACAAGGTGACTTTTTTGAGAGAAAGACTTATCACATTGATTGCAAGAATAAGGTTTCTCCTTCGTATGAGTCCGAATGTGACAGACAAGGTGACACTTATGGGAGAAAGACTTATCACATTCATTGCATGAATAAGGTTTTGCCTTCGTATGAGTCCGAATGTGACAGACAAGGTGACTTTTTTGAGAGAAAGACTTATCACATTGATTGCAAGAATAAGGTTTCTCCTTCGTATGAGTCCGAATGTGACAGACAAGGTGACACTTATGGGAGAAGGACTTATCACATTCATTGCATGAATACGGTTTCTCCTTCGTATGAGTCCGAATGTGACAGACAAGTAGACACTTATGAGAGAAAGACTTATCACATTCATTGCATGAATAAGGTTTCTCCTTCGTATGAGTCCGAATGTGACAGACAAGGTGACACTTATGAGAGAAAGACTTATCACATTCATTGCATGAATACGGTTTCTCCTTCGTATGAGTCCGCAAGTGACTGACAAGGTGACTCTTTTGAGAGAAAGACTTATCACATTCAGTGCATGAATACGGTTTCTCCTTTGTATGAGTCCGCATGTGACTGACAAGGTGACTCTTTCGAGAGAAAGACTTATCACATTCAGTGCATGAATACGGTTTCTCCTTCGTATGAGTCCGCATGTGACTGACAAGGTTGCCCTTTAGAGAGAAAGACTTATCGCATTCATTACAAGAATAAGGTTTCTCCTTTGTATGAGTACGAATGTGACGGAGAAAGTTACTCTTTTGAGAGAAAGACTTTACACATTCACTGCAGGAATAAGAATTCTTTGCGTTTTTTGGACTAACTGTGCATAATTTCCCATCCACAATGAAGCTTCTTCTCACTTCCTCCGCACTTTTGTTCTCCCTTGTTCCTAAGAAGTTCTCCTTAAGAAGCCCATTTATTTTTTGCCTCACCCCTTGCCTTTTACACATCGGTTGATTTAAACTTTTAGAGGAAAATGTCTGACAAGAACTATTAGCTTCTCTTCTAGAAACAAAGGTTTTAAGGGACAAATCTTTTCTGATTGACAAATTTGGATCAATATCCAATTCACCAGAACTGAAATGAATCCTGAGGTGCTTGATGAGATCATATTTTGCATTGAATTCATCTCTGCAGTTGAAGCAATGATAAGATTTTTTCGTCAAACTGGCACGCTTCCCAGGATTTTTGATCATGCAAATACTTTTCACTTTGTTTTCCCGTATGACTGCCTCGGGGCTATTCTTTCCATTATCAGTGCTCTTGAAAAACGTAATGGTTTCTGCATTATCACAACCAAATTGCTTCGCTGCAATAGTCATTTTTGCTCTATCTTCTCTGATTTTAGACGCATATCTAGATTTCGAATGCAACTGTCCATCCCCACGAATAGAGCATGACGTTATTTTATCAGGAAGCCTGGTATCGCATTCTTCAATGTCTTTATCCATCACCTTCTTTCCTTTCCTTGAACTTGATGCTCTAGTCTTTGGTTCAAGGACTGCTAACAAGGCTGAGGCTCTTTCAGGAGCTTGGGACTCTAGAAAAGAATTTCACATTAAAAATAAGTAGACTCATGCATGAAATCTATGATTTATTGAACTAATTTAGAATAGCTATAGAGAGATATAGGCAGCTACTTTAACCGATCCTCCGCTTAATTGCTATACTCATTACAAGGTGTGAAATCATTTTTATGGTGGTTTGTAAACATTTCCTCACAAATTGAGGGACACTGCTCAGAAAAATTGAGCTAAGCATTGAGGTTTACCCTCAATTATCCACCACAGAAAACACATCAATGCACTTTTCATGCACTGAAGTAATCATAAACTGAATTTACAAATGGCATGCATACACATAGTGTTGAATTGAAACAATTATGATTATTATAAAAAACAATTACTTCCTCACAGTACAAAGCTTAAAATATGGAATACAGATATATGAAGGAAGTAGAGTGGCTAGAAGGTAGAGATCCGAAATTTTATATTATGGCTTCAGTGAATGCACACCCCAAATGAGAATATAGGAAAGGGTTCTAACTCTCTCTTTGAATTTGTCCTCACAGTGCCGCTGATATCACTTTCTGCCACACTTAGTTTGAGAGCCTGGATGATTCAGGATGGATTGGTATCATGAACCATCAGAACAGACCAGTTACGTAGAATGTTAAAATGACAAAGACCTTGTCATGTTTGCACAATGCAACCAATATTTTGATAAAAGGCTTTGCATGCAAAGACACAGTGAAATGGCAGACAATACATTTTGTAACATATCAGTAACCTTCCCCCAATTCCGTCTTAGGGCAATATACAATCGTCTGGTTTCAGTGGCTGACCCTGTATTCAGGGTTGAATTCACCATGGATTAAGTCAAGCAAGGCAAGCAATCACCATGAATAGGGCGAAAAATCCACAGAGGAAAAATCATTCGCCTTGACCGGGATTCGAACCCGGATCCCTCGATTTCCGGCCGAGTGCTTCAGCCAGTTAAGCTTATTTAGCTTCTATTACCCAGTCTTAAAGACAAAATTGGTAGGTAAAATACACTTGAATTCCCATATGAATGCACCTGACAGCATATATTGGTTAATGTCTCTGAAGCATGACGAACATTTTACCAGATATTTGCCGACCTGATCACATTCTGAAGCAGAATTATAAATCATAAACTAAAGAATGTATACATGGATGAAAAAATACAGATGATACATCCTTCACAATGAAGTGTCCAAAAACAGGGTCTCAAAATTCAATAGATGAAATATTAAGAGTCCATTGGGAGCTGTCCTTGAATCAGCCCCCATATGGTGTTATATAACCAAATAGTTTAAACTGAAATGCAGTCAAACATTTACAGGTCAAATATATTCATGTATAAGAGCCACTCTGCAAAGGTTGAGCATTAGTGCAGTGGTTAAAGGGCCCAGTTTCAACACCGAGGACCTGGGGTCGAGCAATTATAAAAATAAAATTTTCAGTGAATTAAATGGAAATATTAACAAAAAATTAGCTTTTGTAAAATAGAGTTTAGAAACAGAGTACAAAAAAATTCAAATTCAAAATTTGATTGAATTCTGTGATCCCCTTTTTGAATATTCCCTTGTCAGAATTAGATACAAGTCTTTTCTGGGACGAGTAATTTTCAAGCACTGAAGAGCACTCACCCACTGCCTCCGTCATAGACTCCATGGCCATTGTGGGATTCTGAAACAGCTCCCCATTCTCCATAACAGTAGGCTGAAAGTAAGCAGATTTCAGATTGACCAAACACGAATGATATCTCTAAAATAATAAAAAAATGAAACAAAAATCTAAAATTCTTTTCTGGCGTGAATTCAAAAACAAATGAAGTGACAACACCAACACTAATCCTAAAATCTCTCCAATACTTTGCTGTCCTAAATACTGAAATATACACTACTTTCCAGGGAAAAAGTGGGACAAAAGAATAAACAAAGGTAAGGTACAACTATAGCGGGGCAACAGGTCTTCTTCGGAGTTAGCTCTTCTATTCTTGATTACATAGGGGATTTCTTCATGAATCCTCTTAACAGGGGGGGAAGTCATGTGGGAGAACAGTTTTACTTATTGGCTCTCCATGACGGATGGGGATGACCTCCTTGGCTGGCTCCTGCAGCCCCTTCATTCACCATGTGCTGAGAGAATATTTAAGCAGGGGCCTCATTGGTTGACCTTATTCCTCAAGGTCCGAGAAATTGACATTCTATTCTCCTATTTCCTCTTCTTTGCCAATCTTCACCTCGCAGTCTAACCTCCACGATTCTCTTCTCTTTCTACCTCTCCTCCAACTGACAGGCAAGACACCATCAGCCCTTGGGTATAGCCTTTGGCTGAAACTTGAAGCCGGGGTCCATATGTCTCCTCAAGCTGCAATTTGTCTGTATTTTATTAACCAGAGAGTTGTATTTTCATATAAGCAGGTTTTCATAGAGTCCTTACTACGGTGAAGGGGGTTTGCTGAAGCATGCTCTAATTTTGTAGAAGGAGGGGGTGCAAGTTCCGTCACCCTCCATTCGCTCCTCAAAGGTGTTGCTTGGAGGAAGGGGATTGGGAAAATTGTGGACCTTTCAATGGTTGCATACACAAAGCATAAAAACCTCAAAATTAGGAAAGCGGGGAATTGTGGGGGGAGGGGGAAACACTCAACACTCCATCAATCTTCATTGTATATACACAAATATAATCACTCACGATATTGAATCAGTTCTTCTTGCCTTGTGAATGCTAATTTGAAGATACACATGAACTTTGCCAAGCAGCATCGGTTACAGTACATTGTGCCTATTTTTGAAAATAATGGTTAAGTTTCGTACGAAGATTTTCACAGCTTCTTTTATCAATGCTGGTGGTTGTTTTTGGGAATTGCTGTGTAATAAAATCATGTTTAACGCTACATAGGTATTGGCAAAGATGAAAGAAAACCATCCATGTCTTATTACATGAATCCGTCGAGATAGCGAAAATGAGAAACAACTTCTATAGGGAGGATGGATGTAACCTCAGCCGCATATGGAGAGGGTTTCTAGCCAAATATAATGATCAACGGCTATCATTTTCCACAAAAATTCAAAATAGGGTCAACATTGGGTGAACGAAACATATATAAGCTCAGGACGAGAATTGATTCCCTCCCATTCCCTTGATAACGCTCCCAGTAGAAGTGAAACGTTGAGTGTGAAAATGTTTTCTATGGAGCAATTCCCAAATACAACCACCAACATAATGTTTAAGGCTTCAAAATCTGGGCTCAAGTGCCTGAGTTTACAGCAGTTGAAATTGAGGATTTCTTCCAAACATCACTTTCATCTATTAATTTAATTGAATGTGAATTTCATGCATACCTCAGTGGCATACGTCTCCTTGGGAGATAGTTCTTTCTTGGCCAAAACCAGCAGTGTGTCAAGGTCTATCACAACGGCTCCTGTGCCTTCAGTATCCACCTCTTCGCCTTGGGAAGATGTTGAGGCCTGTGCCTGCATATGAGTCCAAAATCAGCACAATTTAAGACAGAGATACAGAAATATAGAAAAAGCTTTGTAAGCTCACAAAAAACTAACGATTCCTATTCATAGAATTTAGAAATATCTACACACCACCTCAAAAAATACACATCTGTAATATTCACATTCTAACAGCTTATGTTATACATTCACTTGCAATAAATTGTACAATAACCAATAATAGTGGAGGAAGAGTTCTCGGGTTTCCAGCCGGGTCCAAGGGTTTATCAGCAAGGGTTTAGGATCACGTTTCGAGGGCTTAGTCTGCCATCGTCTTCCTTAGATCCTTCAATCGATAATAGCATTCGAAAAAAAACTCATCTTATCAAGAAAAAGTAGGAATAGTCACAATTAAAAGATCAACTATACTCTGTGAAAGAATATTTGTCTAATGCCTCAATGTGACAGAGATTTAAGTGTAATTTGAATCGCTTCAAGATATTGCTGCCCTTAATATTGTTTACTTTGACTAATATTCTATGCACGCAAAGGCAGTTTGTATTCAGTGGATTTTTTCTACTAGAGATTTTATCTACTAGAATTTTTACACTCAAAATTCTTAGTGGTCTTTGAAAAAATAGAAATGAGATTCAATTTTGAGAAAATCACACACAAGAGGAGTGAAAAATAAAAGTATGCTTTGCTCAGATATGGATGAGATGTGGTTACTAAATTGACTATAGTGCATCATATTGTTAGGTCATCCTACTGCAATGCCTGGACTTACTACCAACCTTGTATTCTCATGGTAGCTTTTTCAAATTCTTCTGCGTTTTTCAGGTGATAATCATAGTCCCTGGTTATTTTGACATTTACCCTACCATTCCTTCACCTACCAAATTACTACGCTCATCAAAGGGGTTGTAATTCCATATGTCGGTAGAGCAGTTTTTATTCTGTAGTTAGCCAGGCATTAAATAGCTGAGGAGTATAAAGGAGCATTCGTTGCATGCAAACAATAACTGCAAGGTTTACTCGTTCCACTGCCTTTCTAACCTTAAGTAGAGAGGATATATAACCCTGCTCTACATACAAGAAGTGAGCCTAAAACGATTGTGAACATTCTATTATCATAACATTTAGATTTTAGGTGCTTTTCTTAGGGGTGCATCGTGGGTAGCAAGTGTATTAAATTTGTATTACTTTAATCACAATAATATAACTTTTCAAGGCAAAAATCTTAATAATTTTATGAAATTTAACGTTCCCCAATTCATGTGACTCCACGGTGTATGCAACCAGATCTACACAAACTTATCTCTGTAAAAACTGATGTAAAATTCACAAAATCTCAGTACTTCTTATCTGGGTGTAAAACATGATAATCAAGTCTCATAGGATCAACAAATTCAGATGCTCCACAGAAAAATGACATCTAATTGTTTTTTGATTCTATCAGTGAAAGTAAAGTTAATTAATGAATTATTGCGAATTTATAATGGTGAATTTTACTTGAATTGAATATCTAATATCCTTTTCTGTAGCCCTAAAACCAATTACAAAAAATCTTCAAAATTCATAGGATACAGTAGCTCATAGGTAAAATGTCTACTTAAACAGCATGACTCACTCTACTTCAAATATTGACTCAGGGTTCCCACTCTACCTGAATAATGAAATTCACGGCTTTTTCCAGGTTTTCATGGTTATTTTTTACGTTTTCACGGTTTTTTTCAGGTTTTCACGGTCAAAATTTCGCTAAATTCACGGACCGTTAATAAGCCAACAGTAAGAAAATCACTGGCCGTATATCAACAGAAAATTAACGTACGCAGCAAACGCTGTGAATGTTAACGCCGCAATGAAAAGTGATATCTGTTATGACGTGATCTATCGCTTGCAAAATTCAGGGCCGGCTAAAGGACCAGCCCAACCGCGCTCCTGCCTGGACGCCAAATACCCTTCGGACCTCCTTCCGTCCGGACACCCGAGGTCCTTTTTTAATTCCTCGCCGAGAGATTGTTTTTGCGCACGTTGTTATTACTGTACAGTAACCGAATTTCCCCACCCCAATCATTCTTATTTAACGGAAAATATTTTATTTAAATTGTTTATAGAATATAATAAATTGATTCTTTCTTATTTAACGGGAAATATTTTATGAAAATTGTCTATAGAACATAATAAATCGAAAAATTATTTCATACACCGTATTAGCACACATCTAAGACGAACACGATTCTAAGACTACCCTCCTTTTTTGGAACTCCACTAGGGGAAATTTTTTTTTCCTAATAGCGATACGATTATAAAATGAATGCGGAAAAACGATCAATGCTTTATTTTTTGTTAGGTTGCCTATGTCCCAGGAAACGCAGGATTTTGGCGAGTAATTAAGATATTCATTAAAGGTTTCAAACAATATTTTTAGATAATAACAGGTATAGTAGTACTTTATCAAGATACATAGGTCATATTGTTGATTCGACCCATATCCCTTTCAAAATTTTGAAGGAAAACGCCACCTCACTAAAAAAAATGTTTGCTCTCCAGTCGGCATTTACACTGCTATTATGGATTTCAGTTTGATGTAAAAATTCTTATCCATCAAACACCATTTCCAGTACACGTTTTCACGAAAGCAATGTGCATGTTGTGCCTAAAACAACCGCATTCGCCGGCACAGTGACTGGTAGTGAGATGGATGACGAACGCCAAAAATAGTCTACTACTTAAATTGTTCCTGTCTATTGAATATATTTTAAATATAATTGAGGTAGTGTGTAAAGCGTGAACAATGTTGCCCTAATCGTCAGTGGCACGCTCATCTGGATCTTCGCCTTCATATCTCTACTTGTTTTCTCCAACTCTACCCCCACCCCTACCGTCATGTGCTAGCGGACAACCCAAGGCGCTCTGCAATATTCACGCGCATCTAGCCCGGATTCTTTTCTTCGTGTTCAATTATTTTCAGTCCATCTCTTTAAGTTCTCAATAGTTTCTTCGGAGGGGCCGAGGTCCGAAGACGAGTAAAATTAAACTAGTGAAAATGAAACCTGACTTTATTAAACCCACATGGAAAACACTCGGTGGTTCGAATTCCAGCCACTCTGGAAAGTAGGGAACCACTCGCACGAGGTTAAGTTCGGAACTGATGCTATCGCGTACGGGGGTACGCAGAGCATACTGCAGAGGGCGAAGCGTGACCGTATGACTGCGCCATCAAATTTTTACCCTAAAGATACCCATTCTTTTCTATCGTAGCGCCAGATGAGCAGATGTATTCGGATTGTTAGTAGAGAGAAACAAAAATCCTGAGAAGATATTCCTTCGTCAGTAACTCTGACAAGTGAGACTTATAGTACAGCTCGTAAATTTATAACTGATAACAACCTGATATCATGTTTCCGGGACAAAATGCCGAATTCACTGCCGAGAAGCTCAGCTACGACGCTATCTTGTTTCGCCAAAATGCTCCATCGTATTTTTCCATCTATTTCCTTGCTTAAAATACGTCGCGTTTGGCCTCTTTTTTTTAATTACGTGCAAATTACTAACATTTCAATCTAATAAAAGCATAATAGCTATTGCTGAATATAATTTTTAGATACCTTTTGGGCTAATACGTGACTCATGCAGCAGTTGACCTCCAGGAACTAGGAACTTTGAAGGAGTTAGGCTGAAAAAGGTCAGTGGGCGAGAAGAGGGGGGAGCGCGAAACACGTTTCTAATTTTCTCGTGTAACTCGATATTTTTTTCGAAGCTAAGGTCTTCGTAATACAATCCCTGCGCGAGCTGGGGCCTTATTTTATTTTGAAGAAGAGGAAAGCTTCAGAAGGGGAGAGGCGAATGCTGAATGGAAGGGGATAACGAATCTTGGGAAATGCGCTAATGTTACTTCCCCACGGCACTGAGCTTCTTCCAATGGTAGTTCCATCTCTTGGGGAAGATTCCAACTATGGGCTATTCGTTATTAGTCATAAATGACACATTGTATTTATTTCGTCTCCTTTTCGTCTAACGATGGATGCGGGAAAATTATGCGTCGGAACTGCGATCTTCAAACGATCAATGCGAGAAACGATACTTCGGGGAACGATAGATGCGGGAAAAAATTACATTGTCTATGAGGAACTTTATTTGGGACCAGAAACGGCGAACGATCAATGCGGGAACGATAGATTGAGGTTCCACCGTATAACTTTTCTTTTGAAAGCGGCAGTGGAAGGACTTCTTTTCTCTGCTATCGTAATACTCTGAAACCAAAACTGAATCGATCACTCTAATCAGAGGCAAATCATGTTCCCTTCATACTGTTGCTCTGGGAAAAATGGAACGACTTTGTAGCAGTTTATATCGCGACGGCATTGAGGCTTTAACGTAACAATCCTAGGCGGATATAGGGAGGGGCACGGGGGCACATACTCCCCAGACACTTAAAAAATATGCAAGATTTTAAATACGGTCACATTATCATTGCGCTCGTTTTGTATCTTGAGTTATCCTTGTGCCCCCCCCAGAACAAAATCCTGGATACGGCTTTACTTGTGCTCCCCACTCCCCAGAAAGAAATCCTGGATCCGCCTCTGGTTAAAATTTAGCTAAATTGTAATCAATCACACAAAAATTTTGTAAGTTGATCAAGGTCTAACTTGAATGGAGCCGAATTCAGGGTAAAGCAGGCGATCTCGCGGACGCGGCAGAAGTGCACCCGGCGATTGATTGGCACGCACGCTTTACCTGCTGCCTAAAATGGCAATAGTTTTTCACTTTAACACAAAATTAAATAAGCTAAATTACTGTTCAGGTATATTTGACGTCGAGTTTTCGTTGTATGGCTATATATATATATATATATATTAGGTGACAACCTCAGGTATCCATAATTTTTTCCGACGAAAATTATGCAACCCAATTGACGTCGAGAATTTTGCATTCGATTGTAAGACGAACCCTCTTTTCTGCAGGAGTTAGGAGGAAAAAAACTCGTCTTAGATAGGTGCAAATAGGTAAATTAAAATTCACTTGGTTTGAAATTAATAAAGACATAATAAATACCTGCTGAAACATGTAATTTTCACTTTCACTTTACTTTATCAGTCGTCAAACATTTCCACACAAACTTTCCGGTTGCGACGTAAAACTGGCAAGTCCCAGGTCGACGCATGTGGAAATCGTGTAATGCAGTATTGCCATAAGCGGAAATCTTCTCTCATTTTCAGGCCGCAACGCGCGAGAATTAGTAACGTCGCGCCGAAAGCTCGCTGTCACCCGGTTCAAACGCAATGAGCGTAGTGTCCACAGCGCATAGCAAGGTTAGCGGTCTTCCAATCACAGGTTTGAGGGTGTTGAATAAACGTTCAAATTTTTCGACACAAATGCCATCTAGATTTAGTTTCGAAAGTGGTCGCTGCAGCCATTGGGACGCCTAATTGGGTGGAAGGGGGACTAAGCAGTGACCGAGGGAGGGGAAACGAAGACAGTCGAGGAAAATAAACAAGCTGATGAGAAGTGGTGTCATATTTCAGGTGGGGGGAGAGAAAAGGCCTGCGCTGGGAAAATATTTTTTTTTCTTTAGGCAACATTCGTTCCCACGCTTTTCTGACACATGCGACGATGCTCGCCACAATGAATAGAAGTGCCCTCGCTACGAACGAAGTTGAAAATTTCTGGGAAGGTATTATTATCAAGATTGAGAGATTTTTAAGGTTTTAGGACGAAATTCACGGCTTTTTCCAGGTTTTTTCACGGTAGACGAAATTCACGGCTAATTCACGGTTTTAAGGTTTTCACGGTTGAGTGGGAACCCTGTGACTATATTATCTTAACTTGTTTGCTCACGCGTGCTGCAAATTTTTGTGCTAAAAGGTATATTTACAATTATATTGAATTTCTTCATACAAATATGTTTTCTTTCTTCGGTTGTACTCTTTTTGTATCTTACATACTCATTGACATGTCCTTTATTTGCCCTAACAAATCACTGGACCAATTTGAACATCATTATTTTGATGATTACCTGAATAGAGGCTTGATCCACAAGGTCATTTGTGGCCCCATCAGTGCTATCATTGTGCACATATCCTCCTCCATCATCACTGGTCTGATCTGCTTTTACACAAGGGGACTCACATGCTCCCATGCCACTCTGATAGAAAGAGAATAAACACTTCATTGACATGGGCTTTCACCAATTGGTACCAGAAGCAAAAAGATCACACACAAAACAACAAATATAGGGGTTTGCACAAATGAAAAATTCCCTGCACAGCTATTCTGACTACAGAGAGGAAGGCAGGATAATCTATTGACCAACAAAATATGGGCCACCAAGTAACTCTGCCTTATCAATTAGGTATAGGAAAATCTTCCAAAGACGGAAGAACAATTTTATCAGCAATATTTTGAGTCATGATGGTCTCATGATATCATTCATCAGCAAGGAAGAATTTTTGTCCACACACGCAGAGGGAGTACAAATATGTTGATTTCATCCACTAAAGGTAATCATTACATTTTACTTCAATCAAAGTTGAATATACAACATGCTCCATCATAATCAGCTCATGGAAAGAAGTTGATGCCTCCCAACAACCACCCTGTTTTGCCAACATCTAATAGCCTCTCCAAAGATAATAAAGGAGAAATCCTGAGTCCCCCTTATAATGTACTCCAAACAGTTCTCTCCACCTCTACATCTGCTACAATAAGAATACGCCTTATATAAATCCCTTTTTTGGAAGCAACTCATGTTTGATAGATTTGGCTAGAAACTGCATCACCTGATTGCATGGCAATAGGTACTGCCTACCAGAACATAAACAACAGGATTCATCATTGACCATGAAAGCTTTTTCTCATTTGGATCGATTTCACCAGGGAATCATGATTTAAATCATTAGGGGTAACCAGCCACACCATGATAGGTTATCTGTTGATCATGACATCACAATAACTCAGCATGATAGTACCAAATGCTACAATAGGTAGCATGAATTTCACTTGTTTTCCTTCCATATTGTTTGAACAATATCGAAGGAAAAGATTTTCAATATGTCTCTTCATGGATGCGAGGCTTGGTTGTTGAGCAGCAGCAGAGAAGTTAAGAGTAGAAGAATTCGAAATATGGTGCAGCCAAAGAATGATGAAGATAAAATGCATCGACCATGTAAGTAGCGAGGAAGTGCTAAGAAGAGAATGCTTCTGAAAACCCTCGGCAGAAGACAGAAACACTTAGTTGACCACATAATGAGACATGATGACCTGATAAAAACAGTCGCAGAAAGACTGGAGGAAGAAAAGTAAAGGTTATAAAAAATGTAAAAGAGAAGAAATACGTCCCAATGAAAAGGTTAGCAGACAGGAGAGTTGCTTCAAAGATACTACTACTACGGCACTACGGTGGTTACACCACCGTAGAAAAGCACCATGACTACGTATTTTCTGCCATGCTCTGGTGGTAGCACCACAATGAGTGACGTCACACGCCTGTGAACTTCTTTCTAGGTGGCTGTGGTCAGAGCAGCTGTATGCCCACATTCTGTTCAGAACAATGAAACATTCATTTTTAATGAATTCTTCAAGAACGAGATATCTCTATGTCAGTTGAAAAAACTTTTGGGCCAATGCACCAAAACTTTTGGGAATTTTGATTCCCTTAATCTTTCTTGAAAAAGAAACCAGAATCGGTCAGGAAACGTTGGGGCCACCCAAAAATTTGCAAGGCAACATAGCCCTGAAGCTTTTTTAGCGAAATATGACTAACTGTGAAAGTTCTAATGAAGACCTATGACACATCTCAAGTTTACTTATTCACATTTGACAAAGTTGGGATAAAGGTTTGGCTTTTCTGGGAACTGATACAAGAATATTCCATGGAGAAAATACTCCTGTGATCATATTCCTATTCCATATTTGATAAAGGAAGGGAAAAGGAATTGTTATTATGGTAAATGATATTGAAATAATACTTGGGGTACTGAATTTGTGTAGTAGCAAAAATGTGCTTAAAAAAGCAAACGTGAGCTTACCGAGTCGTCAGTTGCCAATGCGTCTAAAGCATTGCTTGAAATTTTAGCTGGATCCAATATGTTCATCTCAGGATAATTACCTTCACTGAGAGGGTCTTCATTCTCATCTTTCAAAGTAACCTAGAATATAATGCTGGGTGCCAATCAATGGGGGCAAAATAAAAATGTAAATAATAACAAATAATAACTATAAAATCTCCTTTTTTCACCTGAGACCACTCAAGCTAGCTAAAATCATGTTTACACAAGAATTTAGTGACAAACTAAAATGAAATGGCAGACATGACCAGTTCACTCTGCACACCTTGGTGTGGAATACTTCTCAATGAGCTAGCCACAGTAGAAGTTGGTAAATTCTTCCCCTTCCAACTCAAACATTATTCCATCATGTAGAACCTTGATTTATACTGCCATTTATGATGCATTATATGTTGTATTAAAAATGTCCACGGCACAACAATAGGGGCAGAGGGATTAGTGTTTTCTCATTATTTGCAAAGGAGAGAAGTAAAACCCTCATTATCTGTGAATCGATTTCGAGATAGACAGATTTTCAAGCAGTCTATGATGACATAGTCTCCTTAAGTCAGTTATTACACAACTTCTAAACAATAACTCTAATAAGTTTCCTTCTTATGAGCACATCAAGATGTTAAATGGAAGAAAAAATTCTTTTCGTCAAATATTTGAATCTACTACAGGTATCCCTCTCCAAAAACTATAGATATGTTACAAAAAACGTCATGTTAAGGAAATTTAGTGACAGGAAGGAAGCATATTCCTTTCCAGCAATAAAATATCCACATTCTGGATCATTGAGCGATTTTTTGTGAGCTGTTTTACATCTATGGGCATGTTTTACATCTATAGTTGACATGGCAAAATGACAGAAAAATTCAAGTGATTCAAGATTACAAGCATCCAAAATCTTTGATAGCCGATTACACGGGGCACGGAATTACTCAGATTAGAATGGCATGTATTTCTAAAATGGCTAGGAATTGCACAAATGCATGAATGGAATTAAAACGGGCTATTTTGCCATCTCACACCCACCGATTCTCGCATGTGTTCTAGCATTTCACTGCTATACACGGCTTTGCAATTTTGACTGCCCCTTCACACACACGTTAGACTCTGCAACAGAACGGTAAAGCGAGCCTAACAGCTTCAATCCTGAACAATGAAAATAGTCTCCTATGGCCGTAATGTAAGGATCAAGAGGCAGGACCAAACAAATACTGCGTTGGTTTACTGGAACGGAAGAATTCTTAGTAGTCAACCTCTCATAATAATGAAACTCAAACGGAAACCCATTATAAGTACTCAGCTCAGATGTAGCCTTTGCAATGGATGAAGGTGCTTTGCTAGGGTTTCATCGGTTGAGGCATGTGCACTCACACAATGCAAAGGAAACTGCGAGAGTGGAAGGGACCTTGCACAACTTCCTTTGGTTGAGAGAGATACATTCACTCTAAGTAAAGGAAACACGTTTCCTTCATATTTACATTATCTGTATTGCTATATTTTGTAAATTCAATAACTAAATGAAGAAGTTTAATTTTGTTCTTTATTGTACTTTCCTTGCTTATAAATATATATAAGCACACACGTCAGATTCTGCTACAGAACGGTAAAGCGAGCCTTACAGCTTCGATCCTAAAACATGATAAGTCTCCTATGGTCGAAACGTAAGGATCAAGAGGCAGGACAAAACAAATACTGTGCTGGTTAACTGGAACGGAAGAATTCATAGTAGTCAACCTCTCATAGTAATGAAACTCTCACCGAAACCTATTATATGTACTCAGCTCAGAGGTAGCCTTTGCAATGGATGAAGGCACTTTGCTAGGGTTTCTTCAGTTGAGGCATGTGCACTCACACAACGCAAAGGAAACTGCGAGAGTGGAAGGGACCTTGCAAAACTTCCTTTGCTTAATAGAGACACATTCACTCTACATAAAGGTAACATGTTTCCTTCATGTTTACATTATCTGTATTGTCGTCTTTTGTAGATTCAATTACTAAATGAATAAGTTTATTTTGGTCCTTTATTGTACTTCTCTTGCTTAAAAAAATATTATGAAAGGTTCTGGCTACTCCCTATGTTGATGTCAAGCAGGAAGATTGATTGAAGAAAAAAAGAGCAATCTTGAAATTCACCTTTGCTGTAGCAAAGACAATAGGCTAGAAAGGAGAAATGAGACAGTCCACCATGGGACTCCTCCATGGGATGTGTGACATTTCTCTCACAAGAATGGTGATGTAATAAAACTAAGATCAATGTACATACCTAAGTGGATTAGGGCGGTCAGTCTTTTTGCCTCATGTTGTGCAACTGATGGTCACATATAGGGTGACCAGACGTTCAGATTAATCTAGACATGCCCATTTGGCCATGACCTCAATTTTAAAAAATCTACTAGGAAAACACTTTTATATCTTAACATTTATATTATTGTATCTGCCTATATAATTTGTTCAGACATCCGGGTTGGTCCAGACATGTCATCCTTTGTAGATGTTTGTCCAGTGCCTGGGCTGATTTTTTAAGACTATGTAAATGTCCTCCTTTTTGAAAATTATGTTATATTAAGTATATTTATCTACTATTAGCAACTCAGAGCTTTTCAAAATTTCTAAATTTTTCTTCATCCTACCATGGCAAAATACAACTGCAGAAAGGGTATTTTCCCTAATTTTATCCTTATGGTCCACCGATAGAAACAAAATAAACATTCCCTCAGTAAAAATTTAAATACAGAACACTGTCAAAAATGCAAAACATTGATTGAAAAAGTTAGATCCACAAACAAAAAAAACAAAATCACTGTGCTAATAATTTCTTTTTTCTAACTAATGAATTCGCTATTACATTTCAAGTGTCCCGCTTTTCCTCAATTCATCCTTTCTTTTTAACCCTTTCGCACCTTGATGTCGGGAGGAGCCAGCGGATATTTTTATTCATAGAACACAGTGGGTGCACGAACACAAAGATCAAGAACTTTGCTATTTCCACATAATATTATGTGGAAATAGCAAAGTTCTTGATCCTTGTATTCGTGGTATTATGGATTTCCACCAAGTTACGCCCTCTACGATTAATTATACAGTGGGTACAGTTGGGATGTTTGTCCGGTATCCAGGTGGATTTTTTATGAGCGGGAAATTGTCCTTTTCATTGAAATTATTGATTATGTGTATAGGAAACCTGATGACGGTTACCTTGCTAGCTGTTAAAAATGCAAACATTGCAAGAGAAAATTAGGTCCACAAAATAGATATAAAATTATAGGTGTAATCAATTTCTTTAAATTTTAATTATGAAATTTCTGCTATTTTTCAAGATGCCTATTTTCTTCTCATATCATTTAAAAACATTCAGTGCGGAGCAAGTCAATTGACAGGCTCAGCAAGTCAGGCCAGGAGCCCTTTCTCCACCTTGGTACGTCATTAATATCCAATCCAAGTTCTTCCACCGTGTGTATGACCTTCAACAAGAATCCCTCTTATAAACCGTGTGCACCATTTGTAAAAAGCAGAGTTTGAACAGCAGGTATGTTGTGGAAAACTCCCCCTTTGTCTTTCTTATTTTATTGACCAATTCTGATAACTTTCATGAAAATCGCAAACGTATTGAATGTATTAATAGCTAACTAGCTGCTGCAGTACATAACTTTCTTAAGAAAATTAGATCCACAGAAAAATATATACCTAAATACATACAGGAAATAAATTTATTTATCCAACTTATACAATTGACATTATTTTTCATGCGGCCTACTTTTCCTCTTATCCTTATTTCAATAGGGTGATGTCCTCCTTTTTTCACCTCATGGCATCTGTTCTCCATAGTCACACAAGCAAGGGTGACTTCCCATAGAAATGCATTCAGTTACACTGGGCAAAAGCATTTCGTCATGCAACCTAGTAATTATCTATAAATTAAGGTCGTATAACTAGGGTTTCACTTTGGATGAGAATAAAACTTACCAACATATTATCTCTGAATTGATGGGAGTCTGGCACAGGAATGTATATTTCAGTCCTTTGGACTGAGCAAGTGAGATGTGAGGTGCCTGGTATCTCATCTTGAATAAAGTCTTTTGTGTCGGCAGAAAACCCCAGTTCGTCATCAGCAGCCTCATCCCCTTGGATACTCTGTGGAGAAAGTAACTGTGATAAACTCACCTCCTTAATGTCAACAAATGAAGCATACTCCTAATATTGATGAAACAGGATTTCCAATGTGATATCCAGGCATTTGCATAAAAATTGACATGTGTCCCTTAATTAATAACTGAAAAGCTAAACAGCTGCTGAAACCAATTTAGGCAGGAAGATACTTGGTATAGTCAGTTCACATAGTGGCCGTATCACAACATCCTTAGGGCAACGGAAGCAGAAAATAAATGTTTTCAACAATGGTGCCTTTAAATGTGAATCTTTCATGTAGTATATGATTTGGATTCATTTCTATTGTAATTGACCTCATGTTTATATGTGCTCAAAAATGAACTCTGGGATACAAGTGGTACCCACATCTCATGTGTTGGCCACTTCGGAAAAGTATGAAATCATCTGTCTGATCCTGGATGGGAGTGTTTTAGGAAAGTGCTAAAGAGGAGGAAAAAATGTTCAAAGTCACAAACCATCATAGAAGAGACAGCAGTTAGAGATACTTGGGACCAGTTTCAACGGGCAAGAGAGCAATGTCTGAACAGCCAATGCACTGAATAGTGTACGGCACTACAAAGAAGATAACCAAGAATCTAAGAAATTCTAACAGCTCCATATAAATAGGTGGACGAAACCTTAATTAAGGATATTGTTTAGTTTTCAAATCACATCACTCACTAAATACTGTTAACTTACTATTTGAGCTGCAGGTTTATGTGAAAAAGTTCTTTGCCAAAGGATTTTGCATAGATTTGAAAGTAAAACAGAAAAAATTCTAAAAAATCAAATTCATTCCATTCTGTGCTCAAAGATAATTTCTGACTACATAATCAACATTCACTAAACAAAATTTACATAAAAGTGGAATACCAATCCATTCCCTGTACAAAGAAACACTTACAAAAATCTTTCCTGAAAAGGTAAACATCTAACAAAATCACCTATCTCAAATAATAAACAGGTTAAAAAAACAGACCTCCAAATTTATCATAATCGCCGAATTGCCCAGTTTCAATTTTACACAAACAAACTTTCCTCAACAACCCCTAAAATTTCAGGATATGATATGGCAAGCTACGATTGTGAAGACTCATACATAGGTTAATCACCTTTATTCATAAAATATGGTATTTCACCACATAAGCCATTTTTAAAATCTAATAAACAATGCACATCACATTCAGTGCATATCTTGGCTGGTATTTATAAAAAAGAACCTAGGAATTTCATAACACCAACATTGGAACACAGAATGCCATTTTAACTAACAGATTATTTAAAAAAAACTATATTTTTACTCAAAAACGAAATTAGTTGTAATAGCTGAAGTGACATACATGGTTCTAGCAAATATAACATACGCATATTAATAACAAATTATGCAAAAAAATGTAAATATATAGAATCTAGTAACAAAGAAACTAACAAACATACTTAACATAATGATACTCAAAAGTTACCTCACAGCTATTTTCCGATCGTTTTTCATTTTACATCGATTGTTTAAAACAATAGTAATGGCAGTTTTACATGTATCATCTTCAAAGCATAAACGTTATTTTAAATACTGGGCCACTTATGCATTCATTGTGCCTTTCATCTTTTCGTATAATAAACCGTGAAAGTTGAGAGAAGTTTTTGAACCGTCAGCAGGTATGTTTTATTATAAAAAAAAGAAAACCTCAAGAATTCACATTTTGTGTATGTGCAGTTGAGCCTATGATTGGACACTAACTTACAGCTCCATTTCACTTCACCCTTACAATTAGCAGGAACCAGTAAGAGATTTTTTGTTCATTTTAACATGCTTCTGTTACCCAAGTGAGTATATATATTAAAAGGGATTGTTTCAAGGTGTAGAGGGTGCATTGCTTTTCATGAGTTGGCGAACTTGAATGCCCCACTTGGTTAGCTATAATTGTTTTACAAACACATACTTGAATAAGACAACAAAATGTCTTTCCTTATCACCACTAAAACATCAACTGCAAGGCAACAAGCACTTTGCATGGAGATTGAGAAACACAGCTAGCAGGAAACTGGGCTAGTTTCACTATTCGGTCAACCATGTACGACTGCCTTTAAAGTTCTCCAATATTACCAATTAAGAAAAATAATGCCCTGTTTATTTTTTATCTCTACCCCAATTACTTTTTAAAATAGATTTGGATTTAACACCTTCAAGAAGTCATTCGATTTCTAAAGCTGTGGCATTAGGTGAATAATCAATCACAATATTGAGTTAATCCAATCAAATAACTGCAATAGGAAGTTAAATCCATACATAATAATCTACATGGCTTTCTTATTGCTGTTGACATAAACCAAAGACTCAATTTACAATTTTTCAAAACATACCATGCGCCAGTCTTCAAATGCGAACAAAAGAAAGTACTCACCCCAAAGCAATCAATCCCAGAGATTTTTCTGAGCTTAGCGTCCGATTCTAAACAAATCTTTTTGAAAACACTGAATTCCGTGAGCATCGTGGCATCCATGTCAAAAAAAGGGATAAAATCTAATGCTGCAGCTTTGCAGAAAAAATATCCACCAAGAAAACTACATTTTTCAGTGAAAATCTTTGAGATAATGATGAACAGCTCGCATTTGTAAAACGAAAAGTAGAAACTATTCATGAAAAGTGCTGCATGCAAAAATTGAACCTAGAAGTTCCAGGTAGATTTTACACACTAACTGCTGGGCTATCGCTCCTACATAAGGGGAGACCATTTATTAGGGAATAAAATAGACCTGTAAATGTTGAACTGCAATTCTAAATTAATCCATGGGTTATGTAACCCCATATTGGGGTGATTCGCGGACAGCTTCAGACACATTACAACATTTAAAGTTTGATTTGAATCTTAGACCTGATTCCCTTAATGAGACATGATTTATTAATATTAGGATGTACTTAGGTAAAATATAAGGCAAGTAACTTCAACACATATTAAAAAACATAAATAGGAATAAAAACAGCTTCTCTTGAGATAAGAATACTTGCTTCAGTCATTAGGAAGTTTTAATCAAATGGGTTACCATGCCAGTTAACAACAGTGCGTAAGCCTAGCCAAAAAAGAAGGAATCCTGAGGAAAAGTCACTGTACTTTCAATTAACAGCACCACTGGGAATCTACGCTCCTACATTGAAGGAGGACAGCTCACTGCAGGGAAACGAGTTGGGGTGGTCACTAGCAATGCTAGAGCTTCAGGTCGCTTGCACCCCCACTACCCTCCCTTGCAGTGGAGGCATGAAAGTAGGCCACTCGCCACAGTACCAATTAAAATAGTATAAACATAGCAAACACGGTTTGCTTGTGGCCCATACACGCCCACTTCCTTTTGTGCACTGTTTAATGCTAAAACGTGCCGGTTACTAACAAGCATCTATGTGAGGCATTTGACACCTGTATGATTTGTAGATTCTGAATATCACAAGTATTTTATGTCATCACAAAAATGATAGCATATGCATGAAACATTATCTACCAATAAAGTGCCTCACATGCCCACAGAAGGGCTAAGAAGGTTTAGTTTATCGGTCCCAGGATTTTACATAGTTACACAAAAGAAAAGAAAACAACAACGCATATGTACATCATAAAAAGGAAAGAGCTTATTTTAAGATAAGAAAACTTGTTCGAGTAATTAGTAACTTTGAATCGAATGGGTTACCTTTAAAGCTGTGCAGAAAGAAAAACGTCCGTTCATTTACAATTATAAATGTTTAGATTTTTACCTACTATCTCCTTCATCCATTAACCCTTTTACCCACAGCCCACTTCAAGTGGGCAGTACAAAGACTGCCAAGGCAATTTTTCGGAATTAGCTACATTTCAAATTTAAAAATATTTCACCTACTTAATTTTATTTAATACATCAAGACTTTTTTCCCAATCCTTAAGATATAATTACATCTAATTACCATAGATACATTATGGAGGTTTACAAAAATTACAGCCATGGAAAAGGCCACAATCACAAAAAAGAAGAGAAATGATCCGGGCCAATAACTCTGCCCCAGGCAGTTTTGGATCAAACAGAGAGAGCCGATATATCGACCTGGTGACAGTAAAAGGGTATATTTAATTCCATAACAAGAATTCCATACATACCTGGGCATTCTCTTCCAGACTTGGTTCCTTTTTTGCCCCAATCAGCGTGCACTCCAGGTCTACCGCCACGGCTCCTCTGTCCTGAGCATCCACCTTCTCCCTTTGGGAAGCAGTTAAGGTTATGGGCTGCAACATAATGCAAAATCACCATCATACATGGTTGAGATACAAAAAAAAACAAATGATTTTGAGAATTTGTCTCACAAATAAAATTAAAGTTCATTCAAGATGGATACATCATTCATGCTACCCTGCAAGAATCCTCAAAGTGATTAATATCAGGATTTCCTAACATTTATGCTTATGTTAATTAAATATACCACTCTAATACAGACTTAAAACCTCTCATTTGCATAGAAAAATCCCTTAAAAACTAAGTAATGATCATCAGGGTAATGGTTTCAGGAAATGTTAAACTCCTGATGTAATACTATTTGTAATAGAAACCTATTTTATGGAAGAAATTTGCCTGAGATTTTAGAGCACAAATGTAATAACACACATTCATGGAAAATTAATATGGTCAATACAGGAGAATAATTTCCTGTGTTTTGGCTAATAGGTCAGTATATCAAACATTTTGACTTATAAAAATAAGTTACCCAGATTACATATAATGGGAGGCAATTCCAAGTCAATGAAAAAGTTATCTATACATGAATCTGGGGAATCAATCTGTTTAAAAAAATTTCAGTCATCTGCGTATAATAATATTTCACAATTGGTGGAGGAGACAATGTTAACCAGATCATCTATGTGTAAAGCAAACAGTAAAGGTCCCAGGTCACTCCCTTGTGTGACCCCAGATGTAACCCGTGCCATGAAAGAAGGTGACCCATTTACAATAGTTTGTTGTTGCCCGTTCTGAAGAACAGATGATAAGATAGAAAGAAAATTGCCATGGACATTAAACTGATTCTCTAATTTCAAGAGCAGTAACAATGGCATGGCCATTCTGTTAGAGAGTACCAAATTCAATAGTACTCAGTTAACTCTCAATTCTTTACCCCCCTTCTGCTCTGTGGTGATCGGAAGTGAAAACTGTGTTTGTATGATCATAAAAACAATGACTTCTCAGTGATGTGATGTCAGTGCACTCACTTGCTCAGGATACAAATGTGAGCAGTCAGTTTAACAAAAAACAGAAAAACTGTTCATTACAATGAATCATTCAATTTAAGTGATTCATTCATGAAATTTATCCTATAGTTGGTCATTATTGATCAAGTGAGGGAGCGTGCTTTACGTTTCTGCTGCGAAGTGCTGGGAACATTCCACAAAGAAATGACGTTGTGCCATAGAAAAACACAACTACGCAAGTCCAGAAAGGGCAAAAACACTGTACAAGGCAAGAGTACACTCACCAGGTCATCACTGGCCAATGGATCCGAGGCATCAGTTGAAATTCCTGCTGGATCTGATGCGTACAGTGGAGTATAATTCCCTTCACTGAGCTGATCTTCAGTCTCCTCTTTCACAGGAAACTAGAAGAAAATTATCTGTATCACTCAATAAAAGCGAAGCAATAATAAACTCAGTGAAGAGTCCTCCAGTTTCCAGCCGGGTCCAAGGGATTTTCTGCACATATTGGTGCTGGTATCTTGGTGCAGAAAAACCATTGGACCCGGCTGAAAACCTAAGAACTCTTCCTCCAGTCTATTCACCAAGAAAACCTTAAATCCCTCAAAAAATAAACTCGTTTGATTATAAAAGCTCCCCTTTTACTTGAGACCACTCCAGCTCGTCAATGCGCTCCTGATATTCTTGTGACTCACAGATATCAATGTTCACTTAGGGAGGGGGAGTTATGTCACAAAGGGAGTGTGGTTTGAATTAGTTTTGGTCACTTAGAGCAGAGGTAAAACAGCTGGAATGATAGATCGAGGTTCCACTGTACATTGAATTGTCTTCATCTTTTCTTTACCCAGGCTTATAACCACAGTGCCACAACAGTTATAGCTGGATCCTTCATTGAAATTAAAGAGGAAGATGGGTTAAACAAAAAGAGGGCATAATGAGACACAGCCCAGTTATAACCAAGACAAATGGCTTGAACAGACATTTCACACAGATATCAACAAGCCTACTCAATCAGATACATGCCATTTCTATCAGAAGATTTCCAGTGTTATATAAGTGATATTAACTGAAAAAGATAAGTGTGACTCAGCTTTCTGCCTCATACATTACAACTGAAAAAGCCCTCAACTGACGGTTGCATAACTGTGAGTGACTTCCTGCAATACTTATATTTATGACAGACACACCCTCTTTCTTATTGCTACCGAGAAATTTGTACACATGAAGGTGATTCAAATCAGGTTTCACTCTGTACTAGAACATAACTTACCAACTCATTGACCCTGGGCAGTACCAAGTCTGGCACAGGAAGGTATATTTCAGTGGTGTGGGCTGAGCATGTGGCCTGTGAATTGTATTCAATTGCATCTTGAATGCAGCCCTTGGTCTCCACAGAAGGCCCCGAATTGTCATCAGCTGCCCCTCCACCTTCAAAACTCTGCAGAAAAAGTAAGAGAGATAAAACACTTATCTCCTTAAAAGTGCATATATGGGATGCTTTAAAGCAATATGAAAAAGGATGTTCAACAGAGTGTCTATGCTTTCATATAAAAATAGAGTGGTGTCTGCATGCCTGTTAATCAAACACTGAAAATCTATCCCGACGAATGAAACAAATTCTCGCAGGTAGATCCCTAATATTCTGAGTTACTACAGTGTCTTTTTAAATTTATTTGGGACCATAGTAGCTGGCCCTTCACTGCAAAATATACGATAGAGAATGGGGTTTATACAGCGGTATCATTTTCAGTTTTTTTTTTCAAATTCCACAAAATCAAAGTTGAGAATGAGGATTAAAAATTTTTGCAATTAAGAAAATGAAATGACCAAGTTTCTGATTCTTACACTTCTGATTCTTTCTTCCCAAATCATAATTTTCGTTTAAGTGGCTTTCAAAAGGCCAAAATCTCCATTTATTCTTCTTTAGAAAGAGAAGTAGAGGAAAAAACATGTTAAACATATTTTCAATGTATTTATTTCCTTGTAGATCTTCTGCTAACATTCAAATATTAACTCCGGAAGAGAATAATACTCGTTGCAATACTGGGTTATGTAGAAAGAAAAGAAACCTCAAAATCATCTTCTCTTACAAAATCATTTCATGAAACTATTTTTCAATAACACTGATATTATTATCCTTAAAACTTGCAAAAAACAATCATGCAACAATTATGTATTATGCTCTAAACAAAGTTCCTGCTGTTAGTTAATAGATGGATATAGCACTGACAGATGGTCGATTTTGAATTACCTTAAACATCATTACTCAAGCTTAGAAATTTGGTAAACAAGCTGCTCGACGACCACGATGAATTAGTCTTGGCAATGGATGCTTAGTGTGGTGAGAAAATTTCTGAGTTTGAGCCAATTAACCATCCTTTGCATGAGCAGTTGATTTCCTTCTGTCGTTAAAATAAAACGGGATAAAGTGCATCATGAGCCCCATAAATTTAACCAAGATGCTGATCTTAGAGAGACAATGTGACATGATTGGTATCACTGCTTCAACGACGGTCATTTCGATGATGACAACTGTCCATGTGAAGGAAGACCAAATACCTTCAAAGAAACATAATTGGAGATATTGCTTGAGGAAGATCAATGCCAAACTCAAGAAGAGTATGCTTTGTACTTGGAGTTACCCACCAAGCCATTTCCTAGCAATTGCATGTGTTGCGTATTTAATATTAAGCAAGAAAATTGGGTTCCCAATGATTCAACAATGATTCCAGAGCATAAAATGCTTGACCTAATGTTACAAAACCTAGAACATTAAACATGAAAACCTTTTTGGAAACACTGTAAAACAAAGGCTGAACGCACCAGCCAAATTCCCAGACATTGTACCGTCTGATTATTATTTGTCCCGTACACATTACTCAGGAATTACACTGGGTCAGGTTCTCCAACTCCATCTAACAATCAGCCAAAGTTTCCATGAAAAAGTTGTCCGCCGCCATCAGGGCACCTGGGCAACTGGTACATAGAAAATTGAGCTGAGATTGAGTTGAAGAATCTGACCCAGTGTAATTCCTACGTAACCTTCTGCACACCATATCCTTAGCCAAGATTTTTAAGGCTGTTATGTAGGATAAGCATCTCAGTACCTAAAAGAAGTATTTCTCAACAATGGTAACAACAAAGGTATAGGTAAATTATTAATACTAAGGCCATATTTAAACTTAAACCACAGTGTAATTTAGTATAATATATAAAATAAGCTTGTTAACCACGGTATTAATATAATTCTTTCAAAAGTCATAATGTATTTTTTAAAAACAGAATAGTGCTCATCTATAAAACTATTTAAAGAAACAAATAATTTCATTAAAGGCACAAACAGGAATGATTTTAGCCATACATTTTGTGATCTAGTAATTCAAAATTGATGTAAATATTAAAATTATACTCAAATATTAAAAAATAGTATTTACATTCTCCTAGATCTTATATCTTTCTCCCACTTGGAACCTGGGTAACCCTTCAAAGACAGTACGTTTAAAATCTTTTGCTCTGAAAATAAGTTCCCTTCATTTTGATGCCAGCACCACAGTTTAATCACTCCTGATTGGATGAATCTTGGCGACATCAGTGTCAATATAGGGCTTATTCCCAAGAAGCAGTCAAGTAAAACAATGTGAAATGTCTGAAATCAACCAATCTGAAGAAGATGGAACACATTACGAAAAATGGAGGTGGCAGGCTGGAAAAAATTTATTCCCTCTGAGTCTCGAACCCTGATCCTTCAAAATGAAAGTGCGGTGCGCTACCAGTAGGCCAAACTGGCATTGAAACTAGAGCCAAAATATTTAATTAAATTCAATGCAATCGTATTTTTAAATTTTAAATGCTTTTTTCCCTCAAACTCCCTCAATGAAATATGAACAATTGAAATTTGGGAGTGACCCCTCAAGTACCGCAACGTGAGACACATGGTGATTTATATTTTCATCCATAACTCCATTCCTGTGAGATGACAAGACATGTTTTTTTTCCAAAGCTAAGTGGTCCATAATGATCCCACGACTATCATTAAATTTCACTGAATGAAGTCATTCATTGTCAACTGGAGGCTAAAATTGTGCACAATTTCTACCTATACCAGAACGTTTGACCATGGCAAGTTTCAAGAAAATCCGAGTCAGTGGGTGTCATGGCATGGCTGATTTGAAATGGAATGACCCAGAGGCAAGTGTGTGGATTGCCTTTCTAAGTTGATATAAGGTGAATTTGAATCCCATACTTTCCTGAATATTACTGTCTAGTAAACACTAAGTTTTGCCAGAAGACGACATGTCTTCATTCTTTGACACTGAAAAAGCAACTGCAACACAATTGGCATATTGCCTCACAGATAGGGAAAAACCGTTTATGGGATATTGGACTTATTACACTTTTCTGTGTACGCTGGACGAGGGCCTTTCATGTGCTCTTCTATTGTAGATTAACAAAATGTATGCTAAATTATCTTTTGACCGTTAATCGAAGTACCTTTTTAGTTGGTATTCGATTTAATGGCCACCGGTAGTTCTACAACATTATATTTCTCGAATTGTGTCACCAAGAAGTTAATCAATTACGATATAGAGTTTATCCTCAACACTTCATACCATAACTATTTCAGTCCGCAAAATTTATCTTTCTACATTCCTACTGTTGTCAACAAAAACCGAAGAGTGTCACCTTTAACTCTGCCATACCTATACTACCCCGGTCATCGAATAAGAAAAAAGGAAAAGTACTCACCCTGCAACAAGTACTCTGCAAACTTTTTCTAAGAACTGCGTCTGATTCTAAACAAATCTTTTTGAAGACGCTGAATTCCGTAAGTTTCTTCATACACGGTGGACACATGGTAGTGGGCAGGCCATCTCCCACAGCAATCTGAGATATTAATAAACAAATTATACGTCAACGTAAGTCGTAGTTATCTTGGAAAAAACAAAATGAAGTAAGCACCAAAGAAGATCGATTGCATTTGATATGCCACTCACATGTAAGCCGACTAAATCATGTATGGCATCCTTTGCAGCTAAATTGCATGCCACATTCCAAGTGAATATGTTATAATAATAATCATGACTATTCCTACAAAGTCTGCAATTCCTTCCTGAAGATTCCGTGAAAATCCCGCTGGTGCGACTCATGTCTTCACTTCAAAATCTCATTCACTGTTTAAATCAGGTATGTCGTCAAAGACATCATCTATTCACCGACAAAGATCTCAAAATCTCACAAGGAAACTACATTCACTACGTTGATGTTTCAAAATGAAAATGCTTATAATTATTATGCTCAACGAAAGAACCAACGACGCCAACAACAAACAACAATCGCCTGATAGACATTTCACGACTCAATAGCACGGGCTGAGAATATTTTCAACAATTTATGACATGATTGTAAATCTTACGAACACAACATGCACGACGAAGACCCAGTAGCAACGTTTATTTGTTAATACAAGATCATGCAATCAAGCCTCAGTAAAGAATCGATGATATCTAGTTGCCATTTTATCCGCAATCAGCACACCTATAGAACAGGCCAAACATTCGCGTTTCAAGATAATTTTCTTTCAATTTGAAAAAACAAAGGGACACTTAATACATATTCAACCATTTTCTTTCAATTTATGGTGGAATTATAAGTTATGTTTCATTAATATTTAATGCTTAGGCCAGAAGCTGAATTTAAGCCCGACTTCAGCTTCCACACGTTCATATTTAATTTACGGTCTTTAAACATGAAAAAGGGTACAAAATATCTTGAAAGTTTAGTTTTAAACAATATTAAACATTCCTGTTAAATATTATGCAATAGAGCTAAATAATTTATCGCTAGTCGTTGCAAATACCTCATTTATCCATTGTAGGCCTACTGCGTACGTTATCCTCTAGTGCTAAAACATGCAACTAAAGTTCGGTATCTGAGCTAAACCTTGCTTATCTGATCTATTATAACTTAGTGCGTCAACAAACATGGAATTCGTTGAAATATTTGCTGATTACTCTGCTGCGATGTGATTTCTTTTTGAGGTCATATTTAAATGTGAGCTTAACACGCCCTTTATCTTAGTAATTCAAATGTTTTTACATTGGTGTACGTCATGGAAATGATCGTAATTTATTACGAATTTAGTAATCACTGAGTGCTGTGTGGATGCTTTGCTTGAGGAGTGAACTGGTTTAGAGACGGAAATAGTTATTGCTGTGAAATCATGAGTGCTACCACTGGGAATTACTCAGAGTCTCTATACAGGAATTCCGAGGGCACCCCGTGCAGACTTTGCCTGAAGAAAAATGATTATTATTATAACATATTCACTTCTATTGTAGCAAGCCAGATAACTGTAGAGGATGCCTTATATGATTTAGTCGACTTAAAAGTAAGTGGCGGGTTACATGTTATCGATTTCCTTACCTCTTGTTTTATTCCGTTCTATGAACATATTTTCCACGGTACATCTAAAATCTCTTGCAAATGTTTTCATTCCTTTCTCAGGTTGCTGTGGGAGATGGCCTGCCTGCCACTTTATGTCCACTGTGCTTGAAAAAGCTCATCGAATTCAACGATTTCAGAAATATTTGTCACAAATCGGACGCAGAACTGAGAACATTTTCGTCCAGAGATTACTTCAGGGTGAGTGCTTCTCATTTTTTTCATTGGAATCCTCGTGTAACTTTCAAATAATGTTAAATCATTCTCGCAAACAGATATTAACTTGTTCGTGATTATGTACCGTGTAGCCCGGTCATGGTAGTTTCAATTTCATATCGACGAGAATGAAAAATTTAGCAATATTTTTGTAGTTATTGGTTAAACTGGTTATAGCAATGACTTTAAAAAGTAGCTTAATTGCGTATTTGATGAATCACTCGCCACGACGGGCAAAGGATAATGCTTTATGACTGTGACAAACTGGTACATGCAACGTTTGCTTAAATTATTGTGATTAGGGATCAAAAGTTAATGGAGCATTAAATTTGTTAATGAACAGTATTTGATGGTAGGCCCTTGTGCAATGATTGACTGAGCAGTGAAAAGAGTCCAATGTCCCACATAGTGTTTCCGAATTAGTCAATCCTGACGAGGCATTAGTTAACTCGCAGTTGGTTACTCAATGGTGACGTCGTTTTTGGTAATTATGCATTTTCCGGGCTCCCGACTTTTTGCGTTTTTTTTTCGTCCAATACATTCATAACAGTGTCCTGATTACGAAAATGATAATTTTTTGTGGCGGAAAAGCCGGGAAATTACCTAAAAAGCGAAAAAATCGGAGAGAAAAAATTCCAAATAAAGTGGTCATTTGAGTACTCAAAATGTTTGTAATATTATAGCAAACACATTCGTGCAAATATTTTTAAAATCGAATGTAAAATAAGCTCATTATTACGAATTACAAGCTGGAACTACTTTCTGGTACTGCACCGCGCGCAGCGATTCCTCGCGTACACCGCGAAATGCGAATAAGCCGAGGTGGGTTTGGGTTGGATCAGGGCAAGGTTTTCACGTAGAAATCACCGTATTTCGGACTTGTATCACTTTCCGGGCACATTAACGGGCTGGTCAACTAGAAAAAAATATCCCTCGAGCTGGTCCAATACATAACAAAGTGGGTGGTAGAAGTGGGTAAATCACTTTCCGGGCACATGTACGGGCTGGTCAACTAGAAAAAAATATCCCTCGAGCTGGTCCAATACATAACAAAGCGGGAGGTAGAAGTGGGTAAATCACTTTCCGGGCACATGTACGGGCTGGTCAACTAGAAAAAAATATCCCTCGAGCTGGTCCAATACATAACAAAGTGGGAGGTAGAAGTGGGTAAATCACTTTCCGGGCACATGTACGGGCTGGTCAACTAGAAAAAAATATCCCTCGAGCTGGTCCAATACATAACAAAGTGGGAGGTAGAAGTGGGTATCGTATTTCGCGGTGTAATAGAGGAATCGCTGCGCGCGGTACGTTACCAAAAAATAGTTCCGGCTTGTAAAACGTGGTAATGAGCTTATTTTACATTCGATTTTAAAAATATTTGCACGAATGTGTTTGCTATAATATTACAAACATTTTGAGTACTCAAATGACCACTTTATTTGGAATTTTTCTCTCCAATTTTTTCGCTTTTTAGGTAATTTCCCGGCTTTTCCGCCACAAAAAATTATCATTTTCGTAATCTGGACACTGTTATGAATGTATTGGACGAAAAAAAATTGCAAAAAGTCGGGAGCCCGGAAAATGCATAAATACCTCGTTTTTTTTCCTTTTGGTATAACTCAGTGTTTACAATTCAATCATGGCAAAAAAGTGAATAGTTTGAGTTCATCAATGACCAACTCAAAATAGATATCAATGAACATGAAAGCTTTTGTGGAATATGTTTTCGATTTATTTCTTTTGCTTTTCACCTCCTGTGTGGTTTTAAATTCCAGCACGTACAGTTAAGATAATTTATAGAATCGTACTTGCGGACTTAAGGAAGTTTCTTTACCATTTTTAAGTTGTAATACCCGAAGATATATCCAATGGAATATTTCAACCAATCGATCGAAAATGTTTAGAACAGTTTAAGAAAATTTAATTTACATACCTGGCTATTTAGTGTACTTGTTCGTTGCAATGTTACAATATTAAGTATATGCATTTTTTATATTTGCAATATATCGGATCGATTTGATGACAATATTATTTGCTAAAATTATCTATGTCAGTTGTTTATCAAATGTTTTATGTCTCTGCTTATATAAACCGTTAATTCAAACAATTCTTCGATAATAATATTCTGTGTACATCATTTTGGTGCTATAAAAAATCATGTACCCAATAGTGTGTTTTTTATTTATTGTGTATGTGGTTTTTATATGTCGAGAGTGTGGTTTTTAGTTATTACACTGTAGAAACGGGCACATTTATGTTGTTATCCTAATTTTAAGAGATGTTTTCATTGTGAAATTCTATTTTTTATTTATTGAGAAGTTGTCCCATGTAAGAATCGTCATAATTGTGGCTGGGGATATTAAACTCTATATTGCTTTTTTTTATCGGTAGGGATGGTTGCATAACGGTTTTTGTGTAAAGGTCTGTTTACTCTATGAATTTACCTCTGCTAATTATTGTCTAAAATAAATGAATCCAGGAGTGTACACAAGAATGCGTTTTGTAACACACAACTTGTGTGATTGCATGAATAGAAAATAGAACCTGTGTGATTTGGTTCTTGCATTCATCTTTCATGCATTCACACATTAACTTGCACATGTTATTGTGTGGTGTAAACAGGCCTTGAATCTATGAGGTGATAATTTTGATTCTCATTATGTATTTTTTTGGTCAACTTTTTTGAAAATGCATGTATTGTACGTACAGATAATTTTTTGTTAATATGTAGCTTCTTGGCGTAGGGAATAGGATGTATTTCATTTTATAGATATATTTTGTTTAATGAATTTGAACCCTGATAAAAATAAACTCCACCATGGTGGGTTAAGGAAGGGTAGTAGCCTTCATGGTGGGTAGTTACCCTGGCACAACCCATGCCCTACCCACCATTAAGAGTAAGGGAAGGATAGAAAAATCCTTTGTCTACCCTTCATTGGGACTTAACATTTATAACTGAGGAAATCATATCCTGAAAGTGTCTCCTCAGCTACTTTCACATGCTAAAGAGCATTGAGTTCTGTACAAGAACGTAAGCAGACTTTGAATCGTACCCTCGCCCCCGAAATATAAATCGTTTTCCTTCATAAAAGAAAACAAATATTGAAAAATAATGGATTTAAAAAAAATTCTTTAACTATTGAAGTTTTTTCGATCATGGAAAGTGTTTGAATTAGTTGGAAACCCATTACTTAGTATCCTGTTTTTCAAAAATTTCCCCACCCCGTTTTGGACACCCCCCCCCCCCCCCCCCCCGAACGAAATTCCTGGCAAAGCCACTGTACACAATAAATTCTAAAATTGTGTGGAAAAAGCTCATTTAGAAGTTCTTCATTCACATTTTTAGGATGTAACCTATTTGTGTGGCTGACAATGAAATATGACGAGGGTGTTGTTCGGTATATGTATGCCGATCTTATTTTCTGAAATGAAATAGGTGTGGTAGAAAAAAAGTCACAGCTTTCTTCCACATAGACTCAGGTGCGAATCTCATCTTAAGATTTTGTAGTATAAGTTTTGTTAAGAAGCATTATCTCAGCAGTACCTCGAAAGCCAAGGTTGTTAAGGCACTAGTTCAATATCCTCCTATTTGTAGGTTCAGGGTTCAAGACCATGTGTAGGCCAATTTTTTTGTCTTATAATTTTAGAAATAACTTTTTTAACTCATCCTCATTAGTTTAATTTAGTTGCTTAGCGAGTTTTTAATTTTTTATGTTAATTTATGGATTTTTTGTTTTTATATTAGTCCTACCGTTCCGGTACCCTTCATTGAGGCTGGCAGAACCCTTCCCTTACACTCCAGGAAGGAGAGGGCCTACCCACCAATGTTCTAAAATACCCTTTGTGTACCCTTGCTGCAGGGTATAGGAAGGTTACACCTATCCTTCCTCTACCATTCATTGAGGCTGGCCAAACCCTTCCCGTACACTCCAGGAAGGAGAGGGCCTACCCACCAATGTTCTAAAGTACCCTTCGTGTACCCTTGCTGAAGGATATAGGAAGAGTAAACCTATCCTTCCCTTACCCTCAATGGAGGGTAAACCTCTCCTCAATGGAGGAGTTTATTTTTATCATGGAAGGGCATGGAAAAACTGTTGGAGTAGAGATTGTAATGAACTACTTGAATGGGAAGGTCTTTTTTTTCTTTCATATTTTTGGGATATCTTGCATTTTAATTTTCATGGCTGTCTTTCCAAAATCATCACCAGGTTATGACATGCACAATAAAAACTTTAGAAAGCAACTTTCCTGAGGCCATAATATCATACTTTGTTGTATATTAGTGTGCTACTTTGCTTTGTGCAATATTTCTTCAGTAGATGCTCGCTCGCGGACACATATTTTCTTATTTTGCATTTCACAATTTGGTGTCTCTTAAAAGATGCAACCCATGTAGCACTGGCATAGAATTCAAATCCTGGAGACATGTGCTGAAATCACCCTGAAATAGCAGATTCTTGTAAAGTCCGAGTCATCACCAGTTCATTCCTGTTCCTGGCTTCCACAAAGCGATCGTATACCCATCTGTCGATCATTTAAAGCCTGTCAGTTTTCATTCTCCCTGATCTTATATCTTTCTCTCACATGGAACCTGGGTAACTCTTCAAAGGCAGTACGTTTAAAATCTTTTGCTCTGAAAATAAGTTCCCTTCATTTTGATGCCAGCACCACAGTTTTACCACTCCTGCTTGGATGAATCTTGGCGACATCAGTGTCAATATAGGGCTTATTCCCAAGAAGCAGTCAAGTAAAACATTTTTCCTCCCCACAACTCTTGTGGAGTCTTACCTTGAATAGCTCTATGTGGTACACGGTTAGTCATTACACATATTGTGCGATTAGCACGTTCTGCCATACCATTCTGTTCAGGGGTGTATGGGGTGCTAGTCTGATGCTCTATTCCATGTACCCTTAAAAATAATCAAACCTTTCATTAGGTTATTCATGACCATTGCCTGATCTTACAACCTTTATCCTTTTATCAGTCCTGTTCTCAACCCAAGCTTTAAATTCATTGAATCTATCAAATGTTTCACTTTTGGATTTCAAAAAAATAGCAAAATGGCTTCCTGGAATAATCATTAACAAGCACAAACATGAATTTTGCCCCAGCAGCTGAGACATCACTTATTCGACCAAAGAGATCCATATTTACCAGACCGAAAACTTGATTAACAGGCATGCTGACACCAATCCATTTTTATATGAAAGCATAGACAGTACGTTGAACATCCTTTTTCATATTAATTTAGAGCATCCCATGTATGTATTTGTAAGGAGATGAATTTTTTATCACTGTTACTTTTTCTGCAGTGTTTTGAAGGAGAAGGGGGAGCTGATGACAATTTGGGGCCTTCTGTGGAGACTAAGGGCTTCACTAGGAATGTGATTGAAAACAATTCACAGCTCACATGCTCAGCCCAAACCACTGAAATATACATTCCTGTGCCAGACTTGGTACTGCCCAGGGACAATGAGTTGGTAAGTTATGTTCTCATACACAGTGAAACCTGATTTGAACCACCTTCATTTGTACAAATTTCTCGGATGCTATAAGAAAGAGGGTGTCTGTCATACATATAAGTATATTTATGGGAAGTCACTCATAGTTATGCAACCGTCAGTTGAGGGCTTTTTCAGTTTGAAGCAGAAAGCTAAACCACACTAATATTTTTCAGTCAATATCACTTGTACAACACTGGAAATATTCTTATAGAAATGATGGAGTAGACTTGTTGACAACTGTGTGAAATCTCTGTTCAACCCATTTGTCTTGGTTATAACTGGGCTGTGTCTTATTATTGCCCTTTCTTTGTTTAAGCCATCTTCCTCCTTCATTTCAATGAAGGATCCAGCTTGTTGTGGCACTTCTTTATTAGCCTGGGTAAAGAAAAGATGAAGACAATTCAATGTACAGCGGAACCTCGATCTATCGTTCTGTGGCGTTACGTCGTTAAATCTGGTCGATTGTTCATGTAAGCCCAGACGGGAAAACTCCAACCGTTGGTCACAAGCTGGATCAGGGAAAGACCCCACAAACAAGAGAGCACACTCACAAGAAAAAAATTGCCAAAAATAATTTACGAGTATTTTCGTTCAATATCTATTCGAAGTAGAGTATTCAAAATCAGAATTATTACAGAAAACAACGATGATAACTAATGATCCCATAGGAAATATTACCAAACGAAATACCAGCAGTATAACTTTTCTAAAATCGGCTGTCCCACTAGCCGTCCGTCCAACAAGAGCGCCCAAGCAGAAGAGAGCTTGGCTCTTCCACCACGAGACAGGATTGAGGGTAGGGGTTTTTCGGAGGGAGCGGAGGGGTAGTGAGGGCGATGTTCTATCAGCTGCGTCACTGTCCCTCTTGACAGGCTGCTCCGCAAAACATCATCCCTGGGTTGGAGTGAACAGCATACCAGCCAGAATTTTCCCCTCAAACTTCTGGGTTGGAGACATCAGTCGAATCAGAGGGGTATTCATTGGAACACAAGGAGGGGAGAGACATGGTGGGGAGAGGTGTTGGAGGGAGAGAGATATGTGATAGGACTATGGTAATACTTCTCACTCCAAACTGCATACTAGAGACTCATCACCCATTTCCCCTTCATTGCCAAGGAGTAAGAATTCCTCCGCAGTAGTCCTATATAAGTATTGCACTGCAGGTAGGCTGGTTTGGGGCTGGTTTTGGATGCTGGCTTCAAATGCTGGTTTCCGGATGCAGGTTTTCTGGAGGCAGGATTTTCTGGAGACAGGATTTTCCGAGACAGGGCCTTTGTGGAAGGGCCTTTACGCGAAAAACCTTAGCACAAAAAGTCCTTAGCAGGAGAAGTTCTGCAGATAAGTTTGGAGGAATTTCTGGGGGGGTACCAGAAAGTTTTGGGGGCGGGAACACTAAAAAATGCCACAGTTCCAGCTGTTTTGCCTCTGCTCTAAGTGGCCAAAACTCTCATTCAAACCACACGCTCTTTGTGACATTACTCCTCCTCCCTAATTGAATATTGATATTCTGGAGTTTGATCTGTGAGTGGCAAGAATCTCATTAGTATATTGGCCAGCTGGAGTGGTCTGAAGGAAACACATTTCCTTTATGTAGAGTGAATGTGTCTCTCTCAACCAAAGGAAGTTTTGTAAGGTCCCTTCAATTGTCAGTTTCCTTTGCGTTTTGTGAGTGCACATACCTCAATTGAGGAAAACCTCTTACAGTACCTTCATCCATTGCAAAAACTTCCTCTTAACTGGGTGCTTGTTATGAGTTTCCGGTGTGGATGCTGGGGTTGGTCACTACTATGAATGCTTCCGTTCCAGTAAAACAACACAGTATGTATTTGTTTTTTTTTCGTGCCTCCTGATCGGTACGTTACAGCCAAAGATGACTTTTTTCATGTTTCAGGATTGAAGCTGTAAGGCTCGCTTTACCATTCTATAGCAGAATTGGACATGTGAGCGAAGGTGCAGTCAAAATGCATCTTGCATAAGAGTGAAATGCTAGAACACATGAGCCAAAATGAGTGAATGTGAGATGAAAAAATAGCCCCTGTTCTAATTTTGTTCATGCTTTTGTGCAATTCCTAGCCATTTTAGAAATAAATGCCGTTCTAATCTGAGCAATTCCATGCCCCGTGTAAAACGGCCTTATCAAAGATTTTGGGTGTTTGCAATCTTGAATCACTTGGATTTTTTGTCATTTTGTCATGTCAACTACATAGATGCCCATAGATGTAAAACAGCTCACAAACAAATCAGTCAATGATCCAGAATGTGGAAATTTTACTGCTGGAATCGTGTATGCTTCTTTCCTGTCACTTAATTTCCTTAACAAGACTTTTTTTGTAACATATCTATGGTTTTTGATGAGGGATACCTGTAGTAGATTCAAATATTTGATGAAAAGAATTTTTCTTCTGTGGAACGTGTTGGTGTGTTCATAAAAAGGAAAAAATTATTAGAGTTATTGTATAGAAATTTTTTAATAACTGACTTAAGGAGACAATGTCATCACAGACTTCTTGAAATTCTGTCTCAAAATGGATTCACAGATAATGAGGGTTTTACTTAACTCCTTTGCAAATAATGAGAAAACACTAATCTCTCTGTCGCTATTGTTGTGCCATGGACACTTTAAATACAACATATTATGCATTATAAATGGAAATATAAATCAAAGATCTACTGGATGGCATAATTTCTGAGTTTGAAGGTGAAGAATTTACCCTCTTTTACTGTGGCTAGCACATTGAGAAGCATTCCACACCAAGGTGTGCAGGGTGAACTGGTCATGTCAGCCATTTCATTTTAGGTTGTCACTAAAATCTTATGCAAACATGATTTTAGCCAGCATGAGTGGTCCTAGGTGAAAGAGGATGTTTTATTGTTGTTATATATAATTATTTACATTTTTATTTTGCCCCCATTGATTCGCACCCAGCATTATCTTCTAGGTAACTGTGAAAGACGAGAATAAAGACCCTCTCAGTGAAGATAATTATCCTGTGATGAACACACCGGATGCAGATGGAATTTCAAGTAATGCTTTTGACCCATTGGCAACTGACGACTTGGTAAGTTCATGTTTGATTTGTTAAGCACATTTTTGCTACTACACAAATTCAGTCCTCCATGAAGTATTCCAATATCATTTACGATAATAACAGTACCTTTTCCCTTCCTTTATCAAATATGGAATAGGAATATGATCAGAGAAATATTTCCTCCAGGGAACATTCCTGTATCAATGGCCAGAAAAGTAAAACCTTAACCCTAACTTTGTCAAATGTGAATAAGTAAACTTGAGATGTATCATAAGTATTCATTAGGACTTTCACAGTTAATCATGTTGGATAAAGAAAAGCTTCCGGGCTATGTGTCCTTTGCAAATTTTTGGGTGGCACCAATGTTTCCTGACTATGGTTTCTTTTTCAAGGGGGATTAAGGGAATCAAAATCCCAAAAGTTTTGGCCCATTTCCCCGAAAGTTTTTTTCCAACTAACAGATATGTGTCGTTGGTGATGAAATTATTCAAAATGAATGGTTCATTGTTCTGAACAGAATAGGGGCATAGAGCTGCTCTGATCACTCACCTTTGCTCACTGAGCAATTGAGGGCTCTGATGTTAAGGCATTTCCCATTTTTGTCAGCATAGAAACACCATGCTCTCTCCCAATCACCACAAAACAGAAGGGCGGATCAACTTCATAAGTCCTAAGATATCTTTGAGGCAACTCTCCTGTCTGCTAACCTTTTCATTGGTACATATTTCTTCTCTTTTACATCATTTATAACCTTTACTATTCTTCCACCAGTCCTTCTACGACTTTTTATCAGGCCATCAGTCTCATTATGTGGTATAACTAACTGTATATGCCCCCATTCTGTTCTGTGGTATGACATCAGTCTCACATAACTAAGTGTTACTGCTTACTGTCAAGGGTTTTCAGAAGAATTCTGTTTTCTGCCACTCTTTGTAGCACTTCCCCATTACTTACATGGCCGATGCATTTTATCTTCATCATTCTTTGGCTGCACCATATTTCGAATCCTTCTACTCTATATTTTTCTGCTGCTGTCAACATCCAAGCCTCGCCTCCGTGAAGAGACATGTTGAAATGTTGTGACATGTTGCAAAGAAAATGGAAGGAAAACAAGTGAAATTCATGATACCTATTGTAGCATTTGGTACTCTCATGCTGAGTTATTGTGATGTCATATCAACAGATCACCGACCATAGTGTGGCTGGGCACCCCTAATGATTTGAATCAGGATTGCCTGGTGAAATCGTTCCAAATGAGAAAAACCTTTCATGGTGAATGATAAAACATGTTGTGTTGGTTGTGGCTGGCTGTATTGCCACATAATCAGGTAATGCAGTTTCTAGTCAAATCTACCAAACATGAATTGCTCCTAAAAAAGGCATATTCTAATTGTAGCAAATGAGGATGTGGTGAGAACTGTATGGAGTAAATTATATGGGGGACTCAGGATTTGTCCTTCACCATATTTTGAAAGGGTATTAGGTAGATGTTGGCAAACCAGGGTGGCTGTTGAGAGGCATCAATTTCTTTCCGTGAGCTGATTTTAATGGTGCATTTTATGTATTCAACTTCGATTGAAATGAAATATAACGATTTCTTATAATGGATGAAATCAACTTTTTTGTACTCAATCTGCACATGTAGACAAAGAATCTTGGTTGTCGATAATGATGTCATGAGACCTTGATGTCTCAAATTATTGCTGATAAATTTGTTGTTCCTTTTTAGGAAGGTTTTCCTATGGCTAATTGAAATGGCAGAGTAACTAAATGGGCCATATTTTGTTAAGTCGATAAATTTATCCCGCCTTTTCTGAGGTCAGAATAGCTAATCAGGAAATTTTCCAGTTATGCATATGTCCTATATTTGATGTGTTGGTTGTGATCTTTTTGCTTCTAATAGCAATTGGTGAAAACCTGTATCAATGAAGTGTTAATTCTCTTTTTTCCTCAGGGTGGCATTGGGTCTCCTTCTGTGAAATCAGATCTGTTCAGTGATGATGGAGGAGGATATGCACTCAATGCAAGCAATAATGACCTCGTATTCCAAGCTTCTGATCAGGTAGTCATAATAATAATAATAATAATAATATTAATAAAAATATTTTAATTGGTCCAGTGATTTGTTTAGACAAACATAAGACATGTAAAGGAGTGCATAAGGTACAAAAACAGTACTAATGAAGAAAGAAATAAATTTTTATATGAATAAATTCATTGTAACTATGTATATAGTTTTTTGCTCAAAAAGTTGCAGTTAACATGAACACAACGGGGTGATATAATATAGTTAATTTTTGAAGTAGAGGGTGACTGGCTGTGGAAGGAGAGATTTTACCTAAGAGCTGCAGCATCCTCTTTTGAATTTTGAAGATTATTTTATAATTGGGTCTATGGCCCCAGATAAGGATACTAAACATCACATTCAGGTAGAATTCACCATAGTAAAATGGGATTAATACATAAGTAACTATAATTTATCTGATAGAATAAAAAAACAAGTAGACCTCATTTTTCTGCAGATCTTCTGAATGTGTTCTTCCAAGGAGACTTTATTATCAAGTTTTACACCCAAATAAGGAGAACTAAGATTTTGTGGAATACACATAAATTTTTACAGAGATCAGTTAGTGTGGAGCTGGTTGCATACACTGTAGAGTCACATGCATTGGTAAACCTTAAAATTTAAAAAATATAATATATATTCAGATTATTACCTTAAATGTTATATTCGTTTGCTTAAAGTAACACACTTTTTAAACAGTTGCTACTTGTGAAGCACCCGTAAAAAAGCACCAAATATCAAAATGTTATGATAATAGCATGCCAACGATCATTTTAGGCTTACTTCGTGCATGTAAAGAGGGAGGTAATTTTCCCACTGTACTTAAGGTTAGATAGGCAGTGGAATGAGTGAAACTCTCCGTTATTGTTTGCAAGCTATAAATTGCTCCTTTATACTCCTTAGCTATTTATTTCCTGGCTCACTACAGAAATAAAAACTGCTATGCCGACATATGGAATAACACCCCCTTGCATTTTCATAGTAACCTTTGTTAGGTGAATGAATGGAATGGTAATAGTAAAGAAAAGCAGGGATTATGGTTATCATCCACAAAACGCAGAAGAATTTGTAAGGGCTACCATGGGAATTAAAGGTTTGTAATAGGTCCAGGCATTGTAGTAGGATGAGCTAACGATATGATGCAGTCTTGGCTAGTGAGTTAACTCATCTATCTCTCAACACAGCATGCTTTGTATTTTTTCCGTACTCTTGCGAGTGATTTGCCCAAAATTGAATTTCATATCTATATTTTGAAAGATTAATAAGGATTTTGATCATAATATAAAACGTCTAGCAGATAAAATCCACTGAATATAAACACTCTTAGCATGTGTGGAAGATGAGTCAAAGTAAAGAATAATGAGGGCAACGATATTTTGAAGCAATTTAAAAAATTAAACTCAAGTCCCAGTCATTCATTCAAACATTAGAGAAAAAATCATTCACATTATGTAGTAGTTTACACATAATACACATTATGTAGTAGTTTTTTTACTTGATACTAATTCTGCATTTTCGTGATAGCATGAGTTATTTCCCTTTTTGAGCACTCTTATATGTTATTGTTATTGTACAATTTAGTGCATGTAAATGTGACACACAAGCTGTAACTGTGAATATAAACGAGTGAATTTTAGGGGTAGTGTATAGACATTTATCAATGCAATATGTGATAATCATTTTTTTTGGCAAACTCACCAAGCTCATTATACATTTCCAACTTCCTGTCTTTAATGATGCTGATTGTAAACTAATATGCAGGCAAAGGCGTTAACATCTTCCCAAGGTGAAGAGGTGGATGCTAAAGGTACTGGAGGCATCGTGACAGGCCTTGACTCTATGCAGGTTTTAGCCAAGAAAGAACTATCTCCCAAGGAGGCTGATGCCACGGAGGTATGCATGAAATTCACATTCAATTAACCCATTATTCCCCAGATTCCATGTTGGGCTTTTACCTTTGGTTATTTTTTTATGTTACGGTTTCTTTTGACCTAGTTAAGATTATTTTTTTGAAAAAAATTATCATATTCATCATAATATATCATTTGCATCATGTTATGTTTACGCAATGCTGGGCAAACTCAGGAAAAAAAAGAACTTTTTAAAACTTAGGTTGCATATTTTATTTTTCATCATCTTTTCTGATGCAGTGTCCAATAATATTCTGCGTGGAATTAAAGAGCTTATTTCACAACAGAACTTATCTCTGATTTGCACACTCGACATCTTGGCTGGGAATTATAAGTATGCCAGAAAATGAAATGCCTTATTCTCCCTTGACGAGCATGCTGGGGTTTGTAATTTTTCCTAAGGTTTCCCGCCATTGGGCACCGATTTTCATGCCAAATGTCATCAGCAATTGTATTGGAAACAATTTCTTGCCTCAGTAGAATTTTACGATCTGGGACCGAAATTCTAACAAAGGAATGCCTTTGCCCATGACTTTGGCATAAAATCACAACGGATTCACTGCTGCACTATCGACCCCTTTTAAGAATTAAGGTTTTTTGCCCTTAATCTGAATAGGATAACATTCAACATAAATATCGAGCAAATCTAGCCTCCCATTTCCTAATTTAAATCTTTGATGAAATTTCCATTTTCTTCAGGAATCTTCGTGAATACCTTGATGTCTTTACTATAGGTTCCATATTCCGGTAAAATGAAGCAACAGTGATGACAGAGTTATCATGCATTTGCACTATGAGAATATGTTTTGACTTATCAAACAAATAGTAGTAATCCCTGTTAGTTTTTTTGTCAGATCTCTCGAAGACATGAGTGGGCAGTTTTCCGTTCGATTTTCTCTTACTGTTCCTGTTGCAAAATATCAATTGTCACTTAAAAGCTGCTGATAGATTGTAACCGCTGAAGAAATTATAATAATTCTTGGTAAGTTATTTTGGAGACTTTCTAAATATCCAGCAAATTTAGAACAAACCTTTCTCTTGTTGAACGTAGAAATCCTAGAAATATCACTTTCAAGTTTAACCTCTCCATATGGGAAAAACTGATTGTCTGTAGATGAGGTACACTACAATGTATAACCTACTCTAAATTGTTCCCCACGAATGAACATTTTAGCTGTGTGCCACCTGAAATATGGAACCATATGTTGGGAAATTTCCTAACTGAATCAAATTTTGGTTTAGTCTTTTGAGGAATTCGGTCCGGTCCGACTGTCAAAAATTTATTACTTTTATGCAGTGTAGAATTATTGGAAAGCTGTCGATATTTATTTAATTCATGGAACGGAATCTGCGTCACACATTGCCTCACAATTTTGGCCGGCATCTCCTTTTGGCTTGTCCAGTACTACATAGTGTGCAGTAATATATGTTACCCGTATAACATTATCAGTCCAATTATTTTTTT
This sequence comes from Ischnura elegans, assembly GCF_921293095.1. Taxonomy (NCBI): domain Eukaryota; kingdom Metazoa; phylum Arthropoda; class Insecta; order Odonata; family Coenagrionidae; genus Ischnura; species Ischnura elegans. Next base: position 14,949,079 of record NW_025791657.1, read on the forward strand.
TTAATCTGCCTTACTCTGAGTTATTTTGTGGTTTTATATCTCCTCAGCGCAGTTATTTGAGTAGCTCAAAAATAATTCAAGTAATAACCCTCTGATAAATAAATGACAGATCTCAATTGGTGAGTGGCCTCCATACTGAGTAATAATTGTTTCTAATGCTTTTTTTTGCACGCAGAAATTTGGGACTACTTCGGGAGTAGATTAAATATTTTCAAGTTTAGATGAACCTGTTTGTCCTGTGCCTCTTTTACTTGGACGATATTTTTTAGATACTGCATGAGTAAACTGATTTGCCTTGCAGCACCTCCTGGAATCATTCATATTTGAAATACTGATAAGAGGTAATCCCCATTGTAGTTCCAAAGCTTTGAAAATATCATACATCGCCTCTCATGTTAATTTGTATTCTTCACTTACCTCCTTGATGCTTCTTCTAAAGTATACGGCAGAGAGGTAGAAATAACAGGTAAATTTTTTCTTCTTTTTATTTTAATTTGAATGAAACACTTGGATGAATTATTTTGCTAAAGGCTGAGCAAAAACTACCGTAGTATTATTGATATAACTACCGGATGAGAGTTAAAGATGCATTTCAGAGGAATATCTAACTGATATGGACCCAACTGAAGCTAGATTATTAGCCTTACAACACGTAAGCGATAGAAGAAAAGAGAGGTAACTCAGGATTGCACGGAGAAATTCCAAAGAGCGACTAGAGGAACACTCCACCTTCCATCACAATCCTGCTTCAAGGAATACGGTTCTCACCCTCTCATTCTACCGTCTCTGAAACAGAATGCATCTGAAGCTGAATTTAACGTCTACGAAGTAATCGTTCCACTCAATGGCATGGGATGACATTGCCCTGTATTGGTTCCATGTGTTCATTGAACAGTTTGAATCAACGAAGTACCAGTGTTTTTGTTATGTAAAATTCGTACAGATGGCCATCTTCGAATTCAAAAAGCTATTCTCGCTTTACTTTATAAACTCACAACCTGTGAGTGCCAAAAATACAGCTGAACTGCCTCAAAAAGACTACCTTGTCGATTAAAAGCCATACTGATAAGTTTTGTTATGCTTTGAGAACAGCCCTCTGGTCTACCAGAGAATTCTCATTGTTGTGTATTCGCAACTCCTTTTACAACAACCATACTTATACCAGGAATGGTGAATTTTCGCGACAAATTTAATATGATGAATTAAGAAACTTAGAACTTAGAAAAAAATACTTCTAGTGGTCTTACTCAATAAATATTTGTAAAATATCATTTTTTGTAGTACTTCAATGATTCAAAATCGGTAAATTTTGAAGTAAGATAAAAATTATTATTTTAGTGAAAATTTTTACAAAAGTAACTGAATGAAAACAAAAGATATTTCAGAAATCCATAAAACCTGAGAAAAAATTATCCTTCAGAAAGGTATTTTTCTAATAATTACAATTCAATAATATTGCGTTTATGCAACGCTGGGTTAAATTAATGGATTAAAGTGATGTTTGGGGGAAATCCTGAATTTCAAGATCCGTAACCATGGGCGCTTGAGCACAAATTTTGAGATATTTATCATTATTTTCAAATATGTGCACGACATATTGTAACCGTTGCCACTTGGCAATTTTCATAAGTAACTTTAAATCAGCATTCACAACGAAAGGAGAACTGATTCAATATTGTGTGGATTTTATGTTTGTGTGTATACAGTGAAGATTGAATGGAGTGTTGAGTGTTTCCCCTCCCCCCAAGATTCCCCACTTTCCCAATTTTGTGGTTTTTTCCATTATGTGTACGTAACCAGTGAAAGGTTCACATTTTTCCCAATCCCCTCCCTGCAAACACCTGTGAGCAGCAAATGGAGGGTGACGGAATCGGCACCCCTTCCTTCTACAAAATGAGAACATGCTTTGGCTATCCCCATGCCCCATGGTGAGGATTCTATGAAAACCTGCTTTTTCCTGAGTTTCCTCTGGTGGCTCCAACCTTAGAAAATAACAATCTCTGTTAATTAAGCACGGACAAATTCCAGCGTGAGGAGACATATCGACCCCGGATTTGTGTTACAGCAAAAGGCTATGTCCGACAGCTGGAGGTGTGTAGCCTGTCAGCTGGAGGAGAGGCAGAATGAGCAGAGAATCGTGGAGGTTAGCCTGTGAGGTGAAGAGTGGCAAAGAAGAGGAAATAGGAGAACTGATCAGTGGATTTGCCGTGCCAAGAGGAATAAGGTCAACCCACGACACCTTGAATTAAATATTCTCTTAGCCTATGGTGAATGAAGACGCTGCAGGAGCCAGCTGAGGAGGTCATCCCCATCCATGATGGAGAGCCGATAAGTAAAACTGTTATCCCGCTTGACTTTCTCTCAGTTAAGAAGATTCACAAAGAAATCCCCAATATTATCAAGAATAGAAGAACTAACTCTGATGAAGACCTGTTGTCCCGCAATATTTGTACCTTCCCTTTTCTTTATTCTTTTGGCCCACCCTTTTTTGCCGTAAAAGAATTAATATTTATGACAGCGTATTATTGGTGAGTGCTTAGGATTAGTGTTGGCATTTCCACTTCATTTCTTTTGTATTTAGCAGGAGATTCACAAGAAAGGAAGATTATTTTGTTTCTTGTGATTCTAGAGATGCCATTTGTATTTGGTAAGTATGAAATCTGCTTACTTTCAGCCTACTGATACGGAGGATGGAGAACTGGTTCTGAATCCCACAATGGCCATTGAGTCTATGACAGAGGCAGAGGGTGAGTGATCTTCAGTGTTTGAAAATGACTCCTCACTTAAAAGACTTATAACTGAGTCCAACTAGGCGAATGTCCAAAAACTGAATTTCAAAATTCAATTAAATTTTGCAAACATTACATTAAATTTTTTAAATATAGTTTTTTTTTCTATTTTACACATGAATTCGTCAATATATCTCTCAGACTCAGAATTCAATAAAATTATGAATTTAATTTTTTTCGTACTTTCTTTCTACTCTATATTTTATAAAAGCTAGTTCTTCGTCAATATTTTCATTAAGTACACTGAAGATTTTATTTTTACATGTGGCTTTACCCCGGGTCCTCAATGTAACAACTGGGCACTTTAACCACTGCACTAATGCTCACCCTTTGCAGAGTGGCTCTTATGCATGGATATATTTGACCTGCAAATTTTAAACTGCATTTCAGTTTAAATAATTTGGTTTTATAACCCCATATGGGGCTGATTCAAGGACTGCCCCCGATGGGCAATGTATTACACAAGAAAATTTGATTGAATTGTGAGACCCGGTTTTTGGACATTTCCCTTGTGATAGATGTAGCATCTATATTTTTAATCCATCTGTACATTCTATAGTTAATGATTTATAGTTCTGCTTGAGATTGTAATCAGGTCGGAAAATGTCTAATAAAATTTTCGTCATGCTTCAGTGACATTAACCAATATATGCAATCATTTGTATTCATGTGGGAATTCCAGTGTACTCTACCCAACAGTTTAGTCTTTAAGACTTGGTAATAGAAAAAAATACCAATAAATCACTTGTGAAGAATAATAAGCATGAGATTCCAATTATGTACCATGTCAACTGGGGCGTCCATAGACAAAATGAACTTTTTTGTGCTCTAGGCAACTGCTTTAATAGGCCTAACAGTTGTTCATGGATAAAGTGTGATGAGGAAAAAACTGATTTGGCTAAAAATAGGCTAAACTCAATTTCAAAACCTTGTGTGAAGCAGTTGTAGTTCTGCAGAGTAGTGACAGTGGGTAACCAGGCCCTGCTAACTTATTCTCCTTTGCTAAGATTTCAAGGTTATAGCTTCTTCCAAATTGTTAAAGGTGGTACAGCGTTGTACAAAGCATCACCCTTTTTGAGGGTGGATATGAGAAGTTTGAATTAATTATTTAACTTCTGCTGCTAAGTTTATTTTTTATTAGGATGTTTTAGTGGTATTTTCTACATTGCTTCACATTTAAATACTTTGAGTATTATGAAAATCACTCTGGACTTTTTCAAAATCGCAATGTTAATGTGGTCATTGCTTCTGAAAATAGATAAATTATAAGGGAAGAAAAAGTTAGGGAATTGGAAAATGGATACATGTTCGCAAGCTGTAAATCAGGTATCTTTGCCGATTTTCAGCCTTTTCATGTGAAGTCTATGAGTCGACAAAGTGAGGAAATGAAATAGATATTCTTAAAGACTTACTCATGAATCAGGCTTCATGGTTATTGCTTGCTAGACTTAATCCATGATGAATTCAACCCTGAATACTGGATCAGCAAGTGAAACCAGACGATTGTAGATTGCCCTAAGAGGGAGTCAGGAAGTAGTATGTGGGAAGGCCTACTGATATATCACAAAATGTACTTGTGCTTTTTCAGTGCGTCTTTGCATTCAAAGCCTTTAATCAAAATTTTGGATGCATTTTGCAAACACGCAAGCTTTTTGCCATTTTAACATTCTGCGTTACTGGTCTGTTCTGATGGCTTTTGAAACTAATCCGTTCTGAACCATCCAGACTCTCAAACTAAGACTGTCAGAAAGACATATCAGAGGAACTGTGAGAGCACATTCAAAGAGAGCGTTAGAACCCTTTCCACTCTTCTCATATGGGGTGTGCATTAGGGCGGATCAGAAAATCGATTTTTTCAAATCCATCTGGCCCTGTGAAAAAAATTTGTGGGACCGATCAAAAATAAGGCCTGAAAAATTTGAGACCTCTAGGTGAACCCCTGACCCTCTTTCAAATGCAATTTAGAGGGGGAGGGAAAAAATTCTAAATATGTAATATTTTATGGTCATTCCCTATAGGTTTTGCCGAGTTACTGTTCTTCTAGGGCAAACGTTTCGTGCATTTTGACGTATCTGGCATCGTTTAGCCACAAAATGCCTAATTTGAGTCCGCGTCCGCGAAGAAAATAATCCAACGCCCACGCAGCGTCGCGGATACAAGAACGGCAGGCCGATCCCGTCCCCTCCACGCTTGCTTCTTCCCCTCCCACGCCACAAATACAGCAAAATTCATCCCGTGTGTGCTGCTAGGAGGGCGTTCATCTTTGATAATATAAATCGGAAGATGGTAGAAGGTAAAAAAGGATGCTTAGTGAGACGACTTGTCTCTTATTTGGCGCCTCGTCGGCGTTAAACAAATCGATGTTACCAACATTTACAGAAGTGATGAAATATTTTGCAATCCGAGAACGCAGGAAAGGAGTCTGCGGTCTATGAAAAAGCCTCTCGAGTGGCTATAAAGGTGTGCGAACTTTGGATATGCGCTTCTATTCTGGTATTGTCCGACAGCTGCGACTGAATGGATTTTGGTTGAAGGCCGCTCGCCTCTCCTACGCCCAAAATGCACCAATATTCACACCAAGTGCGTCTTTCTTCGTTAGTCTAACTAATATTTGATGTTTCAGCATCGTCGGTGGAGGAACAATCACGAAAGAATTACTCAATTATCTCCTTTCCAGTCTGTATTTCTTATTTCAGTGTCATTCCTAGTCTCTCGCTGCTGTCAACAAAGTTTTGGAGAATTCTTTCTCAAATCTCTCGTTCGTGTGTTTAATAAAAGGAATATTTAACTTCAAATTTGAACGTTCATCAATAGATTTTTGAATTTCCACAGCGCTAAGGTCAGATATAACCGGAGGACCGTGGTCTCTCTCCAATATATCATCAGCGGGTAGTCCATTACATCGATATTCTAATTCAGCAATTAAAAAATCTCGGATTGGTCGCCAAACGTATCCTTGCAACAACGCAATTTGGGTCCCTTGATTGCCCTCCCAATGTTTATGTCGCAATTCTAAGTCAACTTAGTGCAATAAGCAAATATACCACTGTAAGGATGAAATATGATTTTATGCTTTCCCCGCGAATGACGTGGGTAAACTCTTCTCGGGAGACAAAACATTTACCCCTGAGGATGAGCCCCAATTCGGAGCTTGAAACTTTGGTCATTATGGAAAAATTAACAAAGTGGGAATCCCGAGAAGAGTTCACCCACGCTGCAAGGGATGTTGGAAATATGCTTGCAGCAGAGGGATGATGCCTCCTTTTTAGGCGGTGTTCTCTTGGTACCATCGCATTCACATCCTTTTTAATTTTGTTTATCTACTTTTCACTCGGAAAGGATTCGTGAATCGCAGATTTTATAACTTTTGCTAATCCTCCGACGGGGGAGGCAAACCCCCAAAAGTGGTACCCTGTTTCTTCAAGTAACACCACACACTTGATAAGTCGTCTTGTCTTTTTTTATCAGACAAGAGTATAGTCTTTCATTCCATCAAAATGGAGCCCTTTGATAACATCCTTTGATACGTCTCTTTTCGTATTCTCGGTAATTAGCATCTTTTTCTGTCTAGTAATTCTGGTACACTACCTTGGATATATCTTGCAAAGTTATGATTTTTGCGTCAGCTAAAGTTGCGAGAGCTGCTGCTGATTGGTTTTTGCATATACCTCTATCACAGTTGGCAGACTTATTTTCCCCGCAGAAGTTCCAGTTTGACTTTAGTCCTTAACGTTTATTTCGTGAGGAACGTAGAGTTATAAATCGGCAGATTTCTCGTCAGTTTAACCCTTTCGCTGCTGTTCAATCTCGGAAAACCTACTCCTCACATGCGGCGAAAATGTTAAAATGTGTTTCCTGGGCCCACTTCCAGGATGGGTGTGGTACACCATCCGATGGGTCGCTAATCCGTGGCCCTATCCTTGAGGAGCTCACCCACGCAGGACCGTCTCTTCGACCCTACCAGCGGGGGGTCTCCCTCCTGAAAATTGACCGCTCTGACTGCAATTTGAAAATCAATCACTCAATCCAATCATCAAAAAATTATTGTTTTCGTCGCAATCCTGCCAATGAAGCAATCAAGCATGCCTTTTAACCGTGTTTCTACGATGAAAAATAACGATTTTGTTAACTTTTCCAAAAACGTGGCTGCGGTCAACCGGAAAAATGGCCATTTTAGCAAAGTTAACAAAACCGTTATTTTTCATCGCAGAAACATGGTTCAAAGACGTACTTGATAGCATGATTGGCATGAGTGCGATGAAAGCAATACGTTTTTGATGATCGTATTGAGTGATTAATTTTCAAATTGCAGTCAGAGCGGTCACTTTTCGGGAGGTAGGCTGCCTGCTCATAGGGTCCAGGAGACGGTCCTGCGTGGGTGAGCTGGTCGAGGATAGGGTCGTGGATTAGCGACCCTTCGAAGTGCTTCGGCGAAAGTGCTGACTGCATGGCAGGGAGGATGAAAAAGTACGTCCACAGCAGTCTACCGTGCGGACGTACTAGGTACGTCCACAGCAGTGAAAGGGTTAATTTTCTTCGGATGAATTGATGAAGAAAATTTTTGATGCTATTTTTCCGTTCAAGAATTTAGGATGTTAACTCAACGCTCTCTTACGATTCCCTTTCTTCCTCAGTTGTCGCGTTTCTTTAGGATTCAATCCAGCAGCCATCGTCTTTCGTTTCGTCCGCTTGTCCCTCAAAATACTTCTTCATTCGGGGGAACCTTATGCTCCTTCTTGCACACACACGCAAAAAAATCGCATAATTTCTAATTTTCATTTAAAATTTTTTCAGTTTTGTACTTCAATAAAACCCTAATTTTGGTCTACTCGCATTTTTCGTAAGTTTTAGCACTTCCTGTTGTACCGCTATATCCATTTAATCGCACACATAATGTGCGTCAGCACAGTTCGAACGCCTTTATAGCCACTCGAGAGGCCTTTTTTAAAAAACCGTAGACTCCTTTCCTGCGTTCTCGGATTGAAAAATGTTTCATCAATTCTGTAAATGTTGGTAACATCGATTTGTTTAACGCCGACGAGGCGCCAAATAAGAGACAAGTCGTCTCACTAAGCATCCTTTTTTACCTTCTACCATCTTCCGATTTATATGATCAAAGATGAACGCCCTTCTAGCAGCACACACGGGATGAATTTTGCTGTATTTGTGGCGTGGGAGGGGAAGAAGCAAGCGGGGAGGGGACGGGATCGGCCTGCCGTTCTTGTATCCGCGACGCTGCGTGGGCGTTGGATTATTTTCTTCGCGGACGCGGACTCACAGTAACTCGGCAAAATCTATAGAGAATGACCATAAAATATAATATTTTTCGAATTTCGACCTTCCCCCCCCTAAATGGCATTTGAGCGAGGGTCAGGGGTTCACCTAGAGGTCTCAAATTTTTCAGGCCACATTTTTGATCGGTCCCACAACTTTTTTTCACTGGGCCAGATGGATTTGAAAAAAATCGATTTTTCCGATTACCCTCGCTACTTTGGATCCAATGTAGCTGATGAAGGGCAATGAGCGGATATTGGGATATGATGCATCCCATCTGACCATCCCTATACAATACATAATGACCTAAAGTATGAGATCATTAATTCTTCCATGCCTTTATACTTGGAATAATTTTGTAAATAATGCAAGGTGTAGTGGCTATTAGAGTTTCGTTAGAAATAGAGAAAAGTGCCCCTTAGAGAAGGTGTTCTTCATTTACTGCTAATGTTGTTCTTACAAATATTTCTTTTTTTAATATATGTTGTCCTTGAAGGTAAGTTCTTAGGATATCATTATAGTAGTTCATATTATTGCCCCACCATCTTCCTCTCTATTATTTATTATGCTGACAATGATGGTTTTGTGAGCTATAATTTCCTTCTGGCCACCATAGTTATTGTCAACTTTTACTTCATAGTTTCAGTCTTACATTACAAGAAAGTATTTGCATTTAATAGTGATGAGAATTGTTTCTATGCAAAATTATGTTGCGCATGCCATTTGTAAATTCAGTTTATGTTTACTTAAGAGCATGAAAAATTGCAATGAGGTATTTTCTGAAGTAGATACTTGAGGTTTGTATGTAAAATAATTTGCTCAAATTCTCTGAGGAACAGTGCCACTCAATATGTGAAGAAATGTATGGAAACCACGTTAACTCACACGTTGTTATGTGTGTAGCATCTGAACGAAGTATCGGCTTAAGTAGCTTCCTTGATATCTAATGACTCTTATAAAATAGTTCACCGAATCATAGATTTCATCCCTGATTTTACTTATTTTTTATGTGAATTCTTTTCTAGAGTCTGCATTTCCTGAAAGAGCCTCAGCCTTGTTTGCAGGGAATAATAATGTAAGGGAATTGAGAAGAAGCTTCATTGTAGATGGGAAATCATGCACAGGTAGTCCTCACATTGCAAAGAAGCCTTATTCCTGCGGTGAATGTGATAACTCTTTCTCTCGTAAGGACAGCCTTATCCGTCACACTCGGACTCATCGGAAGGGGAAACCTTATTCGTGCAATGAATGTGATAAGTCTTTCTCTAACAACAGCCACCTTGTCAGTCACATTCGGACTCATACGAAGGAGAAACCTTTTTCTTGCTATGAATGTGATAAGTCTTTCTCTCAGAAGGGTAATCTTGTCAGTCACATTCGGACTCATACGAAGGAGAAACCTTATTTTTGCAATGAATGTGATAAGTCTTTCTCTGAAAAGAGTCACCTTGTCAGTCACATTCGGACTCATACGAAGGAGAAACCTTATTCTTGTTATGAATGTGATAAGTCTTTCGCTCAAAAGAGCATCCTTGTCTGTCATATGCGGATTCATACAAAGGAGAAACCTTACTCTTGCAGTCAATGTGATAAGTCTTTCTCTCATAAGAATTCACTTGTCATTCACATTCGCACTCATACGAAGGAGAAACCTCATTCGTGCTATGAATGTGATAAGTCTTTCTCTGAAAAGTGTAACCTTGTCCGTCACATTCGGACTCATATGAAGGAGAAACCTTATTCATGCAATGAATGTGGTCAGTCTTTTTCTGGAAGAAGCCGCCTTATCAGCCACATGCGGATTCACACTAATTAGAAACCTTATTCGTGCAATGAATGTGAAAAGTCTTTCTCCTGATAGATCCACCTTTTCTTACGTTTGGAAACACAAGGGTTGTCTTGGTCGTCTTATTAATTGGTATTCATTAGCAATGAAGGTAAATAATTCTTAATATTTGAGTTCCGCATGAATGAAATAATAAAATGTCCCTTAATGTTTAAAATGGTAAAAAATATTCAGTTAGTCCTGTGACCGTATTTCATTTATGTTTAAGTATATTTATTCTTCTAAATTTTAAGGACTAAATAATTTATTCCTGTATATTTAACTGCTATTTTTTTAATGATAAAAAATTATTTACATTTAAATGTAAGACATGGGTAAATTATTTTTTATTATTACGAGTACTGCTTGTATGAAATGAAATATATGTCTCATAATCTTGAAATTGATATAATAATATTCAGTTAGGTCTGTGACCTAATTTGATAGATGTTGAAGTAAATTTTATCTGCTATATTTTCAAGGATTAAATAATTTATTCCTGTTTATTTATCTGGTTATTTTTTTACTGTTAGAAAACTATTTAGGTTTAAAGGTAAGTTATGCATTTCAACACTTACGATAAAAACTTGAATCACTTTGTCTCAAGAGTAATTTTCAATGAAATGTCCATGTTAATTGTGTGATTAATCAATGTTTAATTGTCTAATCAATGTTAGTTCATGTAGTGCTTTTATGTAATTTATATATTTATATGACTATAGTATGTCCTCTTGAAAGCACATCTAGCCATGGTTAATGCTTAAATGATATATGCCAGGTATTTTTTTCTCAGGTGAATGGCCATATATTTGATGGTAACTGTGTCCCGTTTATAGACACGAAACAAATAACTTCCGTGCTGTGTACAAATACATTTTTTGGTAGTTGGCCGTATTACACGCGTGGTTTTGCGTGTCGAGATGTATCAATTGAGATGATTATATCATGGACAAAATATTTCACGTAAAAAATGTGGTCAATATACATATATTAATCGCAGGTAATGAAAAGCATGGTTTTCTAAGTCCGCAAAGGCATTGCTATAATGTATGTATTTATGAAGCGAAGTTTGCATGCGCTACATTGTAATACTGTATTATGTTCAAGTGATTGTCTGTATACACCGCTTTGCAAATGTCTTACCGTCGGCGTGAAAATGATGTGCCACTTTAATTTGCAAATTTATATCTGGATCTTTGTGAATGCCGTAATAATGAATTAAAGGATATTTTGAAGGAAATTTTATTATAAATCCTTATTTCTTTGTTATGAAATTTTCAAAATGGAAGACACGAGTGCGAGTTTTGTTGTAAAATAACGAAAATATTTACACACTATCAAGTCCTATATTACTTAATTTGCATTTTGTTTTAATAATTGATGTATGAGTTCCCAGGATCAAAATACAGAGAAAAATTAATTATATTTAACGTTATCATTAAAAATACAAGTATTTCTTCTTAATATATTAACAAGTAATAAATATTTAAAATAGCAAAATCTTATAATCTAAAACGGTTGAAAAAAATTACCATTTCAAAAAGGGATGGTGTTTTTGGCAAAACACCAGTAGTTTTTAACCCATGAGGCCGAAAAAATAAATACCTGAAGTATATAATTTTCTCTCTTTATTTTACTTAATAATATTCTAAACAATTTAAATTGAAAATATGAGACTTAAAAAATTCCTTGTGGTAAAAAATAATTGTTGAGTTTTCGCAACTTGACGGAATTGATATCTGTAGGCAGTTGTGCAACCCGCTATACCGTTTATTGCTCTTTCGTAGGAATATGCCTTTTTTATTGTCGGACATAGTCCTACGCTATTTTATGCCACATATATGGCTTACATCGTCATATTTGATAATTAAAATTCATATATATCATGTTTTCAATGAGATATTGTATAGTTTAACCTAAAGTCTCTATAAAATAGGCATGCTTTACGGTTTGAAAGAAATTTGTCTTGGCGAATATTTTCACAGGAGACCATGCATTTCACATTTTTTAATTGACATTAATTTTATCACTGCAGATTAAGCCATTGCAGATCAACTCTATGGCAACATTAGTCCTTCCATACTTCACGAATCCGCGGAGAATTACATGGTTTTTCAGTTAATGGGTGTAAATTGCATAGAGGTCCGTTATCTACTGACTCCTTCACTTCACATTTTTAGATTAGTCCCTGCTAGATACCACTTGAAATTTATCAGTGACATCTACTTCTGTTGAAAAAGAAAACAAATTCCTTGTGGTAAAAAATAATTGTTGAGTTGTGTACTTGTGAGTTATGTACTATTTCCCGGCGTAAGTGCAAAAGCTGTCCAGTAAGGTGATTAACGAGGACCTTTTTTCCCTTAAATTCTTGTGCGGTAAAATGAATCCGCATTTCTTGTAGGTCCATACCTCCAAACTTTTTACAATACTCCCAAAACTCGAGGCTGTAGTAAGTATTTAATTTTTTTACTTCAATGTTTCCTTGCGCACAATGGAAGCGCAGAACTTGTATTGCTGTCTACAGTAACAACCGAGCTATCATTCCATCGAAGAATACTAAGACTTATAGCTTCATCAAATGCTTATTTTTATGTTCCTCTCGGTCTTATACCGAGTGTTTTACTTAATACTATCAGACATTCTTCCGTTCTATTTTCACGGTGAATTCCATGTATCAGTGTGGAAATTTGCACTTGGATTCCCTTTCTGTTCCCGAAATGAAATACCATCAACGAAAGTTTGAATTTTCTGCCTATAGGAAACTTCAAAAACATTCAGCGTTAATTAAACGTCTCATTTCCATACTTTTATTCTACCACGGATAGGAGGCCAGTTTTACAAGTGTTTCTCTGTTGATAAGAAAAGTAGGTAATTATTCGTGATGGTTAAGAAAGAAAGTAAGAAATGAGTTGGCATGGGATCATAGTATCCAACGCTCACGCAACCATCGAGTAGTTAGAAGAACATGCAATATAAGGTGAGTTCACCTGGAAAAGAATCCTTGCCACAAAGTCAGTATACATTAAGACGGACTTCCGACGTTGGGCTGACTGATGTACTCACTCACACCGATGTTTACGGTGAACGAGACGAGATACGATAAAGAGCCATTGAATCACTCCCCTCAAAACTCGACAGTAGACAATGGGAATATTGTCGCAACGCTTAAGCCTCAGACTGCGGGAAAAAAGGTTTAAAAAGTTTGATCATTGAGGGAATGTAAACGTCAGTTTCCCATAGTATTTATTGCCTCCTAGGTAGAGTGTAGGAGTATTTTTCATCACTGCAGGGATCGCTAATGCGGCTTAAGCCGCTCCGGCCATCCCTCAGTGCAATAGATACTTCACGGTATTTCCTATTGCACTGCCAATTTCTTATTGTTTCTTTCTGGCTCCATGACGTTAATATGCCTGCAAATGAAGGTCTTTCGGTTATTTTTCATCTAAGAGGACAAAAAAAACATGCAAAAAATCTCAATTTAGGTATTGCATCACTAAAATTACATAATATTTCCGTGTTATGGAAAGTGGAAACTAATGACATTTTCCCCTGTTAGGCAGTTAGTCCTAATTCATTATAATTTCCCATGCTAAGTCCGTTTTCCAATCCACGTAGTATGCACTTCGTTCCCTTTCTCCCTTGAACCCTGCTCCCTTACTAATGCTCTACTGGCACCATAAAGTGTGAACGGAAATAATGCGAACTATTGAAAGTAACGAAATTTGAAGCGCAGGGTAATGTTGAGACATCTGGTAGTTGTTTTAAGAATCAATTTTACCCTGCTTTTCGGTTTGTTTACGTTTGTAATTTAGACTGCCGAGTATTTTGACTTTTCTGGCACCGATTGGACGTTCTCATTGCACGTAAACACAAAATTACTTACAACTCCAGTTCAAGATTTCTGATTTTTCTATTGCAGCCATTTCCACGTCCACTTCCTCCGAGGGCAGTTAAACGAGGGAGCATCCGCGTTCCCTTGCTCACTTACCCTTCGTTCCCTTGCGCGCTAACCGGTTGGATCCACCCTTGCTGTCGTCACAATTGTAAGTTAAGGAATGAAAAATGCACGGAGGGTGAATAATTGCGAAATGGTAAACGGCCAAAATAATTATTCCCTCCTATTGCGCAAAAAGTGACATTCGTTAATTTTTTCATTTTATCGTTATTTTCCACTTTGCATTTCCTATTCTACTTTCCGTTTTGTATTGTTTTCTTGCCACTCCACGCTGTTAATATGCCTAGGAAAAAGGCTAAAATGTAAGCCCATCTGTTGATGAGAAAGATGGAAGGGTTGCCCCGAATGATATGAGCCCACTCCTTGCGAGGCACTCGGCTGTGGATTTGAAGACGCCCGGCTTGAGGGAAGAATATTTCTTCTCTTCCGCACAGGCTGGTAGCTAAAATCATGAACTCCCGCAGCTGAAGGGTTAATTTTCTCTTTAATACATTGTTTCCATTGACTCTTGCGTAAAAAAAATAATGAGGTTTCCTTTTATATTTTTACTGCCTAAACCGAAAGCTTATTGCTCATGGAGTACGCATTTCACGCTTTTACATTTTTACATGACGATATCTATTTTTCACGATTAATTGAAAAGTGAAAATTTCCACGCCCGCGAAAACGCGACGGCTAAGTATGAACGCTGGGAAATGCCAGTATGTCGTCATTCTAGCTCCTGCTACCGCCATGTTAGGTGACCGTCGAGCGAGAATATGTACGCCGCTGCGATGTAAGCTATTAGCAGGTAGCGCTTGGCTTAAATAAGGATCATTAACACCTTATCAAGCAAAGGAAACTTTCCGACCGTAGGCAGTTTTAATAGGTGATTATTAAGAAATATTCCCCTGATCTCTGTGCCTTATGCATGCATTGGTAATCACGGACGATGTAAAACTCCTATCTGCTAGTGTAGAAACTAAGTCCCTGTGACGTCACGTGGCGTGGAATCGTATGGGCGCTAATCTGGCCGTTTTCAAATGCGGTTAAAATTACCAATGCCATGCGTCGAAGCCAGGATTTCTTAAACTAAGTAATTTGTATATTATGAATGCACTAATGGTGGGTAACGAATCGTAATCAATTCCTTTCGTTTCCTTGATGAAGGAAACCACTCCATTTGAGGTGTCAATAGTCTTTGCTTCGAATACGTCATTTTTGGAATGTAGTCCACGTGATGATGTAACGGTTGTGCCGCGGGTTAACCCGAGGGTCTAGGTTCGTTTGAGTAATTGGGCGCCAGTACGGGGTGCTGAATAAGAGGGATAAATGATTCCGCTCGTGCTGGGAATTGAAGCAACTCCCCTGTTGGAGAAAGTAATTCCCGTAGTAAGTTGTGAGGATCGCGCTAGCGACAAAAGCACTCCCTTTTCATCACCGGGAATGTGGTAAAGGAATTGGGATTAAAAAAGTAATAATCTGGACTTACTTAACTAACTAAACTTCTGGCACTAAAAACAACGCTGGACACTAAACAAAAAACAACGCTGTCATAAATAAATATCTTGCTGTCTATGGCAATCCTCGGCCTCACGTCTCCTCAGAACGACTCCTCTCACTTCTGCCTCACGGGCTAACCTTCCGTCCACCGTTCGGTGCGCCCTCCGCGTTCGGGGGTGGGGTCCAATGAAGACAAAAGAAAAGCGGCGAGCGCATTAGCGTTTGGACAGGCAGCCGTCACAATGTGTCGAGACCATTTTTTAAATTTTGCCTAATCCTAGTTAATTCTCTATTCATTAATTAATATCTCAACAACGACGGGAAATATTGTGTTCGGTCATGGGGACACAGTAAATCGTGCGCCTTTTCCATAGAAATCTGGAGGCGGAAGGAGGCACAGCCCCCTCGTCGAGTGTAGGAGAATCGCATTTTAATCCTCACCGAAATTCGCTTTCACCGTTACGTGAGACCGTCATTTTTCAACTGGCCTTCCAATTTTCATATTTTCTGGAGTTAGCCATTTGAATATATTTCTTCCTCGTTCACTGCATGAATTGCTAGTTAACTGGTGAAGTTTTGACATCAGAAATAGCTGTTCACCTGTTAATGTTTTCAAAAACACTCTTCGGCCCCATCTGATGCATATAATGGAAAAAAATCGCAATTCCTAACTCATTGACGAAATTCTTAACAATACGGTTGCCTGAAACCGTATCATGAAAGAATCATTGAGTATTTATAATTTTCAAGTATTTTATGTCACTACTGCTCTTTAACTTGTAAGTCATTCTCTTATTTTCAACTTACAATTTTTTGCAGCGGCGTAACTATGGGGGGAAGTGAGGGGAAGCATCCCCCCGAAAGCCTCAGAAAAATCAAAAATTTATTTAAATTTTTTGTTTGGATGTGTTATATACTAACTGGGTCAGCCTCAACTTAAATTTAAAGGGCAAAATGATGTAAAATACATTTGTAGGCAAAATTTTTTAAAATTTTCCTCTAAATCTCCATTTCCGCATTTTGGTATTGATATATTGTAATTAATCACTAATCCCAGGAGTTTACAAACATTGTAAAACAGTTTCATCTGATATTGATTTAATTAAACCGGAAGCCTGATGGTTTGATGACCCAGTTTTTTCGGGTGGGTTATTTGAATCACTAATTAATTGTGTATTTTCTTCACTTTGTTTGAATCAACCGCAAACACTCCGTTACTAGTGTGAATTTGAAGCGACCCTAGTACCTATATCCCTTAGACTCTAATTTTAATAGTTTAACTTTTGTTAATATGTTGGGAGTAATTGAAACGGCTTTTATCCCAACGATCAGTGTAGATCTTCACTCATGGTTGGGATCGATTGATCCATTTATTTACATTTTATTTGCATGTAATACGATATTTTGCGTTAAATTCTGCAATTCAAGTCTATTTCGGATCGTAGTGCATTCATAGATGAAATTCTACTCAAAATTGAAGTCCTCTAAATTATTCTATATTCCTCACCCTTAAGAGTTTACCATTTCTATGATTAAGTTAATAAAATCAAAATTCACCTACAAAACGCTTCTCAGGAGCCTGATGTTTCAGATAGCTCGTATTCAAGTGAGTCATCGTTAGCTTGAAAGATTGTTAATCAATGGCGGATCCAGAATTTATTTCAATGGCGTGAGTTACGAGGGTTTTACAGGTAAGCGGTCTTCTCATACTTTACCTTAAAAACAATGTTTGTCCATTGCGGAATATACCACTTGTTTTAATACTAAAGTTTATTTTATGAAAACATTAGCACCTTAAATGTATGATAAAGGCATTTTTCCCAAATTTTTCTATTACACAACTTATATTTATATTATTATTATCTCGTGATCAATGTCAAATAAACCGGTATGGATTTCTTCTATCTTTTCATGTTATGCTCTTTATTGCCTAAAAGATTTTCTTAATTTCGCGTCTCACCATCTCCGTTCGCGGCCTTTTTTTTCATTTTAATTCGGAATCAACTTTTAATCCCTGAATTTACGAGCGAAAGAAAAGCTTATGAAGTACCTCTGCCTTCAACTATGTTTGTGATAACACGAAGCATAACGAACTAAATGATAACGGAAACGAATTAAAGATCTAATCATTTTTATCTATTCGCGCTGGACGTGGGTTAGCGATCAATGATATAATTTTCTCCATCACTTTCCGAACTTAGACTTTCATCTGAATCACTTGCAAGTAATTCTTCAATTATTTCTCCGTTACTTGGAATTTTTTTTCTACTACTTTAAGCTATAATAGGAATCCTTTATCGTAAAAATAGCCACTCACTGGAACTACACACGAGGGGGAATTCTGACACACTGGTTGAAAGAACACCATGCAGCACGAATGGTTCTATTGGACTGAAACGTGTGGTTTCAGAACACCTTCACGAGTTCAGAAAATATCTAAAGTAGTCCCAGTATATGCTTACTGTTCAGAGGTTCTCTTATCAGCGTTGATTGCTGAAATAATAAACGAAGAAACGCAGGGTAAAGCACCTGGCCCCTTCGCTTAGGACGGACGCGGTGGACCAAACACACTTGGGGCACGAGGTGTTGACACACAATGAGAAGACAGATAGAAGGCAGTGAGCTATTTAGGAAGATACGAGCGTGTTGCGCCCGCTCCCAGCGGGCTTCCCAGCTCTTTTCAATGCAGGTCCACAGAGGGATAGGCGCGTTTCTAATTTTAAAATGTAGAGAAAAGGCAGGGTCTTATGTACAAATTTAGTTGCAATTTACATGCAAATAAAATGTTCATGTACAAATTGAGGTCAGAGGACCTTTTTAAACACAACATTGGAAGTAATTACACTATAGAGCGTTCCACATTTAGTTGACAGTATGGGCTCTTATGGAGAATCGTTTCCCATGTTAATCTCCATTAGGCCAGGAGCGCGGTGTTGTCAATAACAGCACGAATGCGTTATGCACTGATTAAAAATTGCATTCTAATGCAGAAAGAAACGCTGCATTCATTGGTGCCAATAGTTTTTCGATAAATATTATTACAAAAGCTATAAAAAACATTTCCGTAAATTTCCGTCAGAAACGTGCATTTTTTTACTTTATGTTCTTCTCACAATTTCTGCCTAACCGTTGTCTGTATTGAATTGAATCTTCTGCAAAAAAATTCTTTACTCTATTTTTTCCTTGAAGGTCTTCACCAATTGTACAAATATTGAGTTTAATGTTGTTATGCCGACGTAACACCCTTTAGGACAAGAACATTTTGATTTTTCAAGGTAAAAAGTAGTCGCTTACTAACTTACGTTTCTTACGTCGTAGGTCCCTATATGCTGCGTTTCAAATCTGAAGAAAACTACAAGGTTATTTTTGGTGAAAAAATCATTAACTTAAATCAATTTTGAAGCGAGTAACAAGGTTTTGATCTTAAGAAAAAATATTACGGTGCCGCTGGGCCGGGCTTCTTGCTTTTGTTGCACGCAGACGGAAAATCGGACGGAAAAGGAGTTTTTTGTCGATGCATACTATGAAATGTATTTATCTATTTGCTTGATATCCTAAACAGAGAATATCTACCTATACGTCGTAACGGCAGTGTTTTTATCTGAACACATTGATACACGAAAGTAAGCAAGCGGCTTGGAAATAAGACGCTTTCGCCTTGGGTGTTTAGGTCCCATCGCGGAAACCAAGAAAAAGAATATATCATAATCTGTACGAAACACTACCCCATCCAGTGCACGCATTTAAAAAAGGTTGCTTGGTTTTTTTCTGAGTTCCTTTCATAGGGTACCATAAAACCTGCCCCAAAAGCGATCCTAGCCGAAGGGGCCGTGGGAAGAATTTACGAAGGCGTTCAGTTTGTCATTGCATTTTTTTGGATTAAACAAGTGTTGTATGGTCTGCTAAATTTGTGTAGTGAATTGTGAAGTGTGTTTTACACTTATCTACGCTGTAACACGCCCAATCAATATGTCCTATACAAAGAAGAGGAGAAAAGGTGAGAAGCTCGTAAGCCGCGAAAGACAGTTCGTGCCCAAAGTCTTCTCGTACTTCAGGAAATCTCTCAGCAGTAGTGAGGCCTGCCGAGAAAATTCGAAGGCTACTGGGTGCTCGGAGTCTACTGTTTACAGAGTTAGAAAGGAAAGTGGTCCATTGGTAACTCCTTCAAAAATTAATAAATTAGACTGTCTTACGAAAATTCGAGAGCAGTGATTTTCGACGATTTTTTGAGATCGGGAATTAGAAGGAAGGTACATGAATCCTTCGTGAAAAATAATCCTCCGAATCTAAAATCCATCTTAAATTCGGTAAATATGGATAGTATTCTCCCAGATTACAAAAGGACAACACTATATCGTCTTCTTTTGGACATAGGCTTCGTGTACGAACGCAGACGGAAAAGAATCATCCTTATCGAAAGGGATGATATTATTCGTTGGTGGGACAATTAATTATTTAAGGTAGCTAAACAATATCGTCGCGAGCACAGGACTAGTGTATTCACAGGCGAAAGTTGGATTAATGTTGGACAAATAGTGAACATTAGTTTGCGAAACAAACAATTATAAAATCCGCGTCAAGCTTTCCTGGCTGGACTAAATACTGGGCTTGGCTCCCACTTCCCTAGGAGGACGATTAGCAATTATACACGCAGGAACGTAAAATGGGTTCATAAAAGGAGCATCGCATGTGTTTCTGTACAAAAAGAACTCAATTCATGAGCATGAAGAAGTGGGTGGCGAGTGTTACGAGAGATGGTTTTAGCACTCACTTCTTGCAAACTTACCCGAAGGATCAATTATAGTGGTAGATAATGCCTCTTGTTACTCAAGGAAATTAGAATCCTTGCCTACAACAAGGTGGAGGAATGAGAACATTAAGAAAATTATCTTTGAAGATGTCCGCTTGAAAAGAGATCTTTAATTTACAATAAACCAAGTACGGGAAAATTTTGAAAAATTACAGATTGATGATGTCCTATACAACATCGCCTTTCATGTAATACCAGCAGAAGCCTAAAAATATTGCATAATATGGAAGGAATAGAAATTTTGTCTCATTCAGGAGTGGCGATATTCCGGATTATTCCGAAGTGTATGTGGCTGGGTGGTAGAGAGTTATTACCCAATCAGAAGTGCTGCCCCTTCCACCTCACCGTCCCCCTCCCTTTTTTCCTCAATTCGGCTGACCAGCGTTGCCAAACTGTGTAAATAACTGTTCGTGAGACAGTACAAGCACAATCTCCACAGATTAAGTTTGGCAACACTGCAAGCTGGAGAGTGATGTTCACTGGATGAAAGTGTGAGAGAGACTGTGGCCTCGTACACACTTTCACCAGCCATTCTTCTCTGATCATTCTACTCTGAAGCTAGAAGAGTGGGGGGGCTCAAACACGTTTGGTGTATAAAATGATAGATATATAACTGAAATTCATCTTCAAATAAATGTACTAAACTATTTTGCCAATGGTAATATGTTTTCAATTTATTTCCATATTTTGTAACTACAACAAAATTCGTTTGGCGTGGTTGGCATTTTAATGAAACAAGTAATTTGTAATGCATTCTTTCAATTTTTTCAGCAATGTATCTCAAGCTATTTTAGCACGAGATATGAACATGAAATAGTAGGAAGACACAATTGGGTTTAGATGTACATGGTATAAAATAGCAATTTTGATGTAATAACTCACATTTGACCTTGTATATTAGCTTAATTAAGGCTGAGTTAATTAAATAGCACGTACACATAGTTAAAACTCAGCCATATTAAAGATTGTATGAAATTTTATGAAGGCTTAATGAAACTTGCGTAAATTGGCACACAGATTGTGTAAACCGTGTACATCCTGTATTAAGTTGTATAAAGTCACGACTCAATGCAATTGGAAGTATATACATTTCTGCATGCAACGTATAAATATTTTATGCAATTGAATAGGAATGCATACAAATTTTATTTAGGTTAATACAATTTTTATTAATGGGGTAATGCTATTTATCAAAATCCTAATTTAATCAAAATGTAACCATTATTCTATACATGTGAGTTAAAGAGTAAACCGAATCAGTTTACAGTACACTGGGATGTTTGATAATAATCTGATGAACATAAACGGAATTTTCCTCTTCGGGATGGCCCCATCGTATCCTCCAAAGTATATGAAGCTACATTCATCGCTGAAAGAAGTACAAATGAACAAAATGGGTATCACCTTTGAAGGAAACTAAGGAATGTTAACTGAAAATACAACTTTAATATCAATATTTGGTCCATGAACTACCACTGCCAAAATTATGCCAACAGTTTTCAACTATCTCTGCTCTTCAGTGAAGTTTTCTTGGGTTTTGCACCGGGTCAGGTTCGCCATTTTTCCTTCCGTGGAAGCAGAAATGGAGAACCTAACCCGGTGCGAAATCCGAGAAAACTTCACGGCAGTTGTTCGCCGGGAAAAAACCAAAATTATATAACTCTGCTCTGATAAAAATCCATGCTTTGGTGAGTGAGATTAGTTGGATCTTTCCTGACTATCAAATGTTAACATTTTTTGGCATCAGGCATCAATTAGTATATTATTGCTATAAAAAGTTATATACTGGAAATAATTTCATAATATGGGATATGGAGTTTTTGAATCTATTCGTAAGAATTATTGCTTTGAAATGAAAAAAAACTTACAGGGGGGACCACGCGCCTAGTAGTGGTTCTGTTGAATGGGCCTTACTTTGGCTGTAATTAATTAATTTTCATGCGGTATTTTCAACAGCCGTATATAATTCCAAAAGTTCGCACCATTCAGCAGATGGGCCAAGTGAGGTAGTAGTAGCGTACGAGATACCCACCCAGGGGGCCAGGGTTATGAGCTTTGTCATGGTAATTTATTTTTTTTTCTTCATCGTGATTATACGGCATCAAATTTTTCATTAATTTTAATTGCGACGAGCATAGACATGAGACAATTTTTTATCATCATAATGGCGTTTAATTATTTAAGCAGTGTCATTTCAAACGCGGAGATACAACGACTACACTAGATAGGGTTGGTGTTCGCTAAATATTGACTTTTTCTTTTCTTATGCTGATCAACTTCCACATTAAAAATGAAAACCCCTCTTGCGAGAGCAAATGCCATTAATTGCTCGCTGCGAGCAGCAATATGCGAACAGACATAATTAAAAGGAACACAAAACTAATATAGATTGCCATGTTTCTCAAACACTTGATTCGAATTTCAAAAGTTCGTATTCACTTTACTCCAAAGGGAGTTAACTTACACAGTACCTATGTGCTCCAGAAACCATTCCGAAATACAACTTCAATTGAAAAATACGATGTAATAGAATTTGATAACCCTGGACCAGGCGCGCTGGCGTATAAAATACGTCAATTTTCGAAAGCCAAGGATTTCATCATGTACGTACATTCTGGGCTTGAATGCTCTTGTGTATTCCTAAAACGTACTTTGACTGTTTATATTGCGAGTTCTCGAAGTTCGAGGTATCTTAGCTATTTTTTAGATCAGCTAGAGGAACCCGTCACCCGTGGCGTATAAATTACGCTGCACGACTGGCCGTGTACAACCTGGGTACATCTATATTTGTATCAGCTATAAATGTACAGGATTGAATTAACTTCGACAAATAAAGATTAATTTCGACAAAAATCGAGTGTTATTATACATGCACATATCATAGGCAAAGTACACCATTCGCACGGTTGGGTAAAAATAACAGTCGCGCACGACAGAGGGTTAATAGCAACAAATAAGCTAAATGTGTCTGCTCTCCGCTTCCCAAAATCTTCCGTAGCCCTTCAAAAATAATAACAAGAGGCCCACCAACAAATGTCATTTCTTCGAAAAAAGCCACTGTTATAGCCCCCATTAATCTTTCGGTGTGTAGAAGAGTAGCAAGTTTAGCCTTCATCTAAACGCGTTTGAAATGACACTGCTTAAATGACTAAACGGCATTATGATGATAAAAATTGTCTCATGTCTATGCTTGCTGCAATTAAAATTAATGAAAAACTTGACGCCGTATGATTACGATTAAGACAACAAAATAAATTACCATAACGAAGCCCCGAACCCTAGCCCTCTGGGTGGGTATCTCGTACACTAACACTACCCTACTTGACCCATCTGATGAGTGGGGTGAAATTTTGGAATTATATACGGCTTGTGAAAATACCGCATTGAAATTAATTAATCACAGCCAAACTAAGGCCCACTCAACGGAACCACTACTAGTTCAGAGATGCGTTCCCATTCCGAAGGCCATAAAAAATATGGCATTGAAAAAGGCGGAGCAAGGTGCGTGGTCTCCCCTAGTGAAATACTTCTCAACTCTTCAGCGACAATTTTTATGTAAATAAAATAGGGACATTGATTTCTTTGAAAGAAATTTCATTTTATTACTGCCAAACATATCTCCGTCCAATGAACCACTTTCGGGAAAAGAGTGGGAAGATAAATTCTGACTTAATCTTGCTGATATTCCAAAAAGTTTACATTAAGAATTTAAAATAATAATTTAATGGCCAACAGACGAGCGCTTTGGGTAACAAATTGAATATTTTAATTGAAACTTTGATACGCTCTGAAAAACGCTCCCGTCATTTAAAAAAGAAAAATAAGATTGACTTTTTGATCTCTTCTACCGAATGCCAAAGAGAAAAAACACAGAAATATATTTCGGTGCAGATATGGACAGTGTTAATAGTAAAATAGGTACAAAATGGAAGCTAACGGATAGGACAGGAATAAATGATATTATGCGACGATAGAAAAGGGGAATAATTAGTTTGTGGAATGGAAAGAGGACTCACCGTTGCCTTGGCTAGCAGTGTTGGCAACACGTGGTTACAGTACAAAGAGTGGTGGAGAGGGACATGCTGATGAAGGAGAGCTCTTCCTAATGTGGATCATCATCATAATAAGTGATAATTCCAGGCACTGCCGCTGCCAGGTAGCACACGTTACCCGCATGTGTCCTACAATCCAATGCATATCTGATACACCAATGGAAAGCCCCGCCCCTCTTTCTCCCCTCCACCTCCTGTAGAGCCCGCGTCCACTCACACTCACATTCTGCATCGCTCTGTTCATATGGCAACGCCTCATTTCCAAAGAATAACTTGAGAGATAATTGCGAGAGGGCCCAAGCTAAATAAGTACATACACTTTTATCACTACTACCCGAGCAAACCTTCGCGCCAAAATACACTGTCTCAGTCTCCAAATCACAAAATGAGCGCCATTTAGTCCCATCCCATTTAGTCCCGCCCAAATCCGCAAACTTATTCTTCATCCTTCTAATGTCATTAGACTCGCAGTCCACCACTACCTTCACCCGATCATGGCCACACAGATACTTCATTATACACGCAGTACAATCATCTTCATCATACAGTCTTTCATAATACGTACGCATGGTGTCTACTCCATCTCCATATACAATAGTAGTCCTACACAACATGGCGTTCACGCACTCCTGCCTAGCTTTTGCCGCATCAGAGGGAAGCGCAATCACGGCAGTATCCTCTCCCAGGCCAACCTTAATTGACGTTACATGCTCTGCAGTTGAAGTAATTGCCTCTTCCAAGCACCGCAAGAGTTCGTCACGTCCACACACCTGTGCTTTGAGTCCCTTCAAGGAGAAGGTCAACTGACGCTGTAGAAATTTCATTTCATTCCTCAATGCATCCACGGAGGACTTCAAAGATGCAATGTCTTTATCTGATGTAGCCACGGGTGTTGTGTAGGTAGCGCTCGTACTGAATGACGAATGAAGGTGACGCCTTATCACCTGGTCCCTCCGGTGTACCAAGGACACCAACTTTAGAACTTCTGAGCGCTCCATGTCTTCAGGGAAGCGACGAGCCATCTCCTCAGCTGAAGATAATGCGTCCACTTGATTGTCATCAGTCAATTCTGGTTTGGCCCCTCTCGCCAGTAGTTCCTCCACGCAATCGGCCTTCCCAAGACTCACCCCAACATGCAAGAGGGTTTTTTGCCGCACGCCCCTTGCATCCACATCTTCCAGCATGTCCAGCAGCTCTTTATGCTGGAGAAACGAACCAGTCACCAATGCAGCAAAGAGCCTTTCCTCCACAAACTCTTTGGCGACTCTATCAGAACCATTGACTGACATCATTACGAAAGTGTTTGTTGGGTTAAGCAGACAGTAAGTTGCCAATTGAAACAAGGAGTGGTTCCAATGGTTACCGATAAGAAATGCAGTATCTCAGTGTTGGCGCGAGAGGATGAAATTTTAGCTGCAAAGAAACAAAATGAAAATCAAATCAATACTATAAAAATAGTTAAATGCGCTGCCAAAAAGTGTACAGGCGCATATGTGGCTGGAGAAAAAATATATTGCTTAATACGCAACCAAAAATAAAAGGCAAATTTCCCGTGAAATATGTTTGCTGGAAATATTTCTACTACCCTAAAGAAATTCAATTGTAAAACGAAGAGTCGGACGTATATCTCATCTTATTTCACCTGGAAAAATTTGCAGCAAAATGATGCATAAAATTCCTATCAAGCAATGATTGAGAGTTCCTGTCCAAAATGTCCCCATTTTGACATAAGCGGAAGATCTTTTTAAAAGGTTTCTATAAAATTAAAATTTTTAGCATTCCTCGAAAGCAAGATGAAAGAATGCTATCGATAATTTATAATACAGATTTAAAACGTCATAAAGCAAAGCCAAAAACTGAACTGATTAATGTCTACCTCTAACACTTTTTTCCAATGTCAAATCTTGTGAAATTCCTTTCATTTTTCTGATGGCATAAAAGGCAACATAATGTCGAGTATCCATATTTGAGACACTGAAAAGCGACCACAAGCAATGTTGTATATATTAAATTTTCGATATGGCTGTGTCTAGTTAAATAGAAAAATGGTGGATTAAATTTGAAAATAAGTTTAGGAATAGTGTTTGAAGTTTTCCAACTGTGAGATAAGTACTAGGTATCAGTGGCGGCTTCTGTTAATTTAACCAGCATGTGCATTGAAGCAGATATACGATGAGTTGGGGAGACTAAAAATTTAACAGCAAATAGATTTTAGACTCACAACGTGTTATTGGAAGCACACCAGCAAATGGCCGCTAGAAGCACACGAAAAAAAAGGCGTTTTTGGCATGAAGTTCATATGAATGCCACTAAATGGCACTGGATACATTGACGGAATAGGATCTGGGGCGCAGGTAGTGTAAGTGGCTGCTACACTACCTGCAAGTTACTCTTCATATATGCGCGTGCGCACACTCGAGTCCTTTTGAGTCTACTCCCAGCATCCATTAGAACTTGGCATGCCCCGCTTACCTCGTACCGCCCGAACACCCACAAGTGATCGCCTAGACCGAATATGCGGCCGGTTCGATGCCACGGGATCGCACACTTGTAGAGCGGTGATTTCTCTTACGAGATAGCTGTAGCGTTCGGAGATACATATTTCATCCATATGCAGACAGAACTTTTATCTTTTTCATTGCTATGGAATAGTTAGCTGTTATAATTCAGTCATGTTTGGGTGTGCACTTCCTAGCATGCGTATTTGCACGCGCCGCCACTGCTTGCTATACGGTGACAATTGTATTAAATAAATTCCTCCACGCGACAGGAGCAGGGATGCCGATTTACAAAAAATATTGGGGGGATATTTCTTCGGTAAATTTTATAAGTAGTGAGTTTTATGTTTTTGAAACACTTTAGAGGAGTCATACGACCAACAGTAGAACCTTGATAACCCTAATCTCGATATGTAGGGGAAAATCGACAAGCCTGGTGCAATTTTTCTTCACACCTATAACGAACTTTCGAGGGGGCTCGGGCCCCCTCAGGCCCCATGGATTTGGCGCCAATGGACAGGAGTGCTTACTTAAAACATGGCTATCACACGGTAATTGATAATTAAAATACAAGCATGGATTACACGCGTTCGTAACTACTTACCTAATTGGTTAGACAATCAGGTTGAAATAGATACTCGCTTCTTCTCTGACTTTCCTATTCCCAAAACAGGAAGGGCTTTACTGAAATGCAAAATAAATTATTTCTTTTAGTATCTTGTAATGTTAATTATACTCAAATAAAGCAAGTTATCTTCCTTAATGACCCCATTTAACTTTAAGCAACTTGAACCCGAAATAATTGAATAATACCTCTCATATAACAGGGCGTGAAGAAAAAAGTGGTGGATCAATGCCTCGGATGCATCGCGCACAAAATATATGCAGCCTTTGCCTTAGAGAGAGGCCTCTACACACACGCACAGCGGGCTTATCTTATCACAGGTGCGATATAAAAAGGCGGTGGTTTAAAGATAACCATGCAACGCTTCTGAAAGTCAACACTTGAGCAAAGATTATTGCGACACTCTCAATCGAGAATAATTGATAAGAAGGATTAATTATATGTTTTTACTCTAATTCATTGGATTACAGTCCGGCCGCCGAAAGTTGTCCGATGACATTTGGAAGGGTTTAGATCGGGGCAGGGGGAAAGGTTGCCAGGTAAGAAGGGAAAATGCCCACCTGGCATGTTAAGAAAGGGTTCCTTGAAGAAAGCAGCAGGTAGGGACGACTAGCGAGTAGGACCAAACTGATGAATCCCCTGCTTTTCATCTTAAGGCTGGACGGCGATATTTGGTGGAGCTTGGTGACAGGATACATGATAAAGACACACTGTTTTATGTTCCACAGAAGTATTAATAACCGACCCAGGTATCGATATTACGCTATGTCATTTTCAAGGTGGAATAGGTGTCATTTTCAACCAAAAAAATTATGTAGTGTATACTCGAAACCTGAGAAGGTTATTAACATTTAAAACAAAAGTTTTAATAACCGACCCAGGTATCAACATTACACTTTGTCATTTTCAAGGTGGCATAGGAGCCATTTTCAACGAAAAAAATGACGTAGTGTAATGTAGATACCTGGGTCGGTTATTAAAAATTCTGTGGAATATAGAACAGTGTATCTTTAATATTTCCAATACCCTGCTTTGGTGATTCGTAGGAAGGACTGGCTTTGGTGGTTTAGGTTTGTTTCAGTACTTCATGTGCCATGTGACAACGTTGCATGAGTAGGCGAGGGTGTGAGGTGCGTTTGGTGGAAAGTGATTGGCTGTAAACTGTGCTGGCTCCGGGTTCTTTACCCCTCCTTTTGAACTTCCATCGTACAACTCTCGCCGGCTCTACTGTAATCGCGATATTTTACCAGTTGATGGGGATGTGGGATCAAGGGTAACAGATTTTGAGCCGACCTTACACAGGCTGACGGTGCCTCCACATTACCCCACGGAATGCGCGGGCGAAGCAAATAATATTATAGGCAATAGAAGACTGATAAAAAACATGCCAATTGTGTCGTGAAGGGGATCAGCATTTGCAGCGCCTTGCGGGAAAAAAACTCGTTTATTTTCGCCGCTCGACGCGTGTGACGAGAAGCCTTTTCTGTCATTTATAGACGTTGATGCGACTCTTACTTTACATTTGCTTTTGTTTCGTTCACTGATTATCACAATAAAAGTTAATTTTTGATGGAATAAATCAAATTAATGGGTCAAATTTAAAATATAAGGACGACAAGGGTCATTCTCCAAATTTCCATCGGACCAATTTTCAGATTTCAAATTAGTTTTTCCGCATTTCTTCATTCAAGGCTTTAATAATTTTTCTAATGAAAAACGAATTAATTCAAATGACTGATAAATATAGTTGTTTTCGTGATTTTTTAAAATAATTGTTGTAATTTTTTTACATTGGAAATGATATTAAAACGTTTTCAATGAAACGAATTCACAGTTCTTACGACGAAACTGATAATTGATTGAAAATGAGGGGGTTTATTCAAAAAAAAGTTTTAGGGGTCGAATTGGCGAAAGCTGTCCTTAGTAGTGTAAAACTCCCGTCCTCCTACTGTTAATTTAGTAAATTCTTAGAAAATATGTTGTCAAATGACGAGATTCATATCCTTCGTTTACCATCTTAGTAAGGTAGACGTGATAATGAGAAGAAAAAAAGAAAAAAACTGCGAAACAGAGAGATTTAAAATGTCATTCTTCCCTCGTACTATTGAGGATAACATTATCATCTCAACTAATAGAATGAATGGCGTCACTTGCTAGGATGAGTAATTGCATATTTTTAATAGTTCTAACCGTGCATGTATTGGCTATAGGAATTACTAACCATTAGCAAGTTTTTTCTATGAATTAGTATTCATATGTTGCTATTTCTATGACCATGCGGTGTGCATGTGGCGGTCCTCTTGCATGTTTTATTTTGGTGATTTGTCACCCCCTGCCAAACACCGTAGAGGTGTCTAGCTGGGTCTTACATAGATGTATGAGACTCTAAGCAAAGCTCGGAGGGCTAAGACACGGCAGGTTGACAAGAGGCGTTTGATTGCACCAGGAGAAGGCCAGTAAAATAACGTCACTTATCGAGCAATATGGATGGGTGGTGAATATCATCTTTTTAAAGGATTTGAGCGGGCGAAGATTCGCGAACTACGACGAATTTCAAGAAGTGATTCTAGCCTACCTACAGGAAGCAGGTTCTAAGAGGTAATACGGATGCGGATAGTCGTCGAGCGCAAGGGCGAATGCGTAGAAGTATAGCTAAATGTTCAAGGGTTCTAACCATGTAATATGCAACGGAAAAAATGTAGGGAACTACGACCAAAATTTGCAGGCTTTACATCTCTCATGTCCCTAGCAATATACGTGTCTTAAACGAGGACAAGTCAATGCGAACATGAGCTCTCATTTATAATGAAAGCAAAATACTTATATCGATTGTTCTTTTCTGCTGTAAATATTTATGCAACCCGCCATAGTTCTAGAAATTCACACCCCCTTGCCGTTAATAATCACAGAACAAATAATGCTTCTAACTCCCTGCTATCCACAATGATGAGGGATTTTAATGAACTCAGCCGAAGTTATGATATCTCTATGTAGATTTAAAAGTCACTTGTGATAAAGGTGAACTCATTTTAAGAATTCTATCCAGAGAATATGTTTTTACGTTAAATTTTATGTTATTATATCTACCTACATATTTTATTCATTGATGTGCAATAATGTAGAGATTTTTTAAAATAAGTAATTTTTAATGGGTTTATTATACGGGTGTTCATTATTTTTCTGTCTATCATCTGTGAAATTATATGTAATAATATGGTTAATGGGTTATATCCCGTAAATAAATGAAATGAAAATAGTTTCCAGAATTCCGTGATCTGATAGCAATGTTTTGGGTTACTATGAAAGGAAAAGAAGAAGATTATGGAAGCATTTACCTCCCCTGCAACGACTTTATCACATCCTACATTTAAATTTCAGGAGTTTACGCGGTATATCATTGAAGCTTCTCCTGCCTCCGGTTCATTATTATGTCATGTGGTGAGACCAGGTATGTTATTTTCCAGAACTACGTAGTTCTCTGCATTTAAATAACTAAAGGGTGATGGTAGGGATTGATTACTCACCAAAACACATGAGAATAGTGTTTATAAATCGGCAGAATAGAAAAGGAAATATTGTGGAATCACCGCAAAACATGAATCGCACCATGCAACGCATAAGACAACTGAAGTATTGTCACCCGCTGCGTATTCAAATGAGTTTACAAAAGTCGCCACTCGTGTCACCGAGAGAAAAATTGACATTAAATTGAATGACGGTGAAGGAGAAGACGGACGAGAGGGTAATAATAACCTCGCATGACGCACACTAAATCTATAGCAGAAGAAACCAAAAAAAAATTGACATCAGGAAGAGTCTAAATGGACAATTAACAGTTACAAAAAGACATTTTTTCCAGATTATTTTTACTTATTTATCCTAATTCAGGCTTTAAATTATTCTTTTGTGTTCACCACTAAAATTTTTAGTTTACATTTTTTACTGAGCGATACATTTCTGTTTTCTACCTAAAGGCAACTTCTTTTTTTAGGTTTTGTCGAATAATCTCTTTCCTTGAAGTATATCTTACGCATTTTGCTAACTGAAATAAAAGACGAGATATATTCCTGCATCTGTAAAAAAAACACCTTTTTAGGGCGGAAGCAGTGTTTTCTGTGGATGCGCGTGAGATTTATAAGACGGATTTAAGGAAATAAAATCACGGTTAAGGCAGTGATAACTCAAATTGCCGACAGATCCTAAGGTCAATCTGCCGATTTTAATCGTCGGAAGCAGAAATCTTTCCTGCAGAAATGAAAAAAAAAACAAATGGGAGCAAGAACAAAACTTATGACGGAATATTTCATTCGGTGGAGGTTGTTTCGCGGTCTCGGGGTCTCACTCTTAATACTATATATATAAAAGAAAGTCGAAAATCGTGTTAGTTAGAACAATTATAACTCGAGAACGGCTGCACCGATTTCAATGAGATTTGGTTCTTTGGATTTGTCTCTGGCGGGGTTAACATATAGGCCATTAAAAAAGGATAATTTCACAAAAAAATTCATCTCTTTCCTATGCACATGCTTTTAGGAGTTATAGTAACACAACAATTGATAAGTCGGTCAAAACTACAAATTAAATAATTTGTTTTGTTTTTACCACTTTAATAACTGAATTTAGTAACAATATCACATTTTAATTACTAAATATATTCAAAATATTAATTAAATTGAAATTACATTAAAAAAATTTAATTCGAGCTGATTGTAAGCCCAGCCGTGGCCCAGATCGAGTTGACACTTCACTACCGTGTTTGTAAACAAATCTCCAAGCAATTGTTGACAAACGGTAATGCCCGTGTTCCTGTCGAGGAATCGAGTAGTTTTAACTCATTTCCTTGGAATGATTGCGAATTAGTTTCAGCGGAAGGTGAGCTCATCAACAAAGAGTTCCAGAATATGATTGATCACCAAAAGAATCAAAGATGGTTGATTTAGCGTGCAAGAACGAAGATGTGGATGACTAAAACGAGGTAAATTCAAATAGTTCGTACTCTGCATGGATTCGAATCTTTTAAATGTGTAACAAACGAAGACGAAATCACTAAATAGCTATCTGAATATTTTAAGTCCTTGGACGTACCTGGCTTACCAAGGCACGATTTACAGAAAAATGTAGTTTCTGTGCTCATGATCTTTTGAAGCCTAAACCAACCATAACTATCCAACGGAACGTGTTTGGTCATTAAAAAAATTGGTGATGAATGTGATTCACGCAACTTTACTCAAAGGAAAATTCAAAGGTTAGGAAGTCCTCATTCCGTAGATTCCATGATCTCAACTCATATGCCCTTTTGAGCTTAAACTTATTCAATTTCCAATTCGTGTTGCATTCGTGGTAACGATTAAAAAATCGCATGGTCATTCTTTCAGTTTTTGTGTTGTTTGTGCTCATGTGCTAATGAAAACCCATGATTTTCTCATGGTCAATTTAGCGTGCTATGTTCACGAGTCGATAAACCATCCTCTGTGTTTCTTCCTTCGCTTCAAGTGCGTAGCTAGGATAGGGGGTTTTGGGCGCAGCTAATACCACGGGTCTGTAGGGTATAGAAAACTCGCTATGTGTGGGGGCACTTCCCCCAGACATTTTTAAGATAAATGGTTCAAAATAGTGGGTTTTGTGGCTGTGTGAATAGTTAAATATGTTTTGTGTGTTAGTCATCCGTCCCCCAAATATTAACAACAAAATCTTTCATAAAAAAATTCTCTAAGCTCTTGGGGGGGGGGGGGGGTTTCCCCCCAAAACCTCCCCTCGCTGCGTCACTGCTTTGCTTCGCTATATTTATTTAGCTTCATCCGCTTCATCTTGCGCCTGATAACAAAACAAAAACTGTTGTTTATCAGTAGGTGCTTGACGCAAGACATTAAACCCGAATGTGTAGGGCTCACCGTGGTGCGTTTACACATGCAGTACATTTACGCAGTGCATTTTTTCCAAACAGAGATACTAAAACTGGCGCGCCTTAAGTCATTTAATGCGAATGCTGCTTCATAGGGGCTTTTCTTGCACGATTTTGAGCATCAGTCAAGCGTCGGTCTGGGGTCGTGTCAACCTGCCCCCTGAATGGGCCAAGTGTATGCAATAGACTTGGACCTAAAAACATTTTTTACAGCTAATAGCGCTAATAGCCAACAACTGAATGCGTATAATTTTTATTTCATGAACTGCTATATTAAACCACAATGCCCAAAATTTCTTAAGCTAAAACGTAAGAAAATTTGTTGAAAAAAATCCGCGTAAACGTGCTCCGATTCACCCTATGTAGATTCAATCAAGAAAATATCTTTCTGACAAGCAATTTTGGTACTCATTTACGTAGTTTTATTGAATTTGTATCCTTATTTCATTATAATAAATTAAACATGATTAAAAACGATACAGCCGCTATCGATTTATAAATGGTGTAAGTAAACTGTAAGTTCATTGATTGTTAGGCGGTACGAAGTTCGCCGGGTCAGCTAGTACTATATAAGTGCGGAGGTTTTATTGAAAATAAAAGGGTTGGATACAAATATGTTTCCCTCTGTTTCATACTTGAATTTTGGCCGGCGATGGGGATTTTACGATGAAAAGATGTTCCATAGGTAGAGGTTTTACTACGTATGCAACACAAGTTTGCCAAATATCCAGTAAAAATTCCATAAAATTCGCATTATTTTCGCTCAGGATACAATATTTTGGGTTATCCCAAATAATCTTAATATTTCGCGTCATTCCGCGAAAAAAATTGTTTCGCGAAAAATTCGTGCCTCTACCAATTATTCCTCCCCCTCCAGCAATGACAACAAGGAATGCAGATGATATTGCCTCAAGTCACCTTGAGCCCATAATGATGCTGAGTGAGGAACCTGGTAATAATATAGCGAAATGTAGAAAGTCAGATTAAATGAAATTCGGTACGGTTAACGTTAATGTTTTTACTGAATCATAAATATTTTTTCTTGATTTCTAGGTGCAGGAACTGAAACACTATCAGTATCTATGGAACAAGAGAGTGTGTCCCTTGCATATATTGTTTAATTAAATGAATTTGTTGATGGTTTCATTAACTTCTCTCAATTACAATTTCTCATTTCTACTTTGAGCTTCATTCAAGCTTTGTCTTTTTCTAGATGTGCCTGATGAGAAACTAGAGATGTCTTTGGCTAGACTAGACATCCTGGAGGGAGAACTGTCTACCATCAAAGCCGATGTAGCTGCTTTAAAGAAAAACACAGATTTAATTCTGAAGTTAATGCAGCAGGGAGAGCTGAGGGGGGAGATACAAAGGGCTGCTCATATACCCTTCCCATGCAATTGCCTGTGTTAAACAAGGAACAGGTGATAGAAATGCAGGCAATGTTAGGAGTGGATGAGCAGTTTAAGAAAAACTTGGTCACTTTATCCCTTAGATGTAAAGCAAAGTTAAATTAATAGATGTTTTGGCAAATAGTATGATTAACCATTGGTAGCCTGTTCTTCTTCCAGAAAAACATTATGGGAGAAATGGAAACGAAAGACCTCGGCCAGATTGTCAGACGAAACCTGTCGAAATTGATGGTCAATTCAGTTGCCACTAACTTCACCTGGCTTGGAACAACAGATAATGAAAACGAATCCCTGAAGGCACAAAAAACCATAATCACTGTGTTAACAGGTAGTTCAGGAGATTTACATAATTTTCAAGTATTTTTCCTTTCTACCCCAGGGAGTAATAATATTTCATTTATAATTACAGTTTCTGCCCGGAGAAAAGGGATTTACGAGGAAAAACTGTTTGTAAGAGAAGTATCAAACTGGTTGTACCAGAGCGACAGAAGAAAGGATATATAAGTTCACATATTTTGATACTGCTTTGCTGAAATTATTAGAATTCTTGCTCCTTGTATCCGTTTTTAACTTTTTTGAACTTGTCTGCAGTGTGCTTAATTTTAAATGGTTTTTGCGGGAAATTAATCTAAATTGCTGTTTGATTCAAATTATAAATATTAAACTGGTTGTACCTGAGTTCTAGGAGAAAGGACAAAGAAGTATACTTAATTTGATAATGCTTCGCTTTAAATATTAGAATTCTTGCTGCATGTATCTGTTTTTAACTTTTTTGAAATTGAATGCAGTCTGCTTATTTTTAAATCGTTCGTGTGGGATATAAACCAAAATTGTTTGCTTGATTCAAATAGTAAATTTAAAACTGGTTGAACCAGTTAGTAGGATAAAGGACAAGTGACTGACTTATGTCCTCCACTTTGACTGCGACTGTTCAGGTGCCGTATGATCCAAAAATGCGGAATTTTTTTTCTCGCCAACAGGTTTTAAATAGGATGTAATGAAAATTCATCATCACCAAACTAAAATTTTCAATTTTTTTTTTCGGTATAATTGGATAATTTATTTTCCACGTCGATCGACGTGGTCCGCCGTTGACAATGGTCCGTGGTTATGCAACCCGTATTACAGAAGGTTATAAATTTTCTAATGCATAAATACATCATGTTTGGTCGCTAAATATCGATGATTTAAACAAGTAGATAGTTAATCCGTATTTAATTACTAGCCTCGTACCATTAACTGAATATTTTAACTCGGAATCCCATCCGACGCTCTTTTTTTATCGTACATTTTGTGCACAAAGCATTTTTCGACGTTCACCTTAGCTGGGGAGAATATACATTTTGATGTTGATCTTCTGCACATATTTGAGGTAAATACCGGAATTAGGTACTTTCTAAGCCTAGCCTTACATACTTACCTTGGAAACCTATCTTAGACCACGATCTTTTATACTCTCCGCTTGAATGGTTATTCACTCGATGGTTCTTGAAGAGTGATGGAAAAGAGTACAGGTATATTACTATTCATGCACTCCTCTATGTTGGAAATACACTAATAAATTCGTAAAAGTTTAATTTGTAGGATAATATGTCTTTATCTCGAATTAAGATTAACAATTTGCATTCTTAGCCAGTAAAATTATAAAAAATAGAATGACTTTTACAAATGGTTTATCAGGTTTTATGACAATTAAAAAAATAAAACGTCAGTAAATAAACAAGGATATGATAAAAACACTCACATAAAGAAACATATCTGAAACATATTCTCCAAACATGATGCACGTAATTTAATCAATCCTTCCGTGAAACTCTTTGAAGCAATTTTCCAAGCAAAGAGGAGGATTTTCTGCGCTATCAGGGCAGTGGTATATAGTTTGCTGGCGTTTTCCTTTTTTGTACATACCCGGCAGTTTTTTTGTTTTCTTCTATCCCCTTTAGTTGTCATGGGGTTGAACTTGGGAAAGTGCATCTCTAGTGGTTGGGTATTGATTTGGGAAACGATGACGTTTTCCTGAGTCCGGCCAAAACGGATGAGTTTTCCTATACTACTGAGTCTAAAACTCTGTAGACTCATTTTCTCTCCCTTTGAATACATTTTATACAGTTGGTAACATTATTTGCACAATATGGAGAGCATCCTTTTTATACCAACGCAAGGTCTTTCTTGAGATTATGTGGTAGGACAAAAGTTGATCTAACCTATCAACACCACCCATGAATTTATTGTATTCACTCGCCGCTTCAGGAGCCCTCCTTTCAATTTTCCTTTTGCTCACACTATTCACCAACTTTCCCGAGTGCTGTGTGCAGCCCCCTCCAACTCGGCTGCTACGCCGCTGGTTGGCTGGCCCCAAAATCCTCCCACGTTATTCAATTTTTTTAGTTCGTTACAGAGTGGCGCTGCGAGCATGTCGCGCGTCCAGTATCGCGTTGCTGTTACATTCATTTCAACGATGAATCAGTGAAGCTCGTCATTTGGAAGATGACTTATATTGCTAAAAAGCAATTAAATTTGAAGATGGTCCGTGCATCGCGCTTTTTTTATGTGCCTAATAATTCTACAAGATACAGGACAACCAGAAAGGAAGGCTGAGCTGAAAATAAAAGCTTTTTCAAAGCTGTGGTAAGTACTCAAAATGCGGTGGGTTACCTAAGTTAGTTTTATAGCTCTGTTATCGTTAATTTGGTAATTTTTTCATGGTTTTAGATCTCAGTGACCTCGTGTTTTAATTGAAAATATGTGGTATTCGCTAAGAATAAATTAGCGGTGCAAATAGATAGCGGAAATACTGCAGTATCTGCAATGGCGGCTTTGTTTACTCTTCCATGCATGCCCTTTCTCTTGTTTTTAAAGAGGTCGATATGGCAAAGCGTGCGATATTTATTCACTAGCCTTCTCATTTATTTAGAGAACTTTTTATTGTTATCTTCGCGGGAATCCAAGGATTCATGTTTTTCACACAATACCGAAATAATAATCATGCCACGTTGCCGTGGAGGCATGGTTCCACCAGTATTTACTAATTGTGCTATTGTACTTAATTACTATGGTATAACCTCGATGATTTCGTAGCTCGCTTTCCAATTAATGAATGGCTTTATATATTTAGCGAAGAATTTTGAGTGAGTACAGAAAACAGAGAATCGGAAGAAAAATGTCGCACCACCACGATTATTAACGAACAATGATAGGGAAAACTTGTACTATTTCATTCCTCTGAGATACAGTTGTGCAGTGAATTAGTGTTTTTATGGTCGTGGCGAAAGTGTTAATGTGTATCCTCCTCCAGTTTTAGGACTTAATGACAGTGAAATTATAATAGTAGCTTCTGTTACCTGGTGGGATAAGGTTTATGGCGCCCTGGCGATAGTTTTGCTTGCATCCATGCTCATTTTATGCAAGAATTGATGTTATGTAGCGTATAATAATCTGCATGGACTAACGGTGATCCGCCTACGGATGTTTAAATATAATTAATTTCATATTTTTTTTACTTCTGTGGATTAGCTGCCATTGCAGTTTAGAAATTGTTGTAGTTGTAAACAAAGTGCAACAACAGTAATGTGGTCAGGGTATTTTTTGCTGAAAAGGGGCAGGGCTTACTAGCTGTAATAAGAAAGGAAGTCATGAGAATAGAGTAAATGGTGGTAATATTAAGAATTGAAAGGATGAATTTAGCTCTTGATATTTACTATCGAAAATTTGGCCCCACCCTATCATGATGATAATTTTCTTGTGCCTCAAAGCCTCACATTTTTGGTGTGACGTAACCTCATGTAAAGCCATTATTAGAAAACTGTGGGGATCTTTCATGGTAAAAGTACTGTCATTCCACATTTATAACTGGTACGACCTGGGATTTCAACTGTTATTTTTTATATATTTTTTTAAATTTTGCCTAATTTTTAAAAATTTCTATTTCTAGGTGGTCATTCCTCTCCAGATTCTTTGGTGGAAGTGATACTGCCACAATTTTGGGAAACCCTCAAATCTTCATGAACTTTGGGATTTATTTACATTTTTCTCACTTCCAAACATTGTCCTTGTCCTTTCAGCTCGCATGTACAGTGTTAATTATAGTGCTTGTGCTTTCATGAATAAATGCATTGAAAATTTAACAACAATCACTTCCTTCAATTACCATTCCCAGCCGTCCCCTTTTCCTCTATATTGGTTACTGTTTCGATTGATCTTGTGATGTGTATTTCTGTGACTTTCTTGGGTTAAGAATTTAGCCAGGTGTTTTCCAGCCAAGTCTTAATTAGGGTTCCCAAACGTACATGTAACATTTCAGAATAACCATAAAGTCTTAATCTAATCTTAAATGTGTCATTATGGGAAGCTTTTAGTAATTAATGTTGGGCCAGTTTTTTTTCATTGCGAATCTAGTAATTTCTGAATCGGGTATTACCGTATCCTTGTAGTTACCTGCTAAGGATTGCCTGTTTAAGGTGGGCAACTAGGTGGTGTGCATCGACTTTGCTTTTCAGTGACGGTTATCTTGATTATCATGTTGATGCCGATAGATGGTGAACCGTGTTAAACCGTGATGTTTTAAATTTTTGGCGATTTGGACGTAATAACTTCTGTTTTATGTGGTAGAGCTAATAAAATACGACTGCTAGCAGACGATAACATCTTATATTCAATTCCTTCTAAAGGCAATGTTTTTTGTACATGGACTTTCTAACTGGCTGTCAATGAAAATAAAAGGCTATTTAATAAAGCGTCTTGGTGTTCAATTCAGTTAAAGGCATTTTAAATTCGATGTTCCAGCGATGAAGAATCGTATTTGGTTCAATGCAATTTCGTAATGCTGGACGCGCGGACACCCACTAGCACCATCTATCGGCGATTCCCTCGCGCGGAAGCTTTTGGGGCCACCCAGCGGCCGGGAGTTGGAGGGGGCTGGCTGTGGGCTAATCATTGTCACCTCCCTTTTGTCCTTCCATTTTAGCACACAAACCCCGTCGTCCGACCACATTTCCACCACTTTTCCTTTTTTTTATTTTTTTCGCAGTAACTTCCGCGGGATTACTTTTCCGGTTACTCCTCAACGTGCCAGTGCACAACATTTTATTTTCTGCTAAACTTGCAACAATGTCCACACTGGTGAAGTGGTTGTCCATAAATACAGTGTCCTACTCCTCCATATGCCTGCAAAAGTTTATGAACAACACAGCCCGCGTGTCCAAGTCCTCCCTCGGAGTTTTCCCCGGCTCCTGTATGAACTAAAATTTTTGTGACAAGGCCACTGGGTTCAGCCAGCATGTATAGCTTTACACCAAACTTATGCTTTTTTCCTTTGATGTACTGCCTGGAAGACAGTCGCCCCGGTATAAGTCGACATAAAATCATGGACTCGTCAATACTAAATTCTCGGGAAGGGTAATATATTTCATCCATTATGTCATCAAAATAATTTAACAGTGGCCTTATTTTCTGAAGGCGGTCAGATAAACGTGGTTTTTGTGTCCCTTCGGCAGGTGCAAAATGCAATACTCGTAAAATTATTTGAAACCTGTCCCGAGACATGTGAGAGGGAAAGAAAGGGATGTTATAAAACTTGTCTTTCCGCCAGTAATCCAGAAACTGAGATATTTGGATCAGTCCCATGTGCAGTAGTAGTCCCATAAACACGAAAAACTCATCCTTTGTGACAGGTTTCCAACATCCTATGCGTGCGCGAGGAGATAGCCTCTCTTTCAGGAAACAGTCCGCCTTATTATTTGTTTCTTGAATAATTTTTTCTACTATTTGGTCTGTGAATACCAGTCGAAAAAAATCCCATGGAGTGTCTCCATTTGGTTTCACTTTCAAATTGCTCTGTCTAGTGACATTCATTTCCGGCAATGCGGGTGTTTCCATAGACCAAGTGCGGTCAGTGCGACGCGCGTGGATAGACAAACCCGGAGTCACAGTTGAGCCATGGCTTAGAGAACTTGAGGAGCTATCACACATACCTATGGATGAATCTTATAAAGCGTCATTATCCTCTGGATACACGCAGTCTTCGGACCCGGTGCTTCCATCATCCTCCATATCGTCACTACTTAGAAGAAAGCTGTCATCACTGTACCCTGAACCGGAAAATCATCTTCCAGGTTCGCTTCAATTTCTTTCTCTGGTAAATTTCTATCTCTGTATCCCGAAATTGCGTTGGGTGAAGGCATTCCTGCATTCGTCGACAGAATAAAATAAATTATATAAATAAAAAACACATAGGAGGTGCAAATTTAATAGGCAGATTTTCTCATCAATTTTTGAAAAATGTTTACTTTTCTTACCAAGTATTGATGAAGAGGCATTTGAAGGACCAGCTGGAGACTCTTTGGGTATAGACACAGGATCCAACGACGGATCAGAATCTAAAACGTTAATGCAAAGAGTGAAAGAGCTAATAGTTTAAGTGTGTCCGAGCAATCTCAATGAAACTGATGAAGTAATAAAGCAATAATTACCTGGAGTTGACTGCACTTCAGGAGTAGATGATAATTTGTTTTGGGAAATCCCTATTTTTAAAAATATTTGTTTCGATGATTCCCCTAAATATTAAATTCTTATTTTAGCTTAGAGAAAATGAAAACTTGAGAATTAGGACTGCACAAAAATATTAAAATGGGTAAAAACTTACCTAGATATTGGGGAGATATTTCTGCTTGGCGTCTTCTTTTCCCCATTATGGATACCACTGACCAAATATACTGGAGTTAAAATTGCACTGCTCGATGTCAGAACGTCTCTCCTCCACGTTCACGTCTGTTCTGCGTTCTTGAATCTAAAACTTCAGGCTAATTTTCCACCGTACCGTCACTTTGTAGTACATTGCTTCTGAATTGTTGCTCACCGACTAGTAGGTCAGAAGCACAGCTAATGTAGCTAAATGTTGAATCTGTCGTGTATTTTACTGATTACATAACAGAATGTGACACCAGCAAATGTTTCCTTTAGGACGTAATGGTATCCTGTGCCAGAAATATCAATTACAGCGAATTTATACCGACATCCATTCTCCGTATTCTCATCTTACCGTTTCGGGTCTGAAAATATTTTCGGCAGCATTGCTTCATCATCACGGTAGAATTTTTATTACGAAGTTTCCACATTGTATTCATTGTGTACCGATGGGTTCTTTAGTACTCAAAACAAAGCTGTCTCAACTAAATCTGAGAAAAAAACCTCCGCTAACAAAATCGACGGGTATAGTGGGATTCAACCAACAGTTACAACTGTGTGATTGTATACACATATTTTTTTCCATCTACCACAGCACCGTCGTGGAAGTAATCATTTTTAAAGCTGTGATATTAGTCTTCACACGTTAAGAAATAAAAGAAAAAGAAAAGATGGCGAAAAAAGGAGCAACGTGTCGTTGTCTCTAAGATCATCAATATTTATTATGTACGTATTAGCTTACCACGCGGTATGAACGTTTCGTAAATATAAATTAAAATTTCATAATATTTCATTTATAAAGTAAATTACGGATTTTTTATCTAAGAAATTATGTGAAACACCAATTACCTCGCAAAATTTATATATTAAATCTCAAAAGAGAGCATAGGAAAAGTGATAGAAGTTACTCAAGGTAAT
This sequence comes from Ischnura elegans, assembly GCF_921293095.1. Taxonomy (NCBI): domain Eukaryota; kingdom Metazoa; phylum Arthropoda; class Insecta; order Odonata; family Coenagrionidae; genus Ischnura; species Ischnura elegans. The sequence goes on from NW_025791657.1 coordinate 14,991,299, forward strand.
GATAAACATAACTTTCAATGTAAGAAAGGCACCTGGAAACGGATCCGAATATATGATGTCTGGGTCATAAAAAAGAAGAATAATTAAGCGCATGTCGGTATATATAGAATTTATCCAATCAGAAGCCATTTCATACGCAAGTGTGTTAGCACGTCGATCGACGTGTTCCGCCGCTGGCAGAAGACCTCGACCATGTCGATAAACGTGCTCCACAGTGAAAGTGTTAATTTGATATAGCTTCGCTGTATTTACTTGAATAGAGTATGTGCACGTTATATGGGAAGTGATCTAAAAAAATTACAACCTCAATTAGGCTAAATTCTGATCCTGAGAATAGAGAGGTACTTTTTAAGTGAGATAATAATCATTAAAACTTGCAAAATTAACGATGCACTGAAACACCAGTCAGACATATTCTCAGGACTTTGACGTCATTTTGTTTTATGTAATCTCAGGCATACCTTGTTCTTTAGGGTCAGCCCCTCTACAGTGTATACCGAGTTTGGAAAGAACCCATGGAATGGCTTATTGGCTAGATTAAACGCGTGTACATGCCATTATCTACATTTTTTAATTCATTTATTTCTCGGTTACGCTGACAACAAGACTCTCGTCAACTTTTCTACCTTGAACCCAGATGGCACAGAAACCTCCGCCTCTAATTCGTATGTGCATAGTACCCATTGACTACGGGGATACTATGCCGCTTCGTCGCTTTTCGTTATGGATACTTTCCGTTCACGGCCTGTCGACGAAGCGCGTACGTAGCATGTGAATGTCCGCTACGAAGTGCTTTCGAAAGGATACGAAGCGCGCAGAAACATAGCGTTTAGGCTAATCTCAATCGTTTAAGTCGAAAATTAGATACATCGTAACTGGCACGATCGGAAAATGTATCGAACGCAGCACAATCGATAACTACCTACCATGGCCCTTATATACCCTTGGCCCTTTTACGAGGCAGGAAAGAAAAAAACCACAGAAATACATTACAGATATTATTTATTTTCTTTAGTAAATCACAATTATAATTAATAATCACAATTATTTCCAATTTTCTCTTCTAACCAACATCTAATTTAGCGAAACAATTACCTACTCTTATTCTCTTCGAAATGAAAATTATTTAAAAGAGGACCGCCCTGATAAAAATAAACTCCACCATGGTGGGTACAGGAAGGGTACAGGAAGGGTAGCATCCTTCATGGTGGGTAGTTACCCTTGCACGACCCATGCCCTACCCACCATTAAGGGTAAGGGAAGGATAGAAAAATCCTTCGTGTACCCTTCCTTGGAACTCCTTCCCTTGCCATCCGTGTACCCTTCCTCTACCCACCATTAAGGGTAAGGGAAGGAGAGAAAACCCCTTCGTGTACCCTTCCTTGGAACTCCTTCCCTTACCATCCGTGTACCCTTCCTCTACTCACCATTAAGGGTAAGGGAAGGATAGAAAAATCCTTCGTGTACCCTTCCTTGGAACTCCTTCCCTTACCATCCATGTACCCTTCCTCTACCCACCATTAAGGGTAAGGGAAGGAGAGAAATATCCTTCGTGTGCCCTTCCTTGGAACTCCTTCCCTTACCATCCGTGTACCCTTCCTCTGCTCACAATTAAGGGTAAGGGAAGGATAGAAAAATCCTTCGTGTACCCTTCCTTGGAACTCCTTCCCTTACCATCCATGTACCCTTCCTCTACCCACCATTAAGGGTAAGGGAAGGATAGAAAAATCCTTCGTGTACCCTTCCTTGGAACTCCTTCCCTTACCATCCGTCAACCCTTCCTCTACCCACCATTAAGGGTAAGGGAAGGAGAGAAAAATCCTTCGTGTACCCTTCCTTGGAACTCCTTCCCTTACCATCCGTCAACCCTTCCTCTACCCACCATTAAGGGTAAGGGAAGGAGAGAAAAATCCTTAGTCTACCCTTCCTTGGGACTTAGCATTTATAACTGAGGAAAACATATCCTGAAAGTGTCTCCTCAGCTACTTTCACCTGCTAAAGAGTATTGAGTTCCGTACAAGAACGTAAGCAGTCTTTGAAAGCAAAGATAGACGGGCTACACAACTAATCTTTAAAATTTCCTCAAGGAAAACAATAATATTCATATTCAGTGGCGTAGCCAGGGGTGGGGTCAGCCCCCCCGAAGTATAAAAACACAATCGTTTTCCTTCATAAAAGAAATCAAAATAATGAAAAATAATGAATTTAAAAAATATTTCTTTGACTATTGACGTTTTTTCGATTAAGAAAAGTGTTTGAATAAGTTGAATCCCATTACTTACTATCCTGTTTTTCAAAACTTTTCCCACCTGGTTTTGGACCCCCCCCCCCAAACGAAATTCCTGACTACGCCACTGTACACAATAGTTTCTATAATTGTGTGAAAAAAGCTCATTTTGAAGTTCTTCCATTCACATTTTTAGGATGTAACCTATTTGTGTGGCTGACAATGAAACATTGCTAGAGTGATGTTCTGTATTTGAATGCCGATCTTATTTTCTGAAACGAAATAGGTGTCGTAGAAAAAAGTCACAGCTTTCTTCCACATAGATGCGATGCGATGCGATTCTCATCTTAAGATTTTGTAGTATAAGTTCCGTTGAGAAGATAACTCTGTCAACTACCTCGATAGCCGAGGTTGTTAAATCACTAGTTCATGATCGTCTAATATGTGGGTCCCGGGTTTAAGACCACGTGAAGGCTAATTTTATTTCTGCCTTTTAACTTTAGAAATCACTGTTGCAACTCATCCCCATTCGTTTAATTTAGTTTATTAGCGATTTTTTAAATTTTTATGTTAATTTATGGATTTTTAGTTTTTATATTAATCCTACCCTTCCTGTACCCTCCATTTAGGCTGGCCAAACCCTTCCCGTACACTCCAGGAAGGAGAGGGTGTACCCACCAATGTTCTAAAATACCCTTCGTGTACCCTTGCTGAGGGGTACAGGAAGGGTACACCTATCCTTCCTGTACCCTTCATTGAGGCTGGCCAAACCCTTCCCGTACCCTCCAGGAAGGAGAGGGCGTACCCACCGATGTTCTAAAATACCCTTCGTTTACCCTTGCTGAAGGGCACAGGAAGGGTACACCTATCCTTCCTGTACCCTCAATGGAGGGTAAACCTCTCCTTAATGGAGGAGTTTATTTTTATCAGGGCGGCCGATACATAATAATTATCTTCAATTCCTCCTACGATGAACGTTCACTATCACAGCATCCATTTGCACAAAACAAATCCACATCCACTTTAGATCTATATGTCACTACTACCACGACGTCTTTGTTCTTGACGACAGGTTACAGCGAAGCAATGGCACCTTCCTCCAATCTGGGGGCCTTCAATTCAACAAGAATTTTCTCCCCGTCTTCTCGTCCAAGACCACAGATTATTTTCTGACATTACAAGATGTGATGGAAAGCTCTCACACCTGAAACTAATAATTAATAAAAATACCATGTAACTTACTAGGTCACATCTGTCGTATTATTGTTAATTGTCACAGTTATTGTATAAAGGTAGAGAACAACTCACTTATATACTTACTTTGTTAGAAAACACGCACTGATACACATTTAAACATTGTGAAACAAAACACACACTGGAATAGTGCTACCAACCCTACTTATACAAAATTATCCCACTGAGGTTATTGTCAACCTAAAATACATTCCAATAACATCATTTCCAATTTTTGGTATTTCTGCATGAGAAATCAAATAACTAGGCTCGTAAATAATGTAAATAATTGTATGCCTGTATATTTTTTATTTTAAACTATAGTATAAGATAATTTGAAATGATGAAAGCCGACGTATAACAAACCATTGGGCAAGCTATGAAACAATATTCGATTTATAAACTTGGCTGCTTATTCCTATTTTCTCCCTTGACCACACGTTTACCGAATGAATTAATACAAAAAAGACAACTAAAATTCAAGAATTTTCAAATGAATTGCTGCTACAAAATTTGGAATCACCATTTTCAGTACTGAAGTTATGCATTAACATCCCGAAGCCACTAACTAAAAATTACATCCAAATAATTACAGCGAGAAAGAGTACATACCTTACTGTTTTTCGTAGGGGTGAAATGTTTTCTTCTTATCACCCGAATGCACTTCTTCTTCAGTCACGATTATTTGGAAAGCTAAAACTTGAACCATGTCCCACTCCTTTTTCTTTACACCCCGACAATACCACAGCCACCTAGGGAAACTGTCATGCACGAAAGGCATTTTCAACAAAAAAAATACCTCACAAACACGTTTCTGAAGCCCAGTGAATTAAATTAAAAAATAAGGGAAACTTCACCATTACCAGACACTATTATTCACCAACTTAACCACAAAAATCCTTGAAATGTGTTGAGACGTCACGTAAACATCGCGATCTCCAAAGCTTGTGCAGGCTTTGATCGGGCCTTCTTCCTAGGAGTAATGGCATCACCCGCGAAAGAAAATAGTCCCAAACCGAATACAGTTTTATCGATGAGATACAATTTTATCGATGCTTGTGAATTTGCCAGTCCTGTTGTATATTTTTTCTTCATTAAAGGAAATAAAGAAATAATACTTTTTAGCAACTACTTTAGCGCGATTTCCTGTATCTTGATGGTCCACCCTCGTATTCAGATACGTAAAATTCCTGTGCCGTCTGGGAACTGCCTCATCGTATTTCTCGCTCCTCGTTTCTTGCTTTTGCGTTCGTTTGCAAATTGATATTGACATTAAAATTAATAGACGCACTTAAACAGTGATGATCCTTGTAAATAGTACGACTTAATTCGTGAAAACCAGGTCACTAATTGTGTCACAGTACTCGTACTATTTACAAAAAAATGGAAAATTAATATTCGATAAAAATTGATAGTTTGGATATTCAAAATGTTTTTAATTTAATTCTAAATACAGTGATGCTAATATTTTCCAATTCGGATGTGAAATAACCTCATCATTACGTATCACAAGTCGGCACTAATTTTTGGAAATGCACCGCGCGCAGGGATTCCTCGCTTAATGGATAGTCATAAAAAGACAGTTGTACCTTGAGAACCTATAAACTTATGTCGTGAAGAAATATAAAATTAACCGAATTTAAAATTGTGCTAGCAAATGCTTCGAGAAGCATATAACAACCGAATGATTGAAAATTAATTATCAGATCTAGTAATCAAACATTTGATTTCCATCCAGAGAGATTTCCATTATACATCCGAACGTAGTTTTCAACAAGATTATTTTAAGATAAACTTCACTAATGCTATTCATAAATCTCAACTAAGCAAATGTATAGCTGACTCTGTTAGCGAAATTAAAATAACTTGTAGAAACATTGAGATAATCATAACTCTGCTTTCCAATGCTTTAATTCTACGAAAGAACAAATACGTCGATAAAAAGTATGTTTTGTTAATGAAATGAAAATCAGATTACTGCTTAGACTGGACCAAAATGTAACTCCACTTACGTTTCAAACTTTAAATAGCACAGAAGAATAACCCAGCTCAGAAGCGGCAATTAAATAATGAACTATGGATATTCACCCAGTCACTACGGGCCAAAACTCAATATGAAACATTATTTTTCGCGATTCCATAGGTTAAATAATAATGCTAGAGAAAATAGTTAAATAGATTAATTGAATTAATATCGTTATTTCAAATAATGATACAAATATCGATAGTTATCTGCGCACCGGCACTTTTACTTCCGTGAACCTTGGAATCGTGCTTACAAACTTTTGGCCAATAGCCTTCTTTTAGAAACACTCTTACTTAATTCTCTTTGTCCAAATTTCTGATAAGGTTTTCAGTCGATCGCTCTTTATTATAAATGTGGCCACACAACAAAAAGCTCCAATGCAACATTAAAACATTGTGCCGTGGCATGCAGGTATAGTCCAACATAATCTGCATGGTCAATCATTGAAGCATCCACCTTTGTGGTGTTATATGAAGAAATCTTCACGAAACCTGATTCCATGTTATGCATTTAAACGTAGTCCCCTTTACACAGATCTAATCCACCAATATTTTCCAATGCACACGCAGTTCATTGTATCATTAACACGATTATAGTCAGGGTAAGATGAGCGTTTGTTTCCAACTTATTAAAGTATTTAATGTATCACGAAAGTATTATATTATTGGTATTTTTCCGCCGGTACTGCTGAGGCAGTACTATTATTGCTTTTAAATCTCGCTAAAAAAATACCGGTATTATTTTAAATACAGCCCATGCTTGCTGTCCGTAAAAAAGGCAGGACAACAAAGTTTGAGGAACTCTAGCGTCTAAACGAAGCAGTCAATTTCAATGCAGCAAAAAGCGTGCATAAGACAATTTATTTCTACATTAAATAATGTGCTGTTTTAAATCTTCGGATCCATTGTATTTCTTTTACTTAACTTCTTCCCAAAAGAAAGTACCCGTTTTTGCGCGTAAAATCACGTTTTTCAAATTTGGGCGCATAGTATTCCCGTAGTTTTCGTTCCAGTAACTTGCAATTTTTATATAAGAAAGCAAGACGTAGTATTAAGTTTGCAGAAAACAAGTTGTTCATACCACTACAATTGAACGATTTGTCATAAAATACTCAAATATCTGCTAACTTTGAAACCAATGGGTCAATTGAAAATTGATTGGTAATAATGAGAGGTTTGCGTAGCTTATATCAAATCATTCAATTTAAGTGGCATTAACAATTTGTTTTCTGCAAAATTTATTTACTAGATCGGACTTAGTTACATAAAAATTGAAAGTTATTGGAACGAAAACAACTGGAATACTAAGCGCTCAAATTTGGGCAACTGCATTTTACGCGCAAATAACGGGTATTTTTTTAGAAAGAATTAGATACAGGAAATAATATGGAACTTAAGATTTTTAAAAGTATATCATCCAACGTAGAAATGAATTCTCTTTTGTATGACTTTTGTTCCATTGAAATTGATTGCTTCGTTTAGACGCTGGAGCTCCTCAAACTCGGGTGCCTAGCCTTTTTTTACAGACAGTCTCTTGCTCTCGAGGCACGCTTGAACACGCCCGCCTCGCGAAACAAAATACTATTCCTCTTCGACTGAGATACCGAAGCCCGAAGCAGCAGAGAAGTTTGAGGGGAAGGTAGGCAAGAGAGTGGTAGTGGGAGAGAGATGGGAGAAGGAAAGGCCCCGACGAAGGGAGGGGAAGTGTAGTTGGGGGATCCTTCTCTGAAAGACAATAGCGCCTGTTCCCCGCCGGCACTGTGATAGACTTCGAGCCGTAGAAAGGCCAAAAACATCCACCACGCTTTACAATATTACGCAAATCTGGTTGCATGCACGCTCTACCGGTATATTTTTTTTAATTGTTTAAAAAATACATTTTATAGTTAAAATTTTTTTCAAAAAATAGTTCCATACCTATAAAATATTAACCGTTCGTTAACATCCATTCAAATAAGTAGTCACATTGCAAAGCATATTACAAAATTTTTAAAATGTTACAATAGGTGTATAAAATATTATCTAAAAAATATGATACTGTCATTTTATAATTCAATTCAGTTAAGTAGATCTTCCAAAAAAAACATTCAAGTTCGCTAAATATTTACATTTGAATGAAGGCTACATTATTTTTGCATTTTAATGGTCCTGCTAAGCATTAAGCTTATCAGCAGGTTCCATTATTATCTTTACTCTCACAAAACATTTATTAAGTTTTTACACACAGTAAACATACATATACCCCAACATACATATGAGCATTAAAGTATTCCTTAAATCCCTAGCCACATAGTAGTATTACATTATGACACTCAAAAACATATCTAAGAAATTATAAGACATCAGTTTTACGATCTCTCCAGTAGGTGCTTTTTTAGTTTACTTTTTAATTCCCTAATAGTTTTTATTCTCTTCAAGTTATCTGGTAACTCATTTATTGCTATTGGGATTTTAGAATTCATTACACTTTTACCATAGTTGTTATTATATTTCGGTGCATAGTAATGAGTAAGATTTCTTATTTCCAGGGAGTGGTTGTAATCTTTGTGAAGCTTTAATTTATTGTTGAAATAATTATTAATTACTAACACATAAATGTACAGGTCAGTAACCTTTAGTATACCGAGTTCTTCATACCAAGATTTATTATGTCCAGGAGAACCCTTGAGGGATATTCCTGCATTCTTATGATTTGTTGTTGATTCAATCCCTGCGTGAATTAATTTAAGTTTTTTTTTGAGTTTTAAACAGTGTCCGGATAGTATTGTGCAGTACTTCTCCAAATGGTAATTCCGTAGCGTAATATTGATTCAACCAGTGCGTGATATATCATAACCTTTGTTTTTGTTGAGACTAGGGTATTAATTTGATACATCTGATAATTAATTTTCCTTAGTTTACTGTTCATTTTAACTATGTGTCTATCAAATTTCAAATACTGATCAATGGTTATACCTAAGTATTTGTAATGTGAAACTTGTTCCAGAGGAGTGCAGTTGCATGTGCTAGAAAGGCCCTTTTTATGTAAACATTTATGGTCATGCATATAGAGTTTAATGGGAGTAATCTTAAATCCTTTATTAATAATTTGCATTACTTTTGTTTTATTAGGGTTTATTGTTAGGTCATGATCATGAGACCATACAGCTATGTTTTTCAGATCTTCTTGCATGTACTTTACTGCCTGAGAGTATTCTTTATGGCTTGTTATTAGAACCACATCATCTGCATAAAGCAAACTTTTACCGTACTTACGGGCTTTAAATATTCCATTCACACGAATGTTAAACAATATAGGTCCCAGTATTGATCCCTGAGGTACTCCATATTGAGTAATCATGAAATTACTCTGAACATTATTAATCTTGACTGCTATTTTCCTGTTTGACAAATAACTTCTAAACCAATCTAAGACATTTCCTCTTATTCCAAATTCTTGAAGATCCTGTAATAGCATCTCATGATTTACAGTATCGAATGCTTTTTTGTAATCAATGAAAGAAACAATTACATGCTTGTTCTTGTCTACACAAGAGTTCACAATGTCAGCAAAAGTGTCTAGAGCTTCTCTAGTACCCTTATGTTTCTGAAAACCATACTGATTTTTATTTATAAGTCTTTATTTAGAGATAAAGTTAGTTAAATGAGCAGCTACATATGTTTACATGTATATGTGTACATATATATTTTTCAAGGACTTTGCTTAGAGCTGACAAGATTGATATAGGTCTATAATTATTCATGTCAGTAAAAGTGCCATCCTTATATATTGGTCTAATTAAGGCTAATTTCATACCTTGTGGAACAGTACCTTCATTAACACTACATTTTATAAGAGCGGTCAAAACTGGTATTAAAGCTTTTTGACTTTTGATATCCTTAATTCTAATTTTATCTTCCCCACAGGCCTTGTTTTTTTAACTTTGTAATAATATTAGCAATATCAGAATAGGTAGGTTCTGGTAGATGCATACTATTTATCATTGACTCTGGATAGGACTTCCATAGCTTATTTGAACATTTAATTTTTAAATTATTTATGCCATGTGTATAATTAGATAAAAATCCATTACATACACTACTAGTGTCTTTATCCTTACAAAGATGTTTTATTATCATGTCGTCATTATTTTTATTGACTTGTTTACCCCTGATAATGTTAATATTCTTCCAAAGTTGCCTTCCATCTTTGGAATTACTAATTAGGTTATGGTTGTACATTTTTCTGGCATGACAAATTTCATTTACACACTTATTTCTAAGTCTTTTGTATTCTTGGTGGTAGCCATTGTTTGTCCTATTACTCTTTCACCTTCTATATGCTTTATCCCTGTCCTGCTTTTCCTGAATTAAGTCATCTGTTATCCACTTATTATCTGGTTTCCTACCTAAGTAAACCCTCTGTCCTTCAACCCTTCTTGATGCATCATGTATAATATCCAAAACTCCACGCATGTTTTCGTATAATTTATTTGCGCTGGATTCTTCTAATATTTCACGCCAATTTTGTCTTTTCAGTGCTGAGTTCACTTTTTTTTCATCAATCCCATATGCCAAGGAGATATTGCTCCTCGATCCAACATTCATCTTTTCCTGTACTTTGAGTGAACATCCCACCATGTGGTGGTCAGCTATATTTGCTTTTATGAGTATCCCCTCAATAAAATCAGTACTTCCATTATAGAATATGTGGTCAATACAAGATTGGTGAAAAATACCATTTTTTTTGTCTCCTCTCTTGTGAAACTGTTAATTATGGGGGTGAAGCCGCAGCTTGATAACATGTTGAGATATCTATTGGATATTATGTTGAGCCTATCTTTAATGTCACCTATTATAATTGTATTAAAGGACTTACCAAGTATTAATATCTTTTCTAATTCATCAATAAAATGAGTTTTGTTCATGTCTGGAGGTCTGTATATAATAACTCGCTGCGCTGCGCGCGCTCGTTAGGGGGCTACGCCCCCTAAACCCCCCCCGCATCCGGCTTCGCCGGCTGCCCCCACCGGACGGCTTCGCCGCCCAGATATTGAGGTAACCCTCTGACAGAGACCCGATAGTTCCTCGGAACGTACCGCTCCTAATTAAGCCTCTGTTATGATTGCTTCACTAGATTTAAATTTTGTATTTTGTCTAGCAATTGATATTTCTGCTTTAATGAATAAGAAAATCCCTCCACCTCTTTTGCCTTGTCTTAAGCTAGAAATAAGTTTATATCCATCTATTTTATATTTATCCACTTCTTCTTCACACAAATTTACTTCGGTTAAAATCAGTGCAACGAGGTTGAATTGTTTGGCCAGAATGTTTATATTCACCAAGAGAGCATTCCAATTTCTTCTCAAGGATCTAACATTAACATGGATAACAGTATCACTTTTTATTTTATCAACATTATCTATGGCAAACGCCGATTCGTATTAAAAGTAGTTTATTGTTGGTTTAGTGATAAAAGAAAACGATTCCATTGTTACCAAGGTTTTGCAGTCCACAGGGCACAAAAAAACCGGGCTTTCCGTTAGAGAGGGCTATCAAGACTATCCAATTCTTTTTCGTTGTGTATTCTTATGGGCATTGATTTGTCATATTTTTTTACTAACAGTTTTACCTCTCTGCACCAGACATATTTGTAACTCTTACATTTATTTTTTGTTTTCCATAGTAGATCCCTGAAATACCATGTAAGACGTTCATTAACAAAAATATTTCCAATACCTTTTGTTGACTTAAAATCTTGAGATTTCAAAACATTCTTACACTTCAACCATTCTTTTTTGATATTATTCATGGTAAATGATTTAAAGTTTATCATCATATTCAAAGTCATCATATTTAAAGTTTTTCCAATGATTTTTCACTAAATATTCTAACATACTCTGAATACTCGTCTTTTTTTACAAATATATTTCCATTTTTTATCCAGATATATTTATAACCAGAACATTTTTTTTTGTTTTCCACAATAATTCTCTGTTATATTTGGTTAGATTATGATTAATGTATACCTTGGTGTTATTTAATTTACCTTTGACTTCACCAGAGGAAAGTTTGTGCTTGTTTTTAATCCAAGCTGTTTTTATTGTGCTGTTACTAAAGCGAACAACAATTTTTGGCTTCTTGTTAGCAATTTTAGAGGTAATAACATAGCAATCTTTGATATCATTAACATCAGTGTTGCTCACCTGTATAGCCTTCCCTGAGTTTATTACTTTTTCTTTAGATCTTCTCCTCTTTCCACTTGAAGCCCAACAATGTCAACGTCATTTATTAATTCCTTTTGTTCTAATTGACATAGTTTCTCCTCTAGACGAGTTTTTATGTCTTTTTCTTTTAGATTGATTGTTAATTTATCTATTAATCATTTAAGGTCACTAATCTTATCATCAAACCCTGAGCATAATTCATACAGTTTGTCGTATTTATCCGCAATACTGGATAAATTATTTGATATATCCGACAGGTTTACATTAATTTCTAGCTTTTCATCACCTAATCATGTTGCGGACACCTTCTTCTGACGGCACGTCACACATCTCCAAGCCTCCTTTGATTTTTTAGACATGCATCTGTAAGTAGACTCCTTGACACCGGCGCATTCGTAGTGAATGTTACCAGCGCAGGAGCTGCAAGCCACGAAGTCACCGTCCGAAGGGAGAGAGTCACGACATCTTGCACACATCATCGCTCAGAGGAGATTCCAGATTAAACTTGTAATTGGCTTATAATAATTAAATTAAAGCCTGAAGAGTTATTCGCTGCTTTTTTGTTTTCGGCCAAAATGTAAACAAACTGTTTCTGCTCGGCAAAACAAGGATAAAAGCAGTCACAACTCACGCAATTATACTTCTGGGGTCGCACCACTGATACACCAAAGAGAATACACACTTACTAAAACTTGTGACAGCTCATTATATCACAATATGTGTACAATACAATGTATCGGCACTACAGACATTGGCAGAAGGGTAACACACGTCCAACCAGCATGACACCAATAATAATAATGAATATATATTTTAAGTTAATAAAGACACAGCTTTTACTCAGATGTTTGATCAGTTCTGAGTCTCTATTTGGAGCGGAGTCATTCTCACGAGAAAAAGGCTATTTTTTGGGAAGTTAGCAATTTTTTTCCTCCTAACTGGATACACATATACATATTCATTGAGGCCAGGTTTCATAGCTATTAAAACTAACCTCAATGAATAGCATATTATGGCATTATGTTATCACGATGGTGTGCAGTTTGCGTCGTGGCTGCAGGGGGTAAGTATTCAACTTCTCTAAAATTAAATTCAGACAAATTTCAACAATCAAATTTTGACATAACAATTTTGTAGCAGCTGTCGAGCTGCCGCCTAGTAGTTTCCGTGGTGACCAGCAGTTGTAACTAGGAGCACCCAGTTTGTTAACGCTATAAGTTGTAACTGCCTCCACCGAGAAGGCGCCATGGGAGACTTTGAGAGCAGCAGTCGTAAAGCTCTCCCCTAGGGTGTTGCTTATTTTTTATTTTTTCTCGGATTTTTTATTTCTACCTCTTAAAATATGCTATGGGGTGCAGAATGGATATCCTAAAAATTTAAGCTCAAGTAATTAAAATTTAGAGGTCGCTCAAAGAGCATAAATGCAATAACATTAAATTTTCACAATTTTTTGAAGTAACATCATTTTCAGGGGTAACACACGATTTTATGGCCCTTTAGGGCCGAAATTTGCTCCATTTTAACGTCTGCTCAACAGTTTTCCAGGAATACAATACTTTACCGCGAGCTACAGCCGCGCGTCACACCCCTCACGGCGAGCTGGTCACTCGCGGCCCGCATTCACGGTCAACTGATCACGGCATTACGCCCCCCTCGCGCCTTCTCTTAAGAGAGTCGGTGGAAGAAAGGAGGAGCTGCCTAAAAACCTGTATGGTTTTACATTGTTATAAATTCTGGAGACTTTTTCGTTGAGATGAATTCGCAGAATAGATGGAACCATTAAGAATGATGTTTAGAGACAACTGTGTATGTTTTCTTACCCAAGTTTGCGTGTTTCACATTTTCTTTAACCTCATCGCAGTCGGATTTTGAATGGCGTAGAGTAAATTTTCGAAATAGAAACGCTATTGATAAATACAATGTTGTTTATCGCGCGCAAGTCTAGTGAAGTATTCCTCACCGGCGTCCCTATAACAGCTATCGCTGCTTGTTTCGTAAAAAAATAAGCTGACTTTGATTCGCGAAGTGCTGCAGTTGTTCTATCACCACCACTTAACCCAGAAACAAGGATTGTATGCAAATACGAGACAAACGATGATGTCCGTGGTCCCATTCCGGAGTACCTATTATGTCGAGAATTCAAATAATTCAAGAAATACGGGAAATATATTAAATAGAGGTACAGTGTGCAGTGAGATGTTATAATTCAAGATTTATTTTTGACGGCGATCTACGAAACAGCTAAAGAATGACATGGAAGTGAATGAAAAATTGGATCAGTTCTTTGATATTGCCGCGGTAAATGCTCTGGAAGTTATTCAAAACGATATGGATAAAGTGCTCTTGAAAATACAGAGGCGACCGGGACACCTACTTCAAAAGATAGCTTATAGAGAGAGAGTTTTCAAAATATTTTTCTTTCTGAAAAACTTCCATACATTTATTAGTTTTGAGTTTCTGCTTACCCCAACAAAACTAATCACCCAAATCATAGACATATATATTATGCGCATAATATGAAATGGATTGTAAACTGGCTGGTTGGGGTGAACTTGGTTTACCGGGACAACAATAAAGCGCCTTTGGCTTGCCAAACAATGAGATCCTTAACGAAGCACTTAATAGAAAGAGAGGCGGCAGAGAAGTCGGCGCGACGAGTAGAGAGGAAGAGAAGATATGACGAGTATCGCAGCAAGTCTGAATTAAAGAGTACACAGTAAACCAAGTAGGCCTTGTAAAACTAAATCCCTATCGATTCCCTTTTCATGTTATTACATTGTTGCTAATGATACGTCATTCTTTTAAGAAATGATGATATTTTAATCTTAAGTAGTGAGGATGTTTCTGAAACGAATTCTATTGATGATAAGCCAACGGATTTGTCAAGTAAAAGATAGATTGGTAGGAAAATCCTCATTGCACCCCAAATTGCACTGATCTTTGATGCCTTGTGCATTAGCGCGATATAAGCAGCAATGGTTCTTGCTGCTACTATGTTGTAGTAACAGGGGTTACTGTCTACCAAAGGAAATATTTACTAATTCGTTGAATCAAGTAATTAAATATTATTTTGTATATTACGTCATTAGGTGGTTCTATAAATCTCTGGCTGATTGATGAAATAAAAACAACATGAAAGATTCCATAACTCACCGGAATTGCTAGTGGCCGGGCCGGGCCACTGCTGAGATTGTTCACGACTGCGTTGAATAATGGAGATTAGCGAACACAAAAAAGCATTTTCAATTGATTCAACAAGCGTAAATAGAGGTAACTAACTGTTTTCATATCTAAGGTTCTCAGTCTTATCATTTTTTTTGGGGATTTTTAACCTGAGAATTTCCTTTTTTTCATACGTTAGGTTCGAAGAACAGTGATGTAGTTAATTTAAAGGATAAACTACAGCAAACACTCGGTATGAAAAACGCCAACATAGTATACGACTCCTCCTTTCTTCCGCCGACTTTCGCTAGGGAAGGCGCGAGGGGCGTAAGGCAATGACGGTCGCTGTCCGTGAATGCGGCTCGCGAGCGACCAGCTCGCCGTCAGGGGTGTGACGCGCAGCTGTAGCTAGCGGTAGAGTATTGTGTTCCTTGAAAACTGTTGAGCAGACGTTAAAATGGAGCAAATTTCGGCCCTGAAGGGCCATAAAATCGTGCGTTACCCCTGAAAATGATGTTACTTCAAAAAATTGTGAAAATTTAATGTTATTGCATTTATGCTCTTTGAGCGACCTCTAAATGTTAATTAATTGAGCTGAAATTTTTAGGATATCCATTCTGCACCCCATAGCATATTTTAAGAGGTAGAAATAAAAATGCGAGAAAAAATAAAAAATAAGCAACACCCTACTCTCCCCCGCCAGCAAACACTAGCAGCAAGAAGTGGCGTCCTCTTGTGTTCTGTGTTCGCCATCTTGCCTGTACTTTAGCAACCTCAAGGCTCAAATATATTGTTGTTGTTCAAAACGGTGCATTCGTTGGTTCGCACGAAGATCCCCTCCCTCGTCCACGTACGCGCACGCTAAACTTTATTCGATATTAGTACGTAATGTGTTTTCCTTTTAATGTCAGGAAGGAAGCCAAAGAGGCAAATGAATTGAGCGGCCATGCATTACCAAGACTTTCATTTTTATGTTTAAAATCATGAGTATATTTGTATTTGAAAATTTTATTTTATTTTCGTATCTTGTTTCATTTATTGTGCTCCACGGCGTTAGAACTTAAACTTCATCAACAAAAACTATCGAGGTGGGCATATGTGTGGCAACTAGACAAATAGCACTGAAGAAAATTTTGGTAGTTTTTATGTTGAGTGCCCGTTGATGTGCACAATAGGATTTTTCAATTTTTCTCATAGAACCTAAGGGCTTCGATAGCAATGTTTTTAGTACCATCAACTTTGTTCATATTAAGGAAATGGAACGTAAAAAATTCATTGAGTGTCTCTTAGGAATATGGTCTATCTTTTCTTAGACTAGTCAACATTCGAATGAGTGTAGTCGTTTTGGCCAGTTATATATCTGCCGTTTTCTGATTGGATCAATCGCAACCAATCTTCACAAACACCTAAAAAGGGAACTATATATCTTTGCTAATTGGCCTATCTTGATTCTGCTTTTTTGTTTTCAATAAGATCAGCAGGGAAGGCAATAGCCACATCTAGGCTGACAATTATTGATTCACGGAAAGAGTATTACAGTAAAAACTGTGCTATGGCAACTGCACTGTGACTCTGCTATGGCAGCTGCGCTATAGCAATGCTAAGGCAACAGTACTGTTACTGTGCTATGACAACTCCACTGTGACTTTGCTATAGTACTGGACTGTGACTGTGCTATGGCAACTGCACTGTGGGTGTGCTATAACTGTACTGTGATGTTTCAATTTAAGTGCAGTCTAAGTAGAGTCACAGTACAGTCCCTTTAACACAGTTACAGTGCAGCTTTAGAACAGTCGACGCACAGATTTTTTTTTGCATGGGTATTTATGTGTAATGGAATATGGAAGGTGATGACAATTTCCCATGTTAGGTAGTTAACCCTATCTCATTATACTTTCCCAGGCTAAGTAATTATTCCCTCCTCTTGCGCAAAAAGTTACATTCTATGAAGTCGCTATTTATGCCTTATTTTTCACTCTGCATTTCGTATCCTCCTGTTCATTTCGTATTGTTTCCTTGCCGCTCCACGCTGTTAATGTGCCTAGGAAAATTCTCCTAATGTAGCCCCATCTGCTGATGAGAAAGGAAGAAGTGTTGCCCCGGATTATATGAGTCCACTCCTTGCGAGGCACTCGGCTGTGGATTTGAAGACGCCCGGCTAGAGGGAAGAATATTTGTTCCTTCTCTTCCGCACAGGCTGGTAGCTGAAGTCATGAACTCCCGCAGCTAAAGGGTTAATTTTCTCTTCAATACAGTGTTGCCATTGACTCTTACCTACTGCAATAGGGTGGTTTCCTATTATATTTTTATTGTTTAAATCAAAAGATTACTACACCCGGGGTACGCATTTCACGCTTTTACATTTTTTAATGACGATATCTATTTTTCGCGATTGAATGAGAAGTGAAATTTTCAAGCGACGCGACGGCTAAGTGTGAACGCTGGGAAAAGCCCGTATGTCGTCACTCTGGTTCCCGCTACCGCCATGTAAGTTTACCTTAGAGAGAGAATACGTACGCTTCTGCGATGCTGGCTACTAGAAGGTAGCGCTTGGCTTAAATAAGGATTATAAACACGTTATCAAACAAAGGAAACCATCCGACCGTAGGCAGTTTTAACGGATAATTATTAAGAGATGTTTCCCCGAGCTCTGTTCTTCGTGCATGCATTTGGAATCTAAAACGATGTAAAACTGCTATCTACTTGTGTAGTAACTAGGTCCTTGTGACGTCACGTGGAGTGGCATCAAATGGGCGCAAATATGGCCTTTTTCAAATGCGGTTAAAATGACCATTGCAATTTATCTAAACTGGGATTCCTAAAACTAAATAAGGACGGGAGATATTGTATTCTGTCGCAGAGACGACAGTAAACCGTACCCTTTTTCCATAAAAATCTGGAGGTGGAAGGGAGGCACCGCCCCCTCATCGAGTGTTAGAGAATCGCTTTTTAATCCTCATCGAAATCCACTTTCACCGTAACGCCACACCCTCATTTTCAACTGGCCATCCAATTTTAGTTTTTTTTTTTTTTTTTTTTTTGAGTTCTCCATTACATTTAATTTCTATCTCATAGACTGCATTAATTACTGGTGAAGTTATGACATCAGAAATAGCCATTAACCTGTTAGTGTATTTATTTACCTTTTAGTTATTAATTTTTTCAAAAACTCTTCGGCCCCATCTTATAGCATTTAATGGAAATAAAGTCGCATTTCCTAAATCACCGACGAATTTCTTAGCATTGTGGTTGCCTGATATCGTATCATATAAGAATAATTAATTAGGTATTTATAATTTTCAAGTAATTTATGT
Organism: Ischnura elegans; assembly: GCF_921293095.1. Classification (NCBI taxonomy): domain Eukaryota; kingdom Metazoa; phylum Arthropoda; class Insecta; order Odonata; family Coenagrionidae; genus Ischnura; species Ischnura elegans. Next base: position 15,009,466 of record NW_025791657.1, read on the forward strand.
CACTGCTGCTTCTTAAATTCCAGGTCACTCAATTATTTTTTATCAATTTCAATCTTTTTGACAATGACGTTACTATGGTAACTTTAGTTAAGGGAAATAGGATCGAAGTTTTTCCCGGCGAACAATTTGAAGGAATTCTTCTCGGGTTTTCCACCGGTTGAGGCTTTCCATGGCCGACGTTTCGAGGCTCGACTTGAGCATCGTCATCAGGGCAGTTGAATGTCGGACTGAGGTTTTGATTCCCTTATATACCCTGCTTGGAGGTCAGGTGTCACGTGATTGGTTGAGGACTGGTCTCTTGGCAGCCAATCCGTTGATCCTTTGGCTTTTTAGAGTTGACAGAACGGGTTTCCAGGTGTTGCTGATGGCATAGCCTGCGTCACGGTTGAAGTTTTTATGGTCCAATCGAATTTCTATGGCCTCCTTTACGACTCTATCCCAATATTTGGTGGAATGCGTCAGGATCTCGGCATCATCAAACTGGATGACGTGGGCGTATTGTATGCTGTGTTCAGCTATTGCCGATTCCTCCGGTTGTCCCAAGCGCTCTTTCTCTTAAGGTTACACGTATTCTGTGGTGATGCTCGTGAGTTAATAAGATTATTAGGCTTCATTTTCTTGCCTCCAAATGAGTAATTGAATCCGGGAAACATATTTGAAGCGATAGAAAACGATTTCATGCTCTTTTACCATAAAACTTCACATATGAGACTTTTTCTGGTTCCGGTTCTGGCTTCAATCAGAACTGTACAAAAGTGTATGAGTAAGTCTTCTAAAAATAATGAGCAAGTGTTATCCCGAAAACTATACTACTCCTCAATACCAACTTTTGATTTTACACAGTGCCCATATTTCGGTATATTTCCATATTTTCCAACTGCGTAAAATCTACTTAATCAAAGTTTTACTGAATACAACCATTATTTTGCTTTTTGCTCGAAAATTTATTTAAAATTATTTTGAACGACAGCTGAAGATCCGAGCTACCTTAGCGTTTCGGTACTTTATTTCAGTTATTCATTCACACGGCAAAAATTCACTAAAATCGAGTCGGCATGAAATCTCATCATTTATAATATCTATCGTAACAGGCTCAACTTTGTGGTGGTTCATTATAATAAATGAAAGCGAACAAACTATGAATAAATCCACCAATTTATTTACGTGGTACTACTAGTTTCGACGTATGTTGACTACATTCTTTACGTGAAATATTTTGTCCTTGATAAAATCATCTCCCATTGATAGATCTCGATACGGAAAACCACGCATGTGTTACGACGAATTAACTAAAAAATCTATTTATACACATCATGGAAGATATTTGTTTCATGCCTATGAACGGGACACAGTTGCCAGGAAATATATGGCCATTCACCTAGGAAAGAAATTATTTGCATTGATCATTAAAGCCTTAACCGTGGCTAGCAATATTTTCAAGAGGACATATTATTGTCATTTGAACTGATTATTGCATGGTGATTGTGGTGCAGGCATTCAAACTACAGCCCAATACTGATATAATCATTGAAAGGCATGTGGGTACATCAACCATTAAAACAGACCAGTCACTCAGTTCAGCACTCTTCATCAATCGTATATTATTATTAACTTGATATTTGCAGATAAATTACATACGAGCACTACATCAACTTACATTGATGAGACAATTAAACATTCATTAATCACACAATTAACATGGAAATTACATTGAAAATTAATCTTGACACAAAGTGCTTCAAGTTTTTATCGAAAGTGTTGAAATGTTTGGCATACATTTGAGTTTAAAAAATTAGCAGTTAAATGTACAGAAAAAAATATTTAGTCCTAGAGAATATAGTGCAGTAAATTTACTTGAGCATTAGTGAAATTAGGTCACCGGCATAACTGAATATTATTTTATCATTTTCAGCATAAAAGAACATTTTTCTCATTTCATACAAGCAGTACTGGTAATAATAAGAATTATTTACCCTCATTGATAATAAATACCAATTATTAGACAACTAAAACCTAACCCTGTGTTTGCAAATGAAATAAAAGGTGGATAAATGAAGAGTAAGTCTTCCCAGGAAAGAAAAACTGATTTCCAACAGTTTTGAACCTCATTTGAATCTGATCTGAATCCTTAAAATCTGATTTGACTCTGTCTTGACACTGATTTCCACTGGTTTCCAGCGGACAGGAAATGGAAGGAAGTGATTTGCATCTCATTTCCATTGTAACTGGTTTCCAGCCGTCTTCCACACGGACTGTATTGACACTGAATTGAATGTCATTTGAAACTCTTTTCCTTATTTATTGGCTTGAAAGTGTTTTCCACAAGTTCTTTTCAACAGAGTTGAATTGTAGAATGAATAGAGTATGTGCACTCGGGAGGAATACGATTGAAATGCAGTTTATTCGATTAAGTGTATCGTAAATATCATTACTTCCGATTAACACCATTAATTGTTGCTTAGTTTGTTTAATAATTACTATTTAATATGCATTGTTTTCGCAACGATATTAGGCAGACGAAAACGCTCATCTATTGGCTCCTCGGTATATGACGTCATTCTGGTCTATCTCATCAGCGTGCAAGGTGTTTATCGTGTTATGATCGTGTTTATGATTCAATAAACTACGTGTGCATTGGAAAAAGTTGGTGGATCTGATCTGTGTAAAGGGAAATACGTTTAAGTGCTTATCATGGAATCAGGTTTCGTGAGGGTTTCTTCAAATAATATCCCGAAGGTGGATGATTCAATGATTGACCGAGCTGATTATGTTGGATTACCTACATGCCTCGGCACGAAGTTTTATTGTTGAACTGGAGCTTTTTTGTTGTCTTGTCTCATTCATAATAAAGAGAAATGGACGGGAAACCTCATCGGAAATTAGGTCTAACATAAGTGAATTAGGTAAGATTGTTTACAGTAGGTACTTGGCCAAAAGTTTGTTAGCACGATTCGAAGGTTTACGGAAGTAAAAGTGCCGGTACGTAGATAACTATCGATATTTGTATTATTGTCATTTCAAATACCGACCATAATTTAATTTATCTATTTAACTATTTTCTATTCTATTACTATTTAACCTACTGACTCGCGAAAAATAATTTTTCATATTCAGCTATGGCCCGTGGTGACTGGATGAATATCCATAGCTAATTATTACATTGCCGTTACTGAGCTGGGTTTCTCTTCTTCTGGGCTATTTAAGGTTTTAAACGTAAGCACAAATAACTGAAGTTACATTTTGGTCCAGTTTAAGCAGTAATCTGATCTTAATTTCTTTAAAAAACGCACTTTTAGTCGACGTATTTGTTCTTTCGTAGAATTAATGTATTCAAAAGCAGAGTTCTGATTATTTCAATGTTTCTTCAAGTTATTTTCAGTTCGCTAACATAGATATGTCAGTCAGATGTAAGTACATTCCCAGTCAGCACACGAGGTATTATATACATATTTTTTAAGTCAATCTTGGTAAACTATGTAAAGTATATTGAAATATGTAAAATTTACATATCATATACTCGAAAATATTTACATGGAAAATGTTGTTAACTTTTATTTTAGGTCAACATAAAATGCTGTCTTATTTAATACGTGATTGATTTAAACCTATTTTCTGACCCATTTATCGATGCATTTAATGTAAACTGAATGTAAATTATTTACATTCCATATACTTTTAGAATTGACGTAAAGTATACATATATTTACGTCCAATATACATAAACCATTTTCATGGATTCATGCCAGATAGTTCATTTACTGGACTACCCACACAGCAGAGGATATTCCTGGAATATCCCATTTTGATCCCCAATATTCCTATTTCGTCCAAGGGTTATTGCGAACCATTACGGGATATTCCTGGAATATCCTATTTTGATCCCCTATATTCCTATTTCGCCCACGGACATTGGAAACCATTGTGGGATATTCGCGGACTATTTTTTGACAATAAGCTTTTGAGTATGTAATAACTGAGTCACAGGTGTTACTAAATGATATTACAACAAAATAAGAATAACTTTTTGACCCTTTCAAGACGGGGGAGTTTTCGTCTTACAATTAGTATGACTGCTGTACTGAGCCCCAAGAGAGACTTCTTTCTAGTGGTACGGAGCAGGGGGTTCCTCTTTTTTTGCACGTTCGCAAACGCTGTTCCAGAAATGCACTATAGGAACACAGTAGAACACCTACCTATGGTGTTTGCGCCTTTCTGTTCTGGAACACTCATGAGCGCTATCCAACTGGGCTGTGTTGGAACACAGGTGAACGCCCGAGAAAATGCCTACCACGTTTGTTTTATCATTTCTGTTCGGAACATCCAAGAACGCTGTCCGCCTGGGTTGCTATGAAATGCAGATTTATTCAAAGATCAATCAATTCCCTTAAAATGTAAAAAAATCCTGCCATGAAAAGTTTCCCTCGTTTCATAAAGAAGAATGCTTTTCAAAATGTGATTTCACTCGTGCTTTTTAATCTACTGAGGCGATGAAAAAGATATATTTCTCAGTGGGATTTATTCCTCAAGTCGTAAGGCGAAACTTAATTTTTTGAATGCCAAGATTGACTCCCGCCCGCGATTTCGACCTATCGATTTGGGATACCATCGATGGTCGATTCCACCAATAGTCGATTCCCATCGATACACACATGGCGCACATGCGTCCCTTAACTACTTCGACGACCACCTGCTGCAACGATTGATGTTACGTTAACTGTGTTGTGTTCGTCGTTAGCGAAATTGATCCTGCCGAAGTTTATCAACCTCTAAAGCTCTTCTTTTACCTGTTTCACCAGCACCTGCGTAATCATCTACCGTTACAACGAAATTTGTAGTGTTGTTTTTTTCGAAACTTCTCCAACAAAAGTTTATCAACCGCTGAAGTTCTCTTTTTTCTTCCTTCACCAGAATCTGGGTAAGTAGAAGTGTTGCTCATTGCAACAATTTTTATTTTAAGTGAAGCGTATTCTTAATATTTTCAACCTTCTTACACTTCCTGAGACAGCTCAGTCAATCATCTTTTCAATCCATCTTCTGTGGATTGAAAAACGTTGCATATGCTTAAACTTAATTTTATTTTTATGCTTGACGCATTTTATCACTGTATGGTGGGAGGATTATGAAGAAAAACTTCCCGGCTTAACTATTTATTGAGTCATTTAAAGTTATTTCCATTTTTTAAATTCGCTGTCGAGTCATAAGTTTAGCTTCCTTCAAAATGTAATCATATTTGTTGAAGGGGTATTTTAGTCTTTAGGTTTGTACACATTGGTTTTAAGTTATTGCGAATTAAATTCTCACATCAAATTAGTACTTCGAATTTTCAATGTGAATAACTTGTCAATTTTTACACTTAGAACTGATTTTTTCGAAACTTCCTTTGTTGACTGTTGGGGGATTTCATTTCAAATCGGCAGAGGGGTGTCAGGTGACCATCACCGATTTCTCTGAAATTTATATATGTGAAAGCAGTATCCTTATGATGAATAATGATGCCTTTATCTCAGCTCAGAACCGAACCGTCATAAAGTTACCTTCCTTTGAACATTGCAGTGTCAGGCCTCACAGTAAAAAATGAAAAATCACATAAATGCTGATTACTAAGGAACCATGGCCTGTAATGCAGTGGTTATTGTTTCATTTTGAAGAGAATTCATTCATGCACATTATGGCATAACTTGAAAGTCATTTAAAGCAATAATAAACAAATAGGACTTGTTTAAACAATAAAAATTAGTCATTATTTAACAATTTATTACTAAAAAAAGGCCACCTTTTAATTTCTTTAAAATTTCTCAGGGGGTAGTTTAAATGTTCTGCTTTCAATTAAAAAAATAAAAAAAGGTAGTATTTTTATACTTTTTGTTTTAAGGCATGTCAAATGTAGGCATGTTTTCGACTCTTTTACACCAAGATTGCATACCTTCATGGGGATAAAAAATGAAGTTCCATTCTACTTAGCATTCATAACAGTGAAAAGTTCATATCTGAATGATTGGTTACATCTATTGAGTGAAAGCAAGTTCAATCTTGTTTACTTCCACGGCATCCAATGTGTGCAAACACCCACTGCTACCGGCTGGAAACTGTGAATGAGTCGCAATTTGCACAGAGTATTTTTCAATGGCACTTCACATAAGTCTTCTACTTTGGGCCATGTGAAACAATTCGATGGACCTTGTGGATGTATAAGCAAGACACTAATGTCATTCTCTTCTAAAGACACTGCAGTGATTTTTGAAATTGACCAGGTTTTTCGGAAACACACAAGTCATTCATGGTGAGATTTTGAGTACTGTACATATGTCATTATATCTGAATTTGTTAGAGTCACAGCCTGTTTGATTGTGTGCATTACAGAGCGAGCTTTAGTTGTCCCGTGTCTGTTAACTACCAAGACATAGAACTGTCGATGCCATGTACAGGTGCTACTTTCACCTAATTATTTTTTTTGTCTAAATTGAGCTAATTAGCATGTTTAAATGCAAGTTTCATAGTAGGCAAGAATTTACTTACTTAAAGAAAGTGATAAATATCAAACATGTACTTCATGGGAAAATAATGTCTCAGCAGCTTTTGAAGAAGTGAGAGTGAAATGTCTATGAGTGGCCATGTTCAAATTTTATCATTCTTTACACAAGTTAATCTAAACAACATAATATGGATGATTTTCCAGTTTCAACCAAACATACAATTGACATATAATGCAGAGCTAAAAAAAATACCAAGACATGAAAGTGTTGATGCCATGTACAGGTGCTCCTTTCACCCAATCATTTTTTGTCTACATAGGGTGGTTTCCTATTATTGTTTATTGTCTAAATCGAACGATTATTGCTCCTGGAGTGCATATTTCATGCTTTTAGATTTTTAAATGGTGATATCTGTTTTTGCAATTAAATGAAAAGTTAAAATTTTCAAGCCTACGAAAACGCGACGCCTGAGTATGAATGCTGCAAAAAGCCCGTGTTACCTCTGGCTGCTTGCTGCCGAGCATGGCGGTAGCGTAGAGTTCCCTTCTCGCAGGTAGTGCTTGGTTTAAATAAGGATTATTAATACCCTATCAAACAAAGGAAACTCTCTGACTAAAGACATTTTTAATAGGTGATTGTTATGGGATGTTTCCCGGAGCTCTGTGCCTCATGCGTGCATTGGTAATCTCAGATGATATAAAACTCCTATATACTCGTATAGCATCTAGGTCCCTGTGACGTCACAAGGAGTGGCATCGCATCGCCGCCAATCTGACCTTTTTCAAATGAGGTTAAAATTGACCATTGACATTTGTCTAAACAGGGATTTCGAAAAATCAAATAAATTGTAAACATATTATGAATGCACTAAAGGTGGGTAACGAATCGCAATCAATGTCTTTCGTTTTCTTTGATGCAGTAAATTACCCTATTTGGCTAGGTTAACATGCGTTAAATGCAAAAGTTTGATATTAGTCAAGGAAATATTCACATGTTATACAAAGGACTTTTTTAAATTTACTTGCCACAGTTGAAATATCTCAGGTTTTAGTTTGTGACATAATTTTTGACCAATTCCTACAACTCCATCAGATGGCCCCTACTCATGACCAGTTGCACTGAACAACCATCTATGACTTGCTTCCCGTTTAAGACCTTTCCCCAAGTCAAATATCTGAAATGTTTTTTTAATTAGCAGCTGACTTTTATGAAATATATATGATTTATTTCTCCATATGATAGCTTTTTACACTATTGTTCTTCTATATGATTCATCTTAAGAAAAGCATGTGCAGTGTCATGTGAGAAATCATCTGAAGTGCCTGCATACCTTAGTTATTATATTCCATACAGGTAAATATTGATATCTGTACTTTTTGCCAGCGATAGGGTTGTACTTAATCTGGAAGAATCACACTAATTCTCGTAAAAGTCAAAATGAAGCATCAATGCCACACCAATTAGTGTTACCAAATTATCTTTTTGAATAGCTTCCCTTTCTATTTTACGGATATAGTGGTGATACACACCTTTCTTGGTTCAATCCTAAACTTCAGCCATGAATTTGTCTGAATGATTCTCAATAGCAGTGAACACATCTTGCTGATAAGGAGTTACACAAGAACAATCTTTATCATCATCCAAGTAAAATGAGAGCACAATGTTGATTGAGCACTATGAGGAAGAGGATGCCAACAGTATGCATCAGCATTGGCCCTTAGTCCTAGTTTTTTTTTAGCTCTGCATTATATGTCAATTGTATGTTTGGTTGAAACTGGAAAATCAGCCATATTATGTTGTTTAGATTAACTTGTGTAACGAATGATAAAATTTGAATTTGAGGCCTGACACTGCAATGTTCAAAGGACGGTAACTTTATGACGGTTTGTTTCTGAGCTGAGATAAAGGCATCATTATTCATCATAAGAATACTGCTTTCACATATATAAATTTCAGAGAAATCGGTGATGGTCACCTGACATGATTTTGCGCAATCTGCCTGATTTGAGATGAAATTGCCCTGTTGGCATTTATATAGCTTTAGGGAAAATCCCATTAATAGAGATTACTTTTTAACAAAATGACTAACTTTAATTAGACAAATTAGATGTATCACTAATAGATTTTAATAAAGTGTTTATCTAATAGTGTTCACAGGTGTAGTAAGAAAGAATTTTCCAAATGCCAATTATGAAGAAATACGAGGAAAAGTGAGCTGGTTCTTCATGGATTCTGTTGACCTTAAGGAAGGATGATCAGGCAAAAACATTGATATTGATCCTATTGGCCTTTATTTTTCGTATATATTGAACAAGGGCATTTCTTACGGTATCTGTTATTTATCAACACTTATCAAAATATTCAGAAAATGTTTGGCTGGTTTTATTTGTAATCGAAATTCTGACTACTTCTTGAACTGACTTTTAACTTACTGTGCTTATTGAATTTACTCATGCAATACGATCGTTTTTCTACATTTGATGATAGACTGATTAAATAATTCCGTGAGAGGATCCGCTAAAACCTCTTGACAATAATTAAGCACCAGAGGTGGAATACCATCTGGGCCTGGCCCCTTTGTTGTGTCTAATGAATTCAATTTCTTATATATTTCTGAGATTGTGTGGTATATTTGTAAAAATATGTGTAATATTTAGTTAAATAAAATTGTTTTGTCAAAGCAGCACTCTGTGTGTTTTCTATTTTCTCCGTAGACCATGTTAAACCAGAATCTCACTGATTTTATTCTTTATTCAATTATTTGTCAGGTAGAAGTCTAAAACAAACTGGTAAGTGTTCCCACAGTGTTCCAGAACAATGCAAAACACATTAGCATGTTACATTATGTTGATGAAGGCTCTCTACTTCCTAGACAGGATGTTCTCAAATGCATGTAAACGCCTCAAAATGCTGAAGCTGTCCCTCACACTAAATGGCACAATGGATGCATTAGTACTTCCATGATTGCACTAAATACATACTGCCACCAGAACAGAGTTTTTAGTTTTTGTTTTGCTAATATCGATACTTTTTGGATATTCATGCAATATTATTGGATGAAAATTGGATATTAGGTAATATACAAAAGGATATTACATAGATGGCATTTGGCGGCAACTTCGGATATTATGTGGAGATCTAGGCAATGTTGTTGGATGAAAATTTACATTCCAGATACATATATCATTGACGTATTATTTATGTATATCATTTACGTAAATTGACGTATTAGTAATACGTATTATTTACAAAATAAAGTGGGACATATAGACGTATTATTGATGTATTCAATATCAAAGCAATACGTATCATTTACTTAAGATTTACTTTGGCTCAAAGTAAATAATACATATTATATACTTCTGTGTGCTGACTGGGTTTGCTTGGTTGAGGTTTATGAATAGCATTTGTGAGGTATATCTAAAAATTGGTTATTGAAAACTTGGTCCGGTTGAATGACGGAAATTTCTCGGGCTGGAAATCAAATGTTTGATAGTTAGATCAGACGATTACTTTTCATTCATTCGGTTTCAATATGCTTCTCGAAGCATTTGTTAGCACAATTTAATAATTGGTTCATTTTATATTTCTTCACAGCATAATTTTATTGGTTTTCAAGGTACAAGTGTCTTGTTATGACCGGTTATGACTATCCATTAAGCGAGGAATCCCTGCGCGCGGTGCATTTCCAAAAAGTAGTCCCGACTTGTGATACGTAATAATGAGCTTATTTCACATCCGATTTGGAAAATATTAGCATCACTGTGTTTGGAATTAAATTACAAACATTTTGAATACCCAAACTATCACTTTTTATCGAAAATTAATTTTCCATTTTTTAGTTAGTAGTACGGGTACAGTTACTAAGTTAGTTACTAATTAGTGACTTAGTTTTCACGAATTAAGTCGTACTATTTTCAAGGATCATCACTGTTTAAGTGTCTCTTAATTTTAATATCATTATAAATCTGCAAACGAACGCAAATGCGAGAACCGAGGAGTAAGAAATACGATTAGGTAGTTCGAGGTAGAAAAGTTGATAGAGCCTTGTCGTCAGCGTAACCGAGAAACAAATGAATTAAAAGATGTAGATGATGGCATGCACACACTTTAAATCTAGTTCATAAGGCATTCCATGGCTTCTTTCAAACTCAGTATACGCTGTGGAGGGGCTCACCCTAAAGAACAAGATATGCCTGAGAACGCGTCGAACAAAATGACGTCACAGCCTTGAGAATATGGCCGACTGGTGTTTCAGCGCATCATTAATTTTGAAAATTTTAATAATTAATATCTCGCTTAAAAAGTACCTCTCTATTCTCAGACTCAGAATTTAGCCTAATTGAGGTGTAAATTCTTTTTTAAGATCACTTCCCAAAAATGTGCACATACTCTATTTTAAATTCTCTTGAAATGAGTGTCTTATAAAAATCTATCTCACACAGGCTTTATGACTGAGTTGATTGGAAAATTACTTCTTCTGAGGTGTCAATGAGTATAATTAGTTCAAAATCATGGTCAGAAATAAAATAATGACGTAGAGGAAATATGTACCTTGCCGTCTTCAAAAAATCACGGGTGATGAAAAAAATTTACTGTATATCATCCACATTTTGAATTGTGCATCATTTCACCTGCTGGCGCTCACCGGGCATGCGATTTAAGTGGCTAATACGGCTTAAGCATGTTTAAACCACACTTTGCGACTTCGCCTTTTAAAAAAATATAGCGGGCATAGTGCTGCCACCTAACTACAAAAGATAGCAAACCAAAGCAGCAACGCCGATACGCCGATTCCGTTCTGAATGTTTACGTGCTTGTGGCTCTGTTTTGTGCTAAAGTAATAGGGCGTGGAGATAAAATAATCATATCAGTATTATTTAACCAGTGCTAAATTCCCGCAGCGTTGAATTAAGCCATTCGTGCATCTCTTCAGTCTTCAAGCGACAGTGGAAGTCTGATGTGATTTCGATCTTTTGTGTTTTCATTGGATAATTTATCTTGTGTCAACAGATTTTGAGCGATTACTAATATTTTTGTATGCAATATGTATAATATGTACTTGCGTTACGTCGCCGAAGAGAACCTACCAGGATTTTCAGAATATTGTGTATCTTGCTGGTTTGTTTGTGCTAAGTGAAACGACCGTGTTCATGTATTTAAAAATTAATGGCAAGTTTCTGTAGTGTAACATGCAGATATCGTTGGCTTAATTCTGAACCATAATTATTTTCATTAGTCACGTAAAGAAGTCTTTCTTTCATAAAGGCATCTGAAATATTTTCTAGTGTTGTGATTTTTCTGTTAATCACGGAAAAATTTGTGCTCTTCGATAATTCAAGATTGTGGAATCTGATGTAAGTTGTTGTTGTTCTGGTGCAGTGACTGTTCTGTTACTCTTGGCAAAACTTTTGCCTTTCGATGACTTTTCAAGAACTGATAAACAATTACAAAAAGCACGACTAGTTTGTCTAACTCTCCTTCTAATGAGATTTCATCTGTAAATTCTGTGTTTCCCTAAATTATTTCTAACGCATGAATTTGTGATTTTAAGTGTATTCTGCCTCAGAAGTTTACCAAATTAGATGACTATGTATTTTCAATTGAATATGTACTTCCAACAGGGTTTGTGCATTCTTAATAAATACGTTAATAGAGCCTGTGTCATTTTGTTGTGGTGGGAGACTTACATGAAGTTCATTTTGTTAGGCTGTATTTTGTAAACTTTTGTCAGCTGAGTCTACATCCAGATTGATGATAGAGATGTAGAATGTGAAGTTAGAAACGTTGGTTGAGTGCAGCTCTGCGAAACTTGGAATTGGCGGAAATAATTACTTCCGCCTCGGGTATCAGCAGTTAACTCATGTATCCGAAGTTAACTTATGCATCAGCAGGTCATAGGAGGTGAGAATCGAGTCGCAAACAAGATTCAGATAGGTATGAATGTGGAAAACAGATTCGAAATAGCTTAAACGGGGAAACCGGATTCAAATCTATTGAAAAGTGGAAACCAGAGTCAAACCACATTCATGGAAATGAGTAGGAAAACAGCCGCCATGTTGGACCTTCACAACTGATTTCCCACTGTCTTCCTACTGATTTCCAGCTGTTTCAATTTTCAAAACAGATTCAAAGGAGAAGGAAATCAGGGCGTGGAACCTGTTGGAAATCAATGTCAAATCTGATGGAAATCAGTTTTTCCTTGCTGGGTTTTCACATTCATTGCAAGAATAAGGCATCTTTCCGGTGTACCCGATTGTGTAAGACAAGGTTTTGTTTGGTAGTGTAAGACTTTTTACATTCATTGCAATAATAAAGTTTCTCCTTCGTATGAGTCCGAATGTGTTTGACAAGGTTGCTCTTTTGAGAGAAAGACTTATCACATTCACTGCAAGAATAAGGTTTCTCCATCGTGTGAATCCGCGTGTGACGGATTAGGTTGATCCTTTCAGAGAAAGACTTATTACATTCCTTGCATAAATACGGTTTCTCCTTCGTATGAGTCCGAATGTGACTGACAAGGTTACTGTTTTGAGAGAAAGTCTTACCACATTCATAGCAAGAAAAAGGTTTGTCCTTCGTATGAGTCCGAATGTGACATACAAGGTTACTCTTTACAGAGAAAGACTTATCACATTCCTTGCATGAATACGGTTTCTCCTTCGTATGAGTCCGAATGTGACTGACAAGGGAATACTTACGAGAGAATGACTTATTACATTCCTTGCATGAATACGGTTTCTCCTTCGTATGAGTCCGAATGTGACATACAAGGTTACTCTTTTGAGAGAAAGACTTATTACATTCCTTGCATGAATACGGTTTCTCCTTCGTATGAGTCCGAATGTGACGAACAAGGGTATTCTTATCAGAGAAAGACTTATTACATTCCTTGCATGAATACGGTTTCTCCTTCGTATGAGTCCGAATATGACATACAAGGTTACTCTTTACAGAGAAAGACTTATTACATTCCTTGCATGAATACGGTTTCTCCTTCGTATGAGTCCGAATGTGACTGACAAGGGCATTCTTAAGACAGAATGACTTATCACATTCATTGCACGAAAAAGGTTTCTCCTTCGTATGAGTCCGAATGTGACATACAAGGCTACTCTTTACAGAGAAAGACTTATTACATTCACTGCAAGAATAAGGTTTCTCCTTCGAGTGAGTGCGAATGTGACGGACAAGTGTGTTCTTTCGAGAGAAAGACTTATCACATTCACCGCAGGAATAAGACTTCTTCGCAGTGTCTGGACTAACTGTGCATGATGTCTCTCCTACAATAAAGCTTCTCTTCACTTCCCTTACATTTTTATTTTCCCTTGTTTCTCCGATGTTATCCTTAAGAAGCCAATTTCCTATTCGTCTCACCCCTTGGCTTGTACACTTCAGCTGATTTAAACTTTTGGAGGAGATGGGATGACAAGAACTATTAGTTTCTCTCCTAGAAACAAAGGTTTTGAGGGATAAATCTTTTCCGATTGACAAATTTGAATCAATATCCATATTACGAGTCGCGAAATGAATCTCGAGGTGCTTCACGAGATCATGTTTGGCATTGAATGCTTCTCTGCAGTTGAAGCAATGATAAGATTTTTTCGTTGAACTGGCACGATTCCCAGGACTTATAATCGTGCACGTAGTTTTCACTTCGTTTTCTCGTATGACTGCCTCGGGGCCATTCTTTCCATTCTCAGTGCTCCTAAAAAACTTCATGGTGTCTGCCTTATCACAACCACTTTTGTTAGCATCAATAGTCATTGTTGCTCTATCCACTCTGATTTTAGACGCGTATCTAGTTTTCGAATGTAACCGTCCATCATTAGGAATTGAGCACGACGTTATTTTATCGGTAAGAAAGGTATCACATTTTTTAATGTCTTTATCCATCACCTTCTTTCCTTTCCTTGAGTGTGATGCTCTAATATTTTCAAGGACTGCAAATATGGCCGAGTCTCTTTTAGGAGCTGCAGACTCTAGAAAAGAATTTCACATAAAAAATAAGTAGAGTCAGGCATGAAATCTATGATTCGTTGAACTAATTTATAACACCCTTTAGACCGATACCAAGGTAGCTACTTTAACCGATCCTTCAGTTAAATGATATACACATAACAAAGTGTCTGTTAATTTTTATACAGTGGATTCCATATATTATTTCACAAATTGAGCGGCACTGCTCCTCAGAGAAATTGAGCAAATATTGTACACTAGCCTAAAGTATCTACTCCAGAAAACACCTCAATGCACTTTTTTAAGTACAGAAGTAAAAATAAACTAAACTTACAAAAAGAATACATACAAATGTTTAATTGAAACAAATATCAATTATAAAACCAAATACTTGCTTACATTACAAAGCTTAAACTATGCAGTATAGAATAATACAGGAAGTAGAGGGGCCAGAAGGTAATAAAAGCTGACAAATACCATTATCAGCTTAATAAATAATAGAGTGGAAGATATCATATGTCATATTATAAGAACTTATCTTCAGAAGAACAGGTATATAAAAACATTCCCTGATAAAAATAAACTCCACCATGGTGGGTTAAGGAAGGGTAAAGGAAGGGTATTAGCCTTATGGTGGGTAGTTACCCTTGCACAACCCACGCCCTACCCACCATTAAGGGTAAGGGAAGGATAGAAAAATCCTTCGTGTACCCTTCCTTGGAACTCCTTCCCTTACCGTCCGTCAACCCTTCCTCTACCCACTATTGAGGATAAGGGAAGGGTAGAAAAATCCTTCGTATACCCTTCCTTGGAACTCCTTCGCTTACCATCCGTCAACCCTTCCTCTACCCACCATTAAGGATAAGGGAAGGGTAGAAAAATCCTTCGCTTACCATCCGTCAACCCTTCCTCTACCCACCGTTAAGGGTAAGGGAAGGATAGAAAAATCCTTCGTGTACCCTTCCTTGGAACCCCTTCCCTTACCGTCCGTCAACGCTTCCTCTACCCACCATTAAGGATAAGGGAAGGGTAGAAAAATCTTTCGTGTACCCTTCCTTGGAACTCCTTCGCTAAACATCCGTCAACCCTTCCTCTACCCACCATTAAGGATAAGGGAAGGGTAGAAAAATCCTTCGTGTACCCTTCCTTGGAACTCCTTCGCTTACCATCCGTCAACCCTTCCTCTACCCACCGTTAAGGGTAAGGGAAGGATAAAAAATTCTTCGTGTACCCTTTCTTGGGACTTAGCATTTATAACTGAGGAAAACATATCCTGAAAGTGTCTCCTCAGCTACTTTCACCTGCTTAAGAGCATTGAGTTCTGTACAAGAACGGAAGCAGTCTATGAGTCGTACCCTCCGCCCCCCGAAATATAAAAACACCATCATTTTCCTTCATAAAAGAAAACAAAATATTGAAAAACAATGAATTTTAAAAAAATTTCTTAAAAGATTGAATTTGTTTTCGATTATGAAAAATGTTTGAATTATTTTAAAGCCCATTTCTTAGTATCCTGTTTTTCAAAAATTTCCCCACCCGGTTTTGGACCCCCCAACGAAATTCTTGGCTACGCCACTGTACACAATAGATTCTATAATTGTGTGAAAAAAGCTCCATTAGAAGTTCTTTCATTCACATTTTTAGGATGTAACCTATTTGTGTGGCTGACAATGAGACATGGCGAGAGTGATGTTTGGTATTTGTATGCCGATCTTATTTTCTGAAACGAAATAGGTGTGGTAGAAAAAAGTCACAGCTTTCTTCCACGTAGACTCGGGTGCAAATCTCATCTTAAGATTTTGTAGAATAAGTTTTGTTAAGAAGCTTTATTTCACCAGTACCTCGATAGCCGAGGTTGTTAAGGCACTAGGTCATTGTCCTATAATATGTGGGTACCGCGTTCAAGATCGAGTCTTGGCCAATTTTTTTGTCTTATAATTTAAGAAATCACTGCTACAACTCATCCCCATTAGTTTAATTTAGTTGCTTAGCGATTTTTTAAATTTCATGTTAATTTATGTTTTTTTTAGTTTTTAAATTAGTCCTTCCCTTCCTGTACCCTTCATTCAGGCTGGCCAAACCCTTTCCGTACCCTCAAGGAAGGAGAGGGCCTACCTACCAATTTTCTAAAATACCCTTCGTGTACCCTTGCTGAAGGGTTTAGGAAGGGTACACCTATCCTTCCCTTACCCTCAATGGAGGGTAGACCTCCCCTCAATGGAGGAGTTTATTTTTATCAGGGTTTGTAAGAAAAACAATGGCAGTAAATTAAGATCACAATCTATGAGAGGCACACCTCTCCATGTCTCATGAAACTTTCGTAACATCTACACCTTGCATTATTTAAAAAGTTATTTCAAACATAATGCATGGGGTATTATTGATCTCATACCTAGATTAACATTAGGGATGGTGAAATGGGATGCCTCATATCCAAATATCCGCAGTTATTGCCCTTCATCAGATACACCGGATCCAAAGTTGCGGAAGGCATCGGATATGGATCCGAAATTATATATAATGGCTTCAGTGAATGCACACCACTAATAAGAAGAGTGGAAAGGGTTCTAACTCTCTCATTGAATGTGGCCTCACATTGCCGCTGATATGACTTTCTGCCAGTGGCTCATTCCATGTTAAATCAACCAATATTTTGACCAAATGACCCCACTGACTAGGATTTTCATGAAACTTGCCATCCTCATACATTCTCGTATAATTAGAAATTGGGTACAATTTTAGACTGTAATTGTCAGTAGTTAATGAAATAGGAGCAATTTTTGCTCCTATTTCATAAACTACTGCTTAACAGCAAACAGCAAGTTTTGGCGTGACCCCTTAAGTTCCGCAACGTGCAACACATGGTGATCTTTATTTTCATCCATAACTCCATTCCTGTGAGAATAAAGGCATGATTTTTTTTCTAAAGCTAAGTGGTCCATAATGATCCCAATATTATCTTTAAATATTCACTGCATGAAGTAATTCAGGTGCAAAAAAATAAAGTTTACAAAAAAAATCTTTCTTGTACCGTTTATCATTGTCAGCATCCATAGGGAAAGGCCATGCGAATACAGACTCATGGTTCAGTTTAAACCAATCATTAATGTATGAGCAAAGATACTGATGAAAAAATCGTCAGTCCGACACTCCTTTAACTAAAAAAATACTCATCCATGGTCACAGGAAAAAATGGCTCTTTTTCATGGCACATAGATTCTAGACAATTAAGAGGATATATATAAGCTTATACTCATGAATAAACAATATTGGAGCATGCAT